>NC_133823.1:30266750-30576334 GCF_047830755.1 Zonotrichia albicollis
GTGACTTACAAACAGTATGGAATTGGCAACTTTAAAACATGGACAGAAGACAAGGATTTGAAGGACAGATAGTTATATTTTCAGGAAAGGGTATTTCCTGAGAGAAACATCACTGAAACAGTCAAAGAGGTTAAATGGCAATGCAAGATCACAGACAAAAAGATTCTCTGGACAGCTGAGCACAGGACGTAGAAATAACACGAAATTACTAAATGACCAAAGAAAGAGTTGAAGAATAGAAGAAAAAGCAGGTGGGATGGAGAAAGAGAGAACAGAATTAAATTCCTGGAATAAGTGAAATGGTTAGAGAGGGTGAATGGGTAAGAAAACTCAGTACATACCATACTGAGGAAAGGGAAAATAAATATAATGAGATCATTCATGTTTCACCTGCTATTTTTTTGATGGAGAACACTAAGCAAGATTTTGTTCAAAATGAAAGAAGCAAAGAAGAAAAGTCAGAGTGATGAATCATTACTTGTTTCATATAAAAAATAGCAAACTATAAACAAAAACTCACTCTGAATTGGAGAACTAAGAAACCTCAGTTCAGTATCTGCTTGAAAATTAAAATTTACATGTTACAATGTCTATATCTATTACAGAAAATAATAAACCAAATATAAATTGGTAATCTCCATAATAATCTATTAAAAATTTTCTACAGATGAAAATATATTCACCTAATAAACTCCCAGATAAATTTGAATAATGAATGTATTTCAGAGCCAGTGACTTGGCAAATACAGAAATGGCAAAATTAATGAGATATCCATGGAATACATTTGCCCTTTTTTTTTTTTTAGATAGTACTCCCAAAATGCAGGTGATAAAAAGAAATCAAAAGGACAAGGCATGTGCACTATGTACAAGCTTTAGTAATGCAGTTTATGGTAGAATTAGCAACAATATGACTGGATAGCAATTACCCAAAGCTCTTCAAAATAAAACTCAAACCTCAAACCTAGGTGCCAAGCAGTACAATGACCTATTAAGAGATTTGCTTAGACCAGCCATAAAAGCATAGCAAAACTGCATTATCTTATTTAAAGCTGCCATTCACGTAGGACCGTATTTTAGTCTAAGTGTCTGTGGATGCAAAACAGAAGTAGTAAGAGTGAATTTTTAACTATCTCAGCTGTGACTGCTAACCCCATCATGCAACACAGAAATCACTCAGTAGGTAGTTTAACACCAAGTCAGGTACAAGTGTTGCAGAATCACAAAATTTTTAGAGTTGGAAGGGACCTCTGGAGATCAGGTAGTCCAACCCCCTGCCAAGACAGGGCTGTAGCAGTAAAGCAGAGTAAGATATCACACAACCTACTGGTAGTGCGGAGGAGAACGTATGTGGCCCGAAGTTTAGAATCCGACTAGCTGAGGGCGAAAGGCCGACGCCCCTCTGCAATTCCTGGCCAGCCCCTTTCGGCGTCTGATGGCCTCGGGCTGTGCTGGCTGCGGACTGGCGTACCTCGCTGGTATAGGAGAGGAACGGAACTGACCATTTCCTGGGGGTTAAACATCGGTTTATTGACGGTGATGCCGCATCCAAACACCGGGAAACCATCCGGGAAAAAGTTTTTTCATAGGGGGTGAAAACAGGATTATAAAGCAAGGGGGTGGGTACAGACAGAGCCAATCGGGAAAGGTGAGGGGATGAACTTCACAGAACTGACACTCCATGGAGACCAATAATCAAAAGGTAAAGGAGGTGTCCTGGGACCCCAGCCAACCACCATCTCTAGAGAGGAGAAGGTTCTCGAAACCTGGGAGGAGGAAGGGAGTGATTGACTGGACAGGGAGGAAACAACTTTCACTTATAAGGGAAACCAAGGGGAGGAGCAATTACATATCGGCAACTATGAATAGCAGTTGCTATAGCAACTTAGCTGACAGGCTAGCAGTGGCGGGAAAAACTGGGGGAACGAAACCATTTTACACATAATAGGGGAGAACAATACATAAATTGGGGGAATAACACAAGAAACTTAACAACACACTACCACACTGGTAGTGCAGCTTTAGTGCACATATTCTTTGAAATACAGTTTTAAAATGAAATACAGTTTAATAATTGTTGAGATTATGCTCTCACTCTTTCCTAATTTCGTGGTACATTTATATTCAGTGGAGTAGCCTCACTCTAAAACTAAACATGCAGAAACAAAGCCAAGTTCATCATGCTGTGAATATACTAAAGGATTCTAGCAACACTATAAGAAGGGAGTTAAAAAACTGTTCAGAAAAATGAACCTGGTACAACATATCTAATTCCAAACATTAAGAGCACTATTATAGAGAGTGCTTTGATTTTCTGCCCTTGGATCTATTCAACTAAGACTGCAGCTGGTCCAGTGGCTCTATTTGACTACATATGAAACAGTGATGGCTGCAAAATTAAATCATAGCTGGGATAGGATGGAAAAGTGCATTGTTATGTAAACAAAGTAGGAAAATAACATGGATTATTTAGACATATTTTGGTGCATGGATTTTATTTCTATCCAATTCTGTAGAATATTTATCAAGTACAGTTTCATCAGACCAATCCTGCATGTTAGGATGCAGAAGTGGAATTTCAAATCTATAAGTAATGACTCCTTAGTAAACCTTACCTCAATGTATCCCCAGCCTGCTTTAAATTCTATCCTAGCTTTCAGATCTTTCTTCAAATCACTCATTCATTCCCATCTGAAACATAATTGATTGTAATTAAACCCAAAATAAGGACATTATGCAACTGGCCCTTATTCTTTGTATGTAGATAAATCCAACAGGTCTTAACACACCATTGACCAGTCTGCAGTTTACTGTACACAGGTTAGTTCATAAAGCCTGTTTTGGGCAGACAAATTTTTGTGAGGTATTAGAAAAACTATTATAAGTTGTGATTCAGTTTATATTGATTCTTTCCATATGTTATCTTTGAAAGAATTGAGTAAAATTTGGACTGATCCAAGCTGTAATTGACTTTTCCAACTGATTGCGTATTTTAGCTTTTGGAACTATTGTCTGTTTTAGAATTCAACTACAGATACATCATCAATGAAAAAGTTCTCTTTTTATGAGTAGTTCTCTTTTTTTTTTTTTTTTTTTTAGAATCCAGCCTTCAAAATCTCCTAAAAAGGACAACACGTGTGATTTTAAATGTAGGGCAATTTTTTTTTTTTGGTTAGTATATGATTAAGGCTATTCTTCTGTTGTTTCCTTCAATGAACTCTAAAGCAATGAGACAATTATTTTGATACATTTCCTTAGAGTCTAACTGAAGATTTAGATACCAAATTTTGAGCATCAAGACTTGAAGAATAATCATCCTGGTTCTACTTGAGCTCTTCCAGCAGTGTTTGTTTTGATTAGATAAACACAAAATAATTAGGAAACTCTCAATATGAATGTTTGGCTGATTTTGGCACACCTTCCCATGGTCTATTTTGTCATCCCACATACAGCTCAAAATTTCATGCTGGCATTAACAGCTGTGCTTTTTGTCTCCATTATCTTTTGTGCCTTTTTCATCAAACATGAAACCGGAGAACTCCTTGGTGTGCTGCATCGTATCTGTCACATGCAGTGTTCTGAAGAGGAAATGTAGAAGCACAGAAGTGTAATCTGTGTTATTGAAAAAATTAACAAGTGGAACGATCTGTAGAACATCAAACATTCACTCTACGTTGCTTTCCTCCTTCCCTTGCAACTTTATATGACTCAGAAGTGAACAGCATACATTAAAACATCCTATGGAGCTCTATGGACTACACTGCACAGTGCAGATCAGAATTTTTAGAAAAGTGCTCTCCTGAGACATGGGCATTTCAAATGTCATACTTCATCCCAACTAAGATGAAAAAAGGAAGTTGTTTGCTTGTCAATTTTACATAAATGTAAAATGAAAATTTAACCACGTATTCTTTCCTTACAGAGGATTATTAATTCTTCTGATTTTGTGGTCTGTGGCTGTACTGTGCTATAAAAACCACTATTGACTTTAATGGACTTTTGGTAATAATAATTAAATTATTAAAGCTTTAATAAACTCACAAAAAAGGAAAGCATCACATTTTCATAATACAGAAAAATCTTTGATGTATTCTTTAATTGCATAGTCTTTTTCTTGCTTTACTTACATTTTCACTTCATTTGAGACATGTAATCTTTTTTCTAAATTCAATATGCCCCTCAAATTATAGTGCTCTTGCCTTTTTAATTTCAAGGTTCTTGACCCCTTTTAATATACAAGTACACCAGGTGTTATTCCTTTAGGCTTTTATCAATATCACTGAGGTTTTGCCTGCATTTTCTTCAAGGAAACCTTATTTTCCTGTAGCACCTAATCCAAAGGATGTTCTGTTTTTTGGTGGAACATTGTTATGCCCAGTATTTTAGGTAGATTTCCTGATTTCTTGAAAGCAATCAGAGGATTTCTCTTATGTTCAAGTAAATCAGATTTGAGATACCATGTCAAAACAGGCATTTATTCATCCCTCAAATATTACCAAATTATTGAACTCCAATAATCTGATTATCCATAAATAAAGTTTGTGCTACATACTTTATATTCTTTTTGTCCATTAATTTTGTGTAGAGTTTCAGTCAAAGTTTACCCACCAATAACATTTGTAAGAATAAAGATTTGCTTCATAGCCAGTGTCAAAAATTGTAGGAGAGAGATTCCAGGACGCATTCAAACTAACCTATAGCCACTGTGATTTTGGTTAAAATGCCCATGATGACAATCACCGATTTTGGTAGTGATAGTTTAGCATGTTTTTCTATTTCTTATGCAGAGGTGCACAGAAAATTGTACGGAGGGTCAAATCTGAATTGAGAACAAAGTGCCTATGGAAAGTCTTGAACACAGTTTTACAGAAATGTGTGTTATATCTATTCTATACCCTACTGCCCTCATATTCTCCAATAATAGCTGATTTTTATGAACTGCCAGTGACTTAATACAAAGACTGTGAAGCGTGTCTTGCAGTTATCAAAATATAAAAATATGAATGTTACTGTCAGAAACATTCTTTAGGAGAAAAAAAAAAAACATTCTATGGTGCCATTAACTTCTGTATCCTGCTACAAAAACACTAAGAATTACATGCTTTCATGAAATGCTAGTTTTAACTATTCAGAGTTGTGCACTTCTGTTTTTATTTTCTAGTCTTTTGCTTTCTAGTTAAGCCAGCTGAGCTATTGTTATGATGATCTGAGTTCTGTTTGTTACTGTGTTAGTGTATTACCTAGAGACCATATTAAAAGAAAAGTTCTCTTTCCTTTCTTACATTAGTCCCTGTTGTGGCAACGCTGAGAAAAACAAAGGCCTGAGAAAGGGAGCAGAAGAAGCAGAGCATTGAGGAGGTCTCTACAACTAGTTCAATAAGTAATAATGCTTCCAAACCTGTAATCTATTGAACTTGTCCACTTTACTCTTGTGAGATCACAGTCCTTTGCAACCTCCAACTTGCCTGTGCTATCACAAATCTGTGGTGAAATCCCAGCTTGCAAGAACAGGCAGCCTGAGTCTTTGATTATCCATTCTCCCTTATGAAATCCGAACTTTCTCCAGTGTCAAATTGATTTAAGAGTGATACTTTTTGTATCCTGTTTTTTTGTGCAACTACCTGGGGAACTAATTTGAGAAAGAAACGGAACACTCTAATTTTGTATGAGAACTCTTTCAATCTGACGATTACGTAATTTGCACTGAATTTGCTAATGTTTAAATCATTTTAGAGCAAATTAATTTGAGATTTAATACATAGAAAATTTCATCAGCTAAGAGTGTTATACAAGACCAAGTCTGCAGTCTCCCAGCCTCACTAATGCCATTCATTTTCCTGATCCTTTTCAGAGTATTTGATGTCTCATACTGGTGAAGTCATTAAATCAACAAGAATGTTCAAAAATACTTTTTCCATATTTCAGCTTGGGAGAATCCGGTATTGCACTTTGACACTGGTTTTACATGAATGCTTACCAGTAGCTGCTCTGAGTGCCTCTGTCAACCTCCCCCTCTCTGTAAGCTCTTTTCAGCAAAAATAGTTATGTGTCTCTTATTTTTATCCCATATTTTTAACTCTCTTCAATCTTATTAAATCCTCTGCAAGAGAATATAATGGCCAGATGATTCAGTGGTTCCCATCTGTACAGGAAAAGCTCTGGTAGCATCAGTGAGGATTTTTATAGGAAATCCTCTCATCTGGGCAACATTATTGTGCAGTCTGAGAGACTTTATGAAATTGTAATTCTTTCAAATTCAGAGGAAAAGTAAAACACCATGCATTCAAGAGGGTAGGATTTTACCCATTTCTAGTCTTGCCCTGTCTTTCTTGTGAAATAAGGACCTTCTAATTCAAAAGCTCAACTAATTTGGAGTGGCTTTTTTATTGGAAAATTATCCTTTCCCCCCCCACATTTTCTAGAACTGCATATCTAGAGAAGTGCAATAAATTTGGATTCTATACATTTGTACCAAGAGGGCTTATTCAGAGAGTTTTCTGTCAATCTCCTATTTCTGTTATTCTTCTGAAGCGTGCACTTGGTATGCCTTGACATGCTGAGTGAGATTGCTCCTCAATTTCCCGTTATTTTGTTGGCTTTATTTTAAGACTGTTGACCAGAAAACAACAGGGCAGCTACAGAATGCTCATACTTTTCAACACTTCCCTATTCATCAGATTAAAATTTACCAGTTCAGAGCATCATGTTTTCTCTCTCCATCACAACTTCTAGATCTCCAAGGACCTATGGAGTTTTTTCCTTATATTTGCTTCCTGTGGTATTATTTGTGCTCACAAATGATCTCTGCTATGAGAACTGTAATTAGACTAGTGTGCTTCAGCCTCCAGGCAGCTTTGAGCAAATACAAGAACCGTGATATTTGGATCCCTGAAAATGAGTACTGCTTCTTTCTTTTGGTCTTTTACATTACCTGGGGCCTAGAAACTGGAAAAAACCCATAGATTTACTGCTCCAAGTCCCCTGCCCCTGCAACATGGTAAACCTAGATAGCATAAACTCAATTTACAGCACATTTTATCCAAGGTCTAACTTGAGGGCACCCCTATGATCTGTGATATTCTCTATGGGATTGGCAGATGCGGCTTTAGGACATGAGGCCCAACAGAAAAAAACCTTTACCCAGCAGTGCTTCCCTCTGCTCACTCCCTAACACTCCAATCTGAAGCCTTCTCCTGCAGTCCCCTCCTCTCAAAATAGCAGTACTCAAATGTAAGTCAGTAGAGATACACTGGTTTCAATTTTTCACCATTTCAGATTTTATTTCTCCCCTAATGTTTGTCTTTTGGGTTTTTCCTGAGCTTTGGATTATTGTTGAAGCAGACACTCTTAAAATAATGGTATGACAAAAAAAAAATTAAAAATTCTTTCTGGGAGAATATTAGAAAGCAGAAAGCCACATTTCAACTGAAGACTTAAAACAGTAAATTGAAGTTTTACCTAAAAAGAAATAAGAATAAGTAGCTGATTATATGGCACCAAAAGAGAAAATATCATTATAAATACTAGAGTGTAGAAGGATAGAATATTAATTTTGGCAGAAGAGCATGGTTCAGTGACAGATACTTACAAAAGTTTATTAAATATAAGAATAAACTGAGTTCATTCAAAAAAGAAAACAGGCCAAGAAGCACAGTTATACCTGGGAGCTACTTAGTTAAGTGACATAATGAAACTGATGGAGATTTAAAATGCAAGATTTAAACTGGGGAAAGTGAGCTATAACCACTTTGCTTGGGTTTTTTTTCCATAAGTACAGAGATACTACACTGAGCTCTGACAATATCAGACTGTTAAAATAAGATTTAGTTAGTGTCATAACCAGTTCTTATCTCTTCTTGATTGATAGTGAATACTTAAGCTGTTTTGAATACCAAGTCACTGATTAAATTAAGTCAAATCTAGTTAAATTAGTTAGCTAATTTTACACAGATATCTAGAACATCAATGTCTATACCAATGCTACTTTCATATCCAAAACTGCAGTGTAAATGTGATGAGTGCATTTAATTACCAGCAATCTCAGCTTTAAAGGCACTCCTGGCTTCACAGCTGAAATTCTTCTCTGTGACAGGGGAACAACCACAGCCTTCAGTTTCCCATCTTGCACATACATGAGCACAGAGTGACAGCAGCCACATGGTCATACAGCTTTTACCTTTATATTAATACTAATTATAATACTACTACCCTTAGTATTGTTTTACTGTAACACAACAGCTGGAGAGTACCCCATTCCACTGAATATGGACTATCACAAAATAACACAGGCATAGCAAAAGCCAGCTGGGTAGCCCAGCCTACCACATCTATTGGTTTTATAATGGATTTTGCAACACTTAAATTTTTTTTTTATCACTACTTGAGCTTTGGAGTTCTGCAAGAATTTTGGTATTTAAGACAGACAAACAGAAAATAAAAAACACAGGTTGCCATGGTTCAGACCAGTTTTGATTAGGAGTTTCTCATGTGCATATCAAGATCCATAGCTCAGGCTGCCATTCCATTACCCCACAACCACTTATAACAAATTTCTGAGCACTCTGGTATGCCTTATGCTTGTCTAACTCCTTGTCATTGTATTATTCTCCATAACTCCATACATGATAATAATAAATGACACTAACATGGGCTTGATAGGAGAGCTGGCTGTCACAGCAAATAGGCACTGCCTTAACAAAAGACAAAACTCAAGTGTCTCAGCGCACTTAAACCAATTTTCTTGGTTACTAGTACATTTTAGCTTGTGATTTTTTTTAACAAGACCATATATTATATTTTTCCAAGCTCATCAGTTTTTATCAAGAGACTAAAGATAATTTGAATCAATGCCTACTACATTACTCTTGGTCCTATTACAATTTCCCAGAGGTTTTCATTTGAGTTGAACAACATTTAGCTAAGCAATGTGTAAATAAGGATATATAAAGCCAGTCAAGGGAAAACTTTGCTAATTTATTCTATTGGTACCTCTAAAGAAACCAGAAGGTTAACCATGCTTTTATTTGTAAGAAAAAGTGAAGGTTTTGGCTCAGCACTGATCCTCATTTGCTTATTGCTACACTTTTTGCATATGGGTGAGAGTGTCAGAGCACTGGACCATGAAAAGAAAGCTCTAGAAGAGAAGAGCAATTAAGGAAATGAAAACTAAAAGAGGTGCTAGTATGTCCTGTTTCAGAGCAGCAGACATCCCCTGATTTTCCACCCAATACCTGCTTTAGTGATGTAATGTTTTTATAATTGCTTCAAAAATATATTTCTCAATTTTTTCTGACAAGTTCAATATAATTGATAAGGCAGTTTGTTGGAGAAATGCCTAGTTAGTTTCCTATAATCCAGAATAACACTCCAGTTTCATCTCACTAGCCTTTCTTCTTCCTTCTAACACCTACATGTATTCATGTCATCCTATACCCTAAGAATATATAATTAAAAATTCATACAACCAAAAATAATTCCACACTCAGTGAGAGAAGGTATTTTAAAATTATCATTTAAGTATTTACCACTTAAAAATAATGAAATAAAAGGCCACAAAATACAGAGTGTATTGAGTCAATACTATACTGTCATGAGTCAATACTATACTGATCAATTCAAATACTGTCCTCTCAGTTGACTTTGCCTGAAATATTTTCCACTTCCACCTGAGTCAACAAAGAGAAAATTATCATTATGAACATAAAGTATGATTCTACCTCACAATGAAAAATGGAAGTGATTTGTTCACAGACTTATATATGGAAAAGCAATAATGAAAAATGTGTTGTTTGCTATAAATACTTTCACTATCTACTTCTGTATAAAGGTGCCCAGATTTTTATGTGTACATTTCTATAGGTACATTTGTATATATGTGCATACAAATGTATCCTCAAAGTGATAAATATGTGTTTATTTATTTACTCCTTCCAGCCTAAGTAGGGAGATTCACTATTGCAAAGACATGTGACATTAAATTTTATTTAAAATATTTTACATTATTTCTTTCATAAAAGATAAACAATTGTATTTTAGAAGTAAAATATACTCAAAAGGCATAAAATTAACTAAAAAAATAATAAGTGATTATTATAATAAAAATCACTTTTTAAAAAACAAGATTAGCATTTTAAAAACCCATTTGAAATATGTTTGGAGGCTTTATAATAACACTTTAGAGAGATTTATGTTATAGGGTATTTTTTTTTAAAGTTACTGATTTTCACTTGGTGAATGTGATATTCCTTAGATCACTACTCATTTGTGCACATGCTCAATGATTTCTAATCAAATACAGCAAACCACATCAATTTTGTTTTGTTTTCAGAAGTGATGGATGACTTATCTCTGTTCAAGAATGTGAAAATCTACAAGATTTCCTTGAAAAAAAAGTTAGATGCAAGGCCAAATTACTTTTATTTTTCATGTAGTACATAACCTCTAGTCAGTGATAAATTTCCCATCTTTTCATTCTCACACAGACATGATTGCCCAGCAAGTGTTTACATAATTTCCTAAATCCTGTTCCCAACTTTGGATCTCTTAAATTTCCTTTATCACTTGAAAAATTTCCGTTATCACTTGAAAAATTCAACAGCTACCCTATAATTTTTTTTTTATTACATTGAAAAGGTTCATTTTTCATATTTTACTTAAAATCATACTTATGAGTAAAGGAACAGTTTAGTAAAGACCAACTGTGAACTACATTACTGGAAGTAAAATACAAATAAAAAGGTCATCATAAACAAACTAAATGTTTATGACTTTTGACTAAAACAAAACAATTAATGGCTTCTTTTTCCCTTCAAGTGATCAAATACATGCTTATAAACTATATTCAAGATTCATATTTGTCTAATAAATTTATAAACTATTTCTTGTTCCAATGTGCAAAAAGCATTAAAATATTAATATTTGAGTCAATTGAAACTGATATTGAAAAGTTTCATGAAGTATCATATTAGATGTCTTAAAAAAACAATAAATCTTATTGCCGCACACATTGTTCACCCTTCACCACTTTGTAGGCTTGTAACCAAAAATATCTCATATCCAAACAACTCCAGGACTAGATATATCACAAAGTCAGAGAATATTCTGAGTTGCAAGGGACTCACAAGGATCCACAGAATATTGAGTCAAAGGGATCCATGAAGATCATCAAATCCAACTCTTATAAAAATGTTCACTTAAAATTTATTAATCTCCCCAATATCACAAATATTCTTTGCTTAGAATTCACCATAATTTACTTGTTACAAATAATTGTTACAACTTGCCTTCATCTTTTTTCTTGGCAGCTCAGTTTTTTTTTTACCTGTATGACTATGTATTTCATATTTTAGCAAAAAATTAAGCACTCTGATTAAAACCAGCCCTTCACCTACCACAGTCATTTGGTGTTGTGCTTAGGCATTCACTGCTCCATGACAGCCCATCTTCATTTCAATTAACTTGCATTTTAAGAGTGGATTAAAGCACAGCTTTAGCACCTCTTTCGTATGTTTCTCCTCACTATACCCGTTGTGTGAGCTTCAAGGACTTTGTTTAGACGACAATGAATAACTCTGGGGAGGGCTGCATCTCCCATGAGGAATAAGAGACTCCACAGTGGGCTCGGCAGGAGCAAGGAACTGGGAATACAGAGCTGCAGCACAGCTCAAGAACCAATTAAAAGAAAAGGGGTGATAGAGAATTCTTCCTCTAGGATAGAAAGGGCACAGTCCTACAAGCCAAACTATTCAGAAAAGACTGATAGTAAAAAAGCTGTAGAGCTGCCTGAAACCAAGCCTGGAATTGAGGAGTTTTTCATTCGGAAAGGGTCTATAAGATCTTAGTCCTGCCCTTCTCTTACCAAATCACATCATTTTTAATGTAAAAAAAATTGAAATTGTCTGTTTTGTAAATAAAGCAAATCATTTAACCTTAGCTTCGTGTGGTAGTGTGTTGTTAAGTTTCTTGTGTTATTCCCCCAATTTATGTATTGTTCTCCCCTATTATGTGTAAAATGGGTTCGTTCCCCCAGTTTTTCCCGCCAGTGCTAGCCTGTCAGCTAAGTTGCTATAGTAACCGCTATTCATAGTTGCCGATATGTAATTGCTCCTCCCCTGGTTTCCCTTATAAGTGAAAGTTGTTTCCTCCCTGTCCAGTCAATCACTCCCTTCCTCCTCCCAGGTTTCGAGAACCTTCTCCTCTCTGGAGATGGTGGTTGGCTGGGGTCCCAGGACACCTCCTTTACCTTTTGATTATTGGTCTCCATGGAGTGTCAGTTCTGTGAAGTTCATCCCCTCACCTTTCCCGATTGGCTCCGCCTGTACCCACCCCCCTCCTTTATAATCCTGTTTTCACCCCCTATGATTGGAACTTTTTCCCGGATGGTTTCCCGGTGTTTGGATGCGGCATCACCTTCAATAAACCGATGTTTAACCCCCGGGAAATGGTCAGTTCCGTTCCTCTCCTATACCAGCGGTGTAAGCCAGTCCGCAGCCAGCACAGCCCGAGGCCATCAGACGCCGAAGGGTGCTGGCCAGGAATTGTAGAGGGGCGTCGGCCTTTCGCTCTCAGCTAGTCAGACTCTAAACTTCGGGCCACATATGTTCTCCTCCGCAGCTTCGTTTTCAAATTCCTTCAGAATTAGGAAGAAAAGCTGCAAGGCTTTGCTTTAATGCTCAGGTTGTCTCTGCACTAACCTCAAGACCAATGCTAGTAGAAGATTAAGAGCAAGTAGAAAAATAAATGCTTTTGTGTTAAATACAAAGCTGCACGCAGAAGATTTTGGAGGATTCTGTGAAGGAACCAGTGAGAAGAACTTGGGGAGTTATATATATGGAGCATAAATACAAATACAAGAAAGGCAAAGGCCTGAAAAAAGTACCAGTAGATCTTATTCTTGTACCAGAAGTTTCTGGAACAAAGCAGGAAACTGTAGCTCCTGAGTGAAAATAAGTTTCATTCTATACACTAAACCCCAGGCTCACACAGGCTCACCTGAAGGCTGCATAATCACTTGTTTTCAAGGAAAAGGAACTCTACATCTGGAGACTACAACTGAAACAAATAAATGAACCCTGGGTTGGATTACTGAGGCTCAGTGGTTAAAGGAGAGGATCTTGGTTTATTCACCATTGCCAAGAAACAGAATAGCTGAGAATGTAACACAAGTTTGTAAAAAAAGTCTTATGTGAAAAACAAGGCTAACGAAATTTTATTTCTGTGTTAAAGCAAAGATAATACTGGGATAAACAGTAAATGGTATGTACTTGTCTATCGATTCAGGTCAAATAAACAGTCCCTCAATATATATTTAGGCAAAGACCTCCTGACTCCTACTTTGAAATGTTGTTTGGCTGACCTATGAAAGGAATAATTAGAATGTTGTTCAGTAAATCTATGAAGGAACTTGCTTCTTTTTCTCCTGTGTTCCTATGTTCTGTGCCAGTGTTTAGGAAATTTCAATAAAAAACACATAAATGTATCTTTTAGGAACCTTCTAACATTTCTTTGAAAATAATGAAATATAATGATTAATGCTACTTTTGTTTCATGGGATGTAACCCTTACATTAGTAAGTATTTCAGTCTCCAAAATGTGTGTGAAAAACACTGATTTAAGAAGGAGAAATTCCCTTATTTTAGCCACATAAGTAAGTGAAATTCTGCAATGCTATATTCTATAACCAACTTAAAGACATTTTTTTTTATTTTCCTTTGTCTTTATCTATTTCTACCATTGAAAAGTGGCGTCAGAATAGTAACTAGACAGACTGTATTCAAGCAGGTTTCTCAGAGGAACAGGTGGGGCACTGCCATGCCCTGTCAGACCTCTTAAAGTAGAGATGAGAGAGTTGGGTCTAAAGTCAGAAGTCCAGGGAATATTCAACTGCTGTCTCTGAGTGCCTAATGAAGATCTGGAGAAAATATAGACTTGGTTTCTTCTGGGAGTGTTCAGTGGAATGAGAGGCAACGAGTAGAAATGGCAGGAGAAACTCCCAGCTACTTTCAAGAAAACAATCCTCAGAGTAAGAGCTGACAAACATTGGAATAGATTGTCCAGAGGGTTTGGACACTCATCTTTGGAGTTACCAAAACATGAAAAATATCAACATGCAGAAAATATGACATGTATACTTTGAGCTTATGACTTTCTGATTATATTTAAAGATCACATTATAAATGTGCTAACAATTTAAATCTTACTAATTAAGTGACAAGCATTATTAAAAATAAGTAAAACAATCTTATCCATAAATTCCAAACAAGCAGATAAACCAAAATAGCTCTGTGGGCTAATTTTCAGAGACTTAGAAATCCTTATGTGTGGCAGGTATAAGAATCAATATGCTGGATCCTCAGGGTAGTGTTATGTCTTCATACTAGGAGAAGTAACAGTTAATTGACAATCTGTCAATCAGCTGGGGTTTTTTATCTTCATTCAAAAAAACCCCAAGAAAATAATGATTTTAATTTTCATAAAGTGTTTTGTAAATACTGAAACATGTGATTTTTTTTTTCCCAAAACCGTAGCTGTTGCTATTCGGCCTGCCAAAGGAAAAATTATGTGAAAGGATATTTTGACAATAAACAGGACCTCCTTGACACAGCTGTCTGAAAGTCTAACAATATATTCTGACTAGAAACGTGCATAGTTCAGATGGTGCCAATATTTCCACTGACTACAAATAATGTCCTCTTTCTTGTGCCATTAAAATAAGATGTAAATACTTTACTAAAAGATACGCTTGCCCAATGGCAGCATTGTTTCATTTGTCCCTTCAGAAGCAAATGAACATAATTTATGTGTATCTCTGTGGTCCCATGAATACAGTCCTGCCATCAATACCGGGAGGTGACAAACTTCCTATTGGGTTTGCAGGGCCTCAGGACTAAAGTTTATCAGTTTGCTTTCTTTGCTTTGAATTTGCCTTCACCTGCCTCCAGCCTTCCTTTGGCTTTGTTTGGCTCTAACAGGGATTTGTTAACAGCCAGATGGGCATGTTTGGTTTACATGTCCTTTTCTTGGTGTGGTACACACATGGATTTAGTATGTGTAGTAGCAGCTAGAATAAAAAAAAAAAATTAGAGACACAGAGGCCTGGAATGACAGCAAAGGCTTCCAGCAGGGGCAGTGCCAGATGCAGGATAGAAGTGTACTTGTTGGGCAGGGGCCTGGGCTGGCAATGGGAACTCCTGGATTTACAGGCTACTCACTAATGGTCATGGCAAGAAACAATAATCCAATTTTGGGCAAAATCATGGAGTTTGCATCTAACATGTAAATTGCAGCACAGTGCACACTTGCAGAACGGTGAAGAAATTAGGTGGAAGGATATCCTAGCAACATATAAGAACACCTAAAATTGTATATGTTCCAGCCCAAGGAAAAAGAAAAGATCATGAACAAACTTTTTGAAGCAAAAGGATGCTGACAACTTGGTATATTTTTTGCTTTTTCCTTCTCACTAATCCTTGCAACAGTGAAATATTAAGAATTATTATGAGGAGTGTTTAACTGTATGATTACTTAAATATATGTCTTATTTCTGTACTAATACTTGCATTTTTATTATTTTTCTTCTTGTAATAATTAAATATTAACTGCTAAAGATGATTCTTAGATTAATCTGTTAAGACGTCAATTAAGAAAAACAAAAAATTCTGATTTTCCTTAAAAGGTCTTTGCCTGTTTTTTCTGTAACAATATATTAAGGATAACGTTTGTTTTATCTTTGTTAAGACCCATGACAATAATATTATAATGGTCAAGAGTTAAATGATGCCTAGAACAACATTTTAATACTATTTAAATATTAATCTAGATAGTAATCCAAATAATGGGAGTTAGTAAGCAGTCTTTACATTGTATTTAAGCAAAAATGACTCTGCATATTTCAATATGAATATTTTAGCACTTCACTTCTAAGTGAATCTTGACAGCCCCTACCCAGTTTTCATTGGTTTTCTTTTGTTTTACAAAACTCTAGAGTACAATTTTATGATAAGAAAATAACCCGTATTTTCTCCTTTTGTGCAAACCCATAAAAATCCCAAGATTATTACTTTTTCTGGAAAGCAAACTCGTATTTGCAGCTATCTATATCCAGAAAATAGTCCGAAATCAGAAATATGCTTTATGGCTGAATTTATCTTTAAAGTAAAGATGTCAGATACTTTCCCTCTATTCCCCATACCACCCCCACTCCCATCCCTTGAGAATAATTGATGAGAACCTCTAAGGATTGTTAGCTAAGTATAAACAAGCAAAATTCTTAGAAATATGTTCTCTTTGTATTATATGCACTAAGAAAAATTCTTATTGCCTTTGATTATGGCTTTCAATAGCTACATATTTTAGTGATCCTGCACATGGCATCTTTTTTAACCTAATCTACATTACCTAAAATAAGCCAGTTGCCTGTCTCACATACCTCAGCTCAATTCCTCTCACTGTAGTGAGTTCCCTCTTAGCTGAATTTGGCTATGCACTAATTAGCACAGAATGAAATATATACACCCAACAGGGAGTGCTACAGATTTTGCCTGTAAAATTTAACAGTCCAATGTGAGCATACTCAGAGTTTTGGATGATTTCATTTTGTCTTCAATATGCAGAAACTTATGCTTTCTATCAGAAAATTGCAAAGTGCTATCATGCTACACATTTCAGGAAGACTCTTTAACAGCATCTCCAGAGGGTATTGAATAAAGAGCATTTTAATGTACATTGAGCTCATTAAAGTGTTTCTTCCCTAAAGTCATGTTTCAACCCAGTTTTCAGGATAGAAGAGTTAAAATTAAGGGAAGAATTTTGCCCCATGTAGAACTTTTAGAAATGTCCAATGACTACTGATTTATTCTTGAATGCTGACTGTGTGACTGGGAAGGAGTTAGAGGGATTTGGAGATATTGTAGTCACAGCAGGTACTCAATCTTTGAGGTAAAAATCTTGTGTTACTTTGATTAGATTTCTTTTCTTAAGGTGTAACTTGACATCTTGAAAATCCTTAGTCTAAAAATACCCTGTTTATGTCACTACTGTTTCTGTATTAAATGTATGAAGATCCTAAGAAATCAGTATACATAATGGATAGCGTCTTTCTTATAGTGTTAGATCAAGATTAAAAGCGACTTTCATGATCCTAGCTACGAATTTCTGTCTTTCAGTGACTGCATGAGCAGCATTTGCTGAACTTTGGGCTATGCACAGTTATTCTCATATGCAGAAATAAGAGTCTATTCCTGTAAAACGTGTGATGAGTTCAAATACAGCAAAGCATTTTATGCACTCTTTGGCTTAAAACAAGACTTCCATTCCAGAGAGTTCAAAAAGACTCAAATGCAATTTTATGTATCTATTCTGACAGGTTCAAAGCTCCAGACTAGAAGCATTTAATGAAGATCCTAGCATAAGCTCAGGCAGCACAGGGATGGTTTCAGACAAACAAGCTAGACCTGTTCCACTGGCCTAGTTAGTGGGTTTGATTTTACAGGTGCACTGAAAGCTGCTAATACCTGGGCTGAATCTACACCAGGATGCAATCTGAGACAAGCAGACAAACCAAGGAGCAGGAATAATCCAGCTGCAGCTCTGTGCTGATCGCTTCCAAGACAATAAATTGCTCGGTACACAGTAATTCTTAATGAAGCTGGTATAAAGAGTGGACCCAAGAGGTTTCACTGCACAAAACTGCATAGAGTCAAATCAAACAGCTGCAAGCAAATATTGCCCCATGTTCAAAAACTATAATAATTATTATTTTTCTTAGCCTTAATACACTTTGAGTAAGATCACATTAGATATAACAGCAACTAGAAGAGGACTAGAAATCTTTAGTGTTAAAAGCAAGATACCTACTAGTAAAATAAAGAAAGCACGGTTTTTATTATGGTTTACCTTGCATCTGAACACTTGATACCACTTGTCTACTCTAATGTAAATAATAATAATTTGTCCTGTCACTGGCAAATATCATCGTTGACATTTTCTTTGGGGGAAAAAACCCCACACATACACACCCCAAAATTCCCAAACAACCATTCTCCAGAAAATTGCAGTATATATTTAGTTTGTATTTGAAATTATTCTATGCAAAAAATTTTTGGTCTTTAAATAAGACTTCATTAATTGCTTATGAATCCTTTTTCTACAGAATTTAATCAGATGATTTCTGCTGTATTCACTGAAAATAATATTAAGCTGCAATAGATATTGTTTATCTGAAATCACACCATAAAAATAATATATAAAATGCTAATAGATAGCTTTACAACATCACTGAAAGACAAGTGACGACTGAAAACTCCCAAATGTTACCAATAGGTAAGGCTTTATGAAGCCTTATCTATCAGTTAGCATGTCTAAAACTGTTGGCTTCATTTATTGCCTCTGTTAAATGTGACATGCATGGCCCACAAAGCAAGGCACAAACACCATTAAAATTCTTAATATAAGGTAACAACAGAGTTTGGTTGGAATACTGCAATAAATAAGACACATGTATTCCTGCAAAAATGCCTAACATTTTTGCCTTGTTTTCTTTCTGTATAATGAAAATCGTCTCAGCTAAGGGCTAAGTGGTCCTGCTCTTCAAAATGAGGAATAGAAACGTATTAGAAAAAATAACAAAAGCCAAGTTGGATAACACGGAGAAATTTAGATTATAGTTAATAGAAATGAAGGAACATAGAAAAATCAGGTTTACTCAACTGGGGCTTATTGGGAAAAAAACCTCATATATTTCCCATGAATGGATGAATGACTCCAGTATTAATAGCTAAAAATGAAGGGTTCTTTATGAATGGAAGGCTGTAGGTCTGAAATACTGGGAAAATGATAGCTCTCCACTCTTTTGCCCTGCTGCTGTCAGGATCCCTATTCCTCGAAGACAGCACACATCCTGGCACTGGGACAGGGACAGCCTGGAAAGAGCTCAAGGACCCAGCAGCCAGCTAAAAACCAAGAGAAAAAGGGTTAGATGCAAAACAACATGATAAAGAGGCGAGTCAGAATTTGCAATTTACTATGCAATAGCACGTGTTTCATAAATCACTTTCATAAACCACATAAGCAGTATCCTTAGATGTGGAGCTAGTGCTTGTTAGGGACCTTTGTTTCCCACCCCAACCTCTGTCAGGTAGATTCTATCTCATGCACTAATCTGTTTGCCTTTGTCTTCTTCTATTTTTTTTTAGAAATATGTCCAGGGTTGGTGATTCCACAGCATCTCTGAAGTATGTAACCCATCTTGATGTAAAACTTGCTTTAGACCAGAGTAACTAAAGGTTAAGCACCAATCCAAGTGTGTAAAAAGATACCTACATTAGCCCATAATTCACAGGCTGTTTACATTACAACTCGTTAAGAAATTGCTTTCCATTCATAGTCCTTAAACCCCTACTAGTTATAATGCTTTATCTAGCTGGATTTTTTACTCAAGTTCCATGAAATGGTTGTTCAAGGAAATCTTTCTCAAAGACTGTTTTGTGTAATAAAACCTCAAACTACATTTGAGAAAGTGGAAAAGGCTATTTTGTTGTTATTGCTGATACTATAACTTTTATGTCAAGTCTCAAGCTCATTAAATACTTCTTGAAATCAGCAGTACTTGAATATTTTAAATGAGTATTACTTTCATCTTGGATATCTCTTTTCTCAGCTGCTGAGACTTTTATTTTGGGTTCACGGAAAAGTTCAACAATGACAGCATTCCCTCCCTTTCCTCCATATTCCTATTGCTTTTCTTCTGGTGATACTTGCTCAAAACTTCCTTTTGGCATTCAATAATTAAAATTGCTTAGCCATTTCCTTGTCACCACAAGATGAGACCTTTGCAGAACATCAGTACCGTCACTCTCAGAAGGCATTAAAAAATCAGAAGAAGGAGGATAATTCACTTTACTATATAGGTAATTTTGTCATTGCTTTAATATTTTTAAGGTACCAAAGATATCAGCCTTCATGGTACTCTCTTCTATAGGAAGAAATATTTTTCTGCAGACAGTGTGACTCAGTCACTAAAAGAATATGATATGCATAAAGTAAAAAGGAATGCTATTCAAAATGCTCAAGAACCTTTTGAATTACCCTTGAAAACAATTTACATTTCAGTTTTAGCATTATCCTTTTAAACTAGGAACACTCCTGTAATCTTTCAGTAAATAAAATTGAATTTACTTAGCAACACCACACCTACTTCTTTTTTTCTTGTGAAAAAAAAGATGTTTTACCTTAAAATTTTTATTGAAATTTCACTTTTCCCTGAGATAAACTCTGTTGGTTAGATCCTGACACTAGTTAAAACATCACTGTGGGTTTGATCCCAATATCACTTAAGATTTGCACTCAATTATTCCCTTGGGGGGGGAAAAAAAAATCTTACACTTTTCAAGACAAACAAAAACCCAAAAATTTTATAATCATACTAACACAAACATCTCAATCTTTTCAAACTTGCCAAGCAGCAGAAATCAATGATTATTCCCACTATCTGCAAAATCACCTTATTTGTATGGGTTCCACATGTATATGGAGTTGAAAACCCCCCACCAAATATGAAAACTAAAAGACTGATTCAATTTCTCCTACAGACAATGAGGGAAAAAATGCCTCATATCTACTTATTATGCTGCTAGGCATAATTCCAAAGATAACAAGAAAATCGGACATTTCACTAGAGGAATTTCAAAATAAAGAGTTTCCTTCAAAAATAGCAACACTACATACATTATACCTTTACTAGAAATTACTGACTATGACCAGACTTCTAGCTCATAGGACTTGGGGAGCAAATACATGTGATTAAAACTGGTGACTGCATCCAAACTTTCCATTCACGGCTGTGTTCATGGGGATGCCCTTCTCCGGGAAATGAGGCTCATCCAGTGTTGCTTTGAAAGGTTAATCTCCCCTCAGACCAGGGACATCCAAGTGTGCCCAGTGCTCTGCTCTGACACAGCGGTCCAGGAAACTCTTGGTGTGCTTCCAGCCATCCCTTGCTCAGACTGCCCTGCCTGCTTGGGAATGCCCTGAATGAGGCACCAGACCTGCCCATTCCTTAACATGAAATCATGCCTGTGCACTGACTTGCATAACTTCCTAATAACTCAGAGATGAACACAGAACATAGAAAACAGAGCTGCTGTACAGAAATTTTGCAATTACAGTTTTACAGCTTCTTATCCCTGCAATATTTACAACATGCACTCACACCTTCAAACAACAACTCCTTTACAATCTAGGATTAACAATATGCTGACAATGTGCTGATGGTAGAAAATGTTATCAAGTAGATTAAAAAAGAAAAAAAAGGTATCAAGGTAGAGGTGGTTTGGTTTTCTGTTTCTTTTTTTTTTTCTTTTTTAACAAGATATATGTTCCTGGTAAGCTGATTAACTTTTTAAATTGCTATTGTGCCAGCCTGTGATTAAAATATTGTTGCTGAATCAGACTATTTCCATTGATATTCTTTTCTCAATTATGTGAATTTGTTCAAAAGAGGAAGAGTGAAAAGGGTACCAAGAGGGTGTACACCCTGAAAGGAATACAAAATCTGACCAGTCCTCTGCACTTCAGACAGCTAAAAGGTCACGGTAATCAAATATAGATGATATTCAATAAATCCAACAATGCAGCCCATTCTGACTACAAATCATTAATATTAATCACTTGCATTACTCAAATATTAGTTTTGGTAGAACCAGAAGGGTTGGTGACTTAATCATGGTAAAAAGTATTTTTATGCTGCTTCAACAGTTTCAGCAGAGATTCAAACCAAGCAAAATAGGAAAAATAAAAATATGGTCACTATAATTTCATAAGCACGTATCAGTATATCCTAAAAGTATTATCCTCTATAACCCCACTAAGCGTAGTCCTTTTACAGTTATCAACATATTTTGCAGGTTGCAGTGCTGCAAATAGAATGATTTTTCAAAATACTAGGAAATTATTTTTCCAAACTAGTAACAATATCTGTTTAATTATGGGTTCATCTCTACAATCCCACATTGCAGTGACATTCCTGTCTCTGAAAAAGTTACCCAGAATCTGGTGCAATGTGTTCTAGGACAGCCCTGCTCAAGCAGGGAGGTTGGACCAGCTGACCAACTGTGATCTCTTCCAAACTGACCCATTCTGTAATTCTATGATCCAAGGTTTCATAAAAGTGAAACTAATTTTTTTTTCTACATTGTTACAGCAGTTATTAACCTAATACTTTGGACTACAACACATCTTCTCTCCTCATCTCAAGTGAACATTAAATAAATTCAATTCTTGGGGTTGGGAAAGAGGTATAAAATCCATAGTAGCAGCATGCAACAGATGCATACTTAGGGCATTGAAATGTCACACAGCCCCGTAGCAGTGTTGCAGGATAGGCTACAATCCATGAGCAAACAGCCCAGGACAGTTTTCATGCCCTTCTAGGAAAAATCACAAAGGTCCGTTCTTACTTATTCCAGATACTGAGGTGATGGAGTCCAAGTTGCTTTACATCAAGGTTTTATTGCCAAGGTAACAACGGCAATCCTCAGACCAAGGAAAATTTGAAATTTAAATAGCATTTTCTTTTTCATCTTTATTATGAGTGTGCGAATATTGTTTGATATAGCAAGTGCATAAAACAATGCAACTGTTTGCCAGATCTTTAAATTTTATTTCACCAAACATTTCTTTGATTTATTCAGAGAGTACACTATTACACCCTCTCTGCAATTTATGTATTAATCAGGAACAAATATAGCTAAAGAGACACATTAAAAATAAGACAAAAATCACTGATGAACTGAGGTTCCGATAAGAATACATACGCAGCTAGTTCTCTGAATGGGGTATGCCAGTATATCCACTGTGCTCAGACCAATGACTCAAGTTTCATAGACTGTTAGACTGACAGAGGCGAAACAGATCTCAGTGTGTGAGGTGATTCCACAATTCTGGCTATAACACATTATGGGCAAAATGATGATATGACTGAAGAGTCATTCAGTAGCCTACTCAGTAAATCTGTCCTTGAAATAATGCAATGTGCACAGGAGGAAAAAAAATTAAAATGCAGATCTTTTTCACTTTGTTTTTCCCCAGTCAAACTGCACTGGCAGACTTAGTAAGGCACAGGTTGCTGGTTTCAGTGCCTGATCATGAACAAACCTTCTTTGAGGGACAGGAAAAAAAAAGCAAAATAATAAAATTCAATTATGAAAAACATGCAAGCATTTAAAAATGTTATTTTGTTGCTTTGCATTTGGAACAAGAATTCCCATACAGCATCACATCTACTAGCTAGGACACACAACCAAAACAAATATGTGTCATTACCCAGTAGCCAAGACCCCATAAAATATGAATGCACAGAGGGTGCAAAAATTTTATACACAATTCTGCAATTTAATCTCCTTATGAATCTGTTCTAAAGTTCTGGCATGGAGATTGTTCACAGCCTTTCACCTCAACTATGCTGTTAGAAGCAAGACATATAGAAGCATACCGTTCAACTCCTATGACATATATGCCCTTGTAAAAATTATAAAAAAATAAGACAGCTTGGCTAATGAGAAATCCTGTGGAAGCAACTTCAGGTTCAAACAGTCATTTGGAAAATTTAATACGCAGCTAGACCTATGACAGCTCCTTCTTCCTTTACTTTACATTGGGTGCCCAAAAATAATAACCTCTTAAAATGTTCATGTAATTAGACCATAGAGAAATCAGCCAATTTTAGTCTTCGAGATACAGATAACTGCTAGCTTGAGTTAGGTGTTAGCAATGACAAATATTGTGTTTATATATTGTGTTATATATAAACCTGCATACACCATTTTTCTAAGTCCTTATAAGAATGCCATAAAAATAATAATGTGATAGGAATTATTTGTTAGATTCAACTGTTTGCAAGACAGTGAAGAAGATGTTGTTCACCAAAATCATGAGAAAAAGAAAAGTAATTCTTTAGTATTTGTGAAAGATATTCATAATAAGGAATGGGGTAGTTTAACAGATGACAAGCTTGCTTCTTGCTAGTCTCAACACTACAGTATTTTGACATTTAAACTGAAGAGAGTCTGTATTAAAAAAATTAGCTTCTTCATTGCAACAAATATTACTCTATTTTGTGTTAATTAGAGTTACATATTAGAATTATCATGCTCATGAACAGTGCATGAAAGTTTAATTAAAAGACCACTAAATTATTCATTTTTAATGAAACTGCCAGGAATTCTGCAGAGAAGTTCAACAACATTTATCATATCATTACTTTAATGAACTTCTTTCTAGATAATGAATAAAAGCTTGTAAGAATTCATAGAAAATCCTTAAAGGTTGAACTATCTTCAGATGCATAAGAAAAAATATGCCTAAGTATATTCCCAGACCTTAAAAATAAACTTTAAAAACATATTCATGGAAGCAATGCAATGAACAAGATTTGTACTTTTCAATGGAAAATGGTTAGATGTGGAAAAGTAATGAAGAGTACTTTTAGAAGAGTACACAGGAAAAAACAAGCATGTAAAAAGATACTAACAGCAGGTGGTACAGATGAACTAGAGAGAGCCATTTGGAATTATGGTATTAATCGTTGGAAAGTAAATTATCCCATAAGTGATTGAAAAAAGCCCAAAAACCAAACATGTATTGGGAACAGAATAGGAAGGATACAAACTCTTGGCCTTCGGCTTTAGAAACAAACTAAGCAGAGTGAAAACAGTAAATATATCTTTTTCTAACAGCTTGTATTGCATACAATGACTAACATCCTAAAGGTGATGGAAGTAGCCAGAAAAATAAAATAGTAGTTCTAATAGGATTACAATTTGTTTCTATGATAGACCTTGTCCTGATTTCCGCCAGGATAGAGTTAATTTTTTTCTTAGTAGCTGTTACAGTTCTGTGTTTTGGATTCAGAATGAGAATGGTGTTGATAACATACTGATGTTTCGGCATTTCGTGAAGTCCATTCAAGTCAAATACTTCTTTTTTCTTTGTCTCATGCTCTGTCAGTAAGGGGGTACACAAAAATAAAAGCTGGGAGGGAGCATAGCTGGGAGAGGTAACCCAAAGTGACCAAAGGGATACTTCACACTGCAGCACACCATGCCTGGTATATAAACTTAGGGAATTACCCAAAAGAGGGGGTATCTTAGGTTCAGTGGTGAGCAACTCCATTGTGCAGCACTCGTTGGGGTTTTTCCCTTATTATTGTAATTATTATTATAATTCACCATTATTACTGTATTTTTACTTTCTTTTCAGTTATTAAATTGTTCTTATCTCAACCTACAAGTTTTACTCCTCCCCATTCCGCTGGACTGGAGTGTGGGGAAATGGGAGCTGAGGCAGTGGCTGTGTGGTATTTCATCTCCAGCTGGGCTTAAACCATGACAGGCCTATTAAAGCATTAGCAGAATTTATTCCTTCTTGGCCCTCAATAAATATAAACTCTGAGAAGATAAGAAACAGTTTTGAAACAGAATTATAGCACTTCTGATCCCCTCAGTAAGCCCTGTGGGAGTACTGTACTCCTGCACAAGTGCTTCCCCTAGACAAGCTCTCCTATATGGCCAGAATTGCATTTGAGAGAAAACTAACTGAAAACCACATACCCCCAGTCTCCCAGAGGTACAATTCAAGGCACATAAGGAATGGACAAAATCACAAGGAAAACTAATGAACAATATTTTCATATTTTCCCTATATGTTGTGTGGTATGATTGCAACCTATTGAGATGGTGAATAACTGAACTATTCTTTCTTTCTAAATGTGAAGCCTAGAGATGCTGAAATAAACAAAAAAACCTGCAAGATTCTCACTATCACTGAGACGTAAGAGAGAAAAATTTAACTTCCATAGAAGAGAGCTGGTACTTTGCAATCCACTTTTTAGCATGACACATATCTTGTGCTGAGCCATGGTTTAACCAAAACCACCACTGTTAATAGACCACTACTCCCCAACTTACATTCTTTCAGGAGGCGTACTTCATCTTGGTGTGAAATTTTACAAAGACTTTATCTTTCCCTAGGCTTTCCATTAACCTTAAATGCTGTAGTGTGGGAAGCATTTTATTGAAGCACCATATCACATTCAGAATTGGTGCTGTTTCCCAGACACAAGCTGCCCACCAGCGTCTAAGACAAGGCACCTGATTCAGGAAAAATTTTGGTCAGGCTCCATATAGTTATTCTCATTCGAAAATAGTCTGTGATTCCTCCTTAAACACACAACCTGGCGGTCATGGTGGAAATGTTGTTTCGTTTCCAGGACAAGGACTAGCCAAATATTGTGTTAGATTAAAAAAGGGCAGTTCATCATTTCTATCCAGAAGCAACCTCTTTCTCAGAGGAATAGGGCCAGATCTGTTGGTGCTGCAAAGGTCCATGCCCCCAATTCCAAGGTGCAGCAAGACCAAGCGCCTGTTCCCAGCAGGCACCCACGCATATGGCACATGTACAGAGTCTGCAACATGGAACTCTAACACACCTTGTGTGTGGGAAAGCAGCACCTCAGCACCTCTTACAGATTGCCTTGGGTTTACACACCCAAGCTAATCTTTTTTGTCCACTGAAGCAGGATCAAGAAACCTTCATGCTATTTCTCCAGCACCTCCATGCATTATGTTAACCAGCATAAATTTTATTTGTAAGAATAGATAAATAAAATTAAGGGGGTTCCCCCCCACACAACCTTTTTCATGGAGAAGATTAAAATCTTATTTAACATACCCACCCCTCCAGCCCTGAATGTTCTCTTCCAACATGCCAGTGGAATCATAAGTTCTGAACTGAACAATTTATCCTAAAACATTCATAAAATATACCAGAGTATGCTGCATTTTATCACCTCTGTTACAAATGCCTGTTTCTTGCATTCAAGGCTGTGTAAGCAGAGATGCTCAACTCTATTTCTGAAACTCTTAGCTGCTTTATGGCTCTCTACAAATAAATAAAAGCAACAGTTTTTATACAAGAAATTAACCCAAATCTGAGCTGCTACAAAATCTCAATTATATTCCCTGTTTTGGAGGGAGTGGTAGGATGGCATGAGAGTCTTAAGCCTATCCCATATTAATTATGTCAGTGGAACTAAATCCTTTATTTTCTACTTTAAAAACACCACAACTGATCATGTTTGCCCCTCCCATCCACCATGGTTTTTTGATTTCTGACTGTTCATTCTTGCTATCACTGAAGATATATAAAGCAATTTTAAAAATTGCAGTGTATGGATATATAGACCCTCTTTAGATGAAAAATTATTTCAAATAAAAGACAGAGTCACAATTTTGCTTAAATGCTACCAGTTCCAAATTTCTGCCACCTTTTCCACAGTCCGCTTTGTTTCAAAGCCAAAACAACTGTCATTAGAGGAAATGAGCTGTGCAGAACTAAAATACTGTCACCAAAAATGTGGGCTTTTGAAAGAACTCAACAAATGCGTGGGTATGGTATGAGATTCCCTAGAATGTTAGAGCAGCTTCATATCTGCAATCACCAAGTCTGACATAAATATTTTTAAGCTAACATTCATTTGAATTTTTTTATTTTCAAGTTTTTCTAGTATCTTAGTTCTTAAGACAGCATGAAATAGGAAAAGCTGAGAGGATAGATAAGCATGTGCTCATAGAAAATGAAAAAAAAAATTATGATCAGACCTTGAGAAAAGCTTAAGTTGGAAGACACATGAACCTATAGCCATAATAATAGGGAAGCATATCAAACTCACTTTTGTCCAATTGGAACATATATGCATTAGGCTGGGGCATAGAAATAGCTGAAAACCTCACCCTAAATGATCTATATTTCTTGCTGTGATCCGATAAGCATGTGGAAATTCAGATACATAGAAAAAAGAGTAATAATTCCTCCCAAGAACTAGTCATGACCCACCCCTTTACCTCAGCAGAAACCTGAGATACCTTGGAAATCATAAAAGGCATTTTTTTGTCATCTGAAGTCTTCTCTTGCATTTTTTTTCTGCCTTGAGTTTGGGTTGTAATTAATTTTGTCAAAGGTAATAGCATTTTGATTGGCATATTATACTTCTAGTGAATAATCTCTTAAGAACATAAAATACAAAATTAACAGTTATAGTTTGTAACAAATCAAGTGTTTAAAGCAAGAGGCAGCTTATTATCAGAAAAAAAAAACCAAATACAAGAAGCAAGCAAAATTTTAAAACCTAAATCTTCATTTTCCTACTCATCTACAGTAAACAGGAAAAGAAAAAAGAACTTTGTTAGCAAATCACAAAAATAGCTTTAGTAATTAGCAAAGAAAAGTGTTAAAAAGCCAAAATTAGTTAATCACAAGTTACTCCAAAATTGTGAAAACTTCTTCCAACAGTAGCAATACTTTTTTGAAGTTTTTCTTTACCTTTCTTTGAATTCTCAAAGTGTATACTTTAAATTTTCCTGCACATCTTCCTTAGCAACATATCTTTAAGCCTTTAAACTGTCTTTGTCTAACTACAGAAAGCAAAAAGTACTGCAAAGCTTATATCAGTTTCTCAAACTGTGCAGCTGAAATTCTGAGGATTTTATTCCTTAATAAATGAAACCTCAGCACTTACAGATGACTTTCCAAGTTGCAAGTCTATATGTATTTACTGTTGCTCAGCAAAACAGCAATATTTGCCTTGGTACTCACAAGTTGCGCAGCTCTACGAAGCTCAAGGAACGCAGTGTTAAAATCCTGTTGATCATTTGGAAAAACATCAGGGACTTATAAAAAGAGGGGCATACTGTGCCCTGGAGAGAAACTTGCTTTCTTGATTGGGTGAGGGTAACGAGGAGGGGCAGCAGCAGGTGCCTCTAACGCTAATTAGGAGCTCCTGAGCTCACCAGGGACTGCTCCAGCAGTTAACTACTCAGTGTTAGCTCTGGCTCCAGGCAGCCTCATCCATGCCCTCCAGAAGAGAGTTTGAGAGTTTTTATAGCCCCTTGGCTGCTGCTGCAGGCTCTCCTGCCATCCTACCTGAAAGCCCCACATGCACACACCTCAGGTGCCAGCGCACGGCAGGATGACAGGACACACAGTCTGAGAGTGACAATGAAGCTCATGATGTTACCTACTTACTCATTTTCTCCCCATGGGCCTCCAAAAATAATTCTTCAAACTGTCTCGGGTGTTTAAATGCAGAAATGTAATTAGAAGTTCAAGGACAGATAAATAAAAATGCCACAGATTGGCATACTATGTATGATGCCTTTCCCAGATTTTTAAGGCAAATGAAAAACTGAAAGCAATTTATTATTTTTGTTGCAAAACAAATTTTTAAACAAGTAGTCCTGAAAGCATTACATATATATGTGTGTGTATATATATACACACATGTGGAGATATGCATATCTCCTAATGGCATCTAGGCTCTCTTTGTAGAGTCAATTAATCATCGACTCTGGGACAGAAATACATGTGAAATATTTGCAAACTAGCTGTGCTAATAAAATGATTTTTTACATTATCAGGACATTACAGATATACCAGTGGAGAAAATAAAATGGGAGCTTAACAGAAAACCCCATCAGTACAGGCACAGGATGATCACAGAGGTCCTGTGATCACAAAACTTTAAGGGTCTCCTCCTCTTCCTGGAGGGTTGCAACATTGGCAGCGGGGGAAAAGGTACTTTTAGGATAACAGATAAAAAGAGTATTTATACACCAAAAATGAAACATCCCACAGACTATCAGACTCGGGCACAATTACAGAACAATGAAAAAAACCCCAGGTAAATGAACTGTGCTAGTAGATGCATAAACATAAAAACAGAGTTGCATCCAAGAATGAGGAGGAGGAAACCCTCCAAATCATACACTCCTTGTTCAACAATTCTCTGTTCTTACGTAAACAGACTAACAATCAAGTTATGGCTCTGTAGGTAGGTGCATTTCTGTAGCCCACTTTGGTTGCCTGTGATTTCTGGTTTCATGAACTGCCCTAGAGAGCTGGTAGCAATATTTGTCCATCACACCACTCGGAATCACATCAGACTGTGAACCAGACAAGCCTAAATACGCAAAGCTGCATTTCACTACCATTTTTCCACTTTGACTTCTTTAAGGGTGTAGCCCATTTCTGGGATTGTTAGGTTCATCTAGGTAATGAATGGAAAGATGCAGCTAATGCTAATGATCATTAAATTTTTTTACCATTATAGAATTATACATGAGTAATTTTCATTCCCTTAAAGTCATCTACTTTTTCCAAGAGACCTTGCATTCTCCTCTCACTGTACATCTGACTTCTATTTTGTTTTTACATTATTAAGTTGAAATGGATTTTTCTCTTCACTGCTTTTATTGCAGTATTGATTTTTTTTTTTTGTCTAAGTCTGTTTAAATGTTTACCATAACATCTCCAACACTATTTTAAGAGAATGATGCATTCAGAATGGTTGTGTTGTGGTTTTGATGTGATTTTGCAATGGCATATCTCAGCAGCACATGTTGAACAGCTGGAAACTATCTAATTAGAACAGGGAGGAAAAAAGAAAAAGGCTGTTTGAGATGAATAATAATCACATCCATCACACTCATAGTTTTCCTTACTTATGTAGCACACACCTGTGTCTAATTGGCAGTGAGAATGATAGTAGGATGGAATACTGAGCTGACCTTATAGTCTATTTCTCCTTCTCTGAGCTTAAAATAGATTTTGTATGGTACTTTAATTATATAGGTAGATTGGTTTACTGAAGCATTCATGTTTAAACTCATTTCATGTAAAGGGACAAATTACCTTTTTAATTATGTTTCCTTGTGAGGCCTCCATAGTTGAGATGAGTTGCTGCCTGCTAGTCTCCACAGACCATAATCATGGCAACTCATTGCAAAACACCTTCAGTGGCAATAATTTTTCACACAGTAAATATGGACACATTTTTGAAGCTGATCAATGTATTCTATTTTTCAAAAGCGCCTGTATAATTGACTCATCTACATCTTTAGGTGATAAAATCTTGATAAAGCTGGAACAGTGTGCCCAGAGAAGTTGTGGATGCCCGGAGGTTTTGAAGGCCAGGCTGGGTGGGCTCTGAGCATGCTGGCCCAGCTGGAGGTGTCTGCATCTATGGCAAGGTTTGGACTAGATGACTTTTAAGGCCTCCTTTTAACCCAAGCCCTTTCATGATTCTGTGAATGAGGGGCGTCAGAGCCTAAACCACAACACAGTAAAATTTCTATTGAAAACCTGCAATTCAAAAATTACTCTTAATGTCTAAGAAATTAACTCAAGCAGAGCTATTTATGTGGATAATATTAAGCAAATATGGAAGTAGAAATCCTGAATCCCTTCTGTTTGTTCTATTTTTTAGCATCCCATCTGTATTTTTCTCAACAACTGTATAAATTTCCTTGTTTTTAAAATTTGTTTTAGTGTAAAGTCTTCTCTGATTATAGAATAAACCATGGAATTGTTTCTGAGCATATTAATACAAGAACAAAAAAAAAATCCAAAACTAGACAAAAAAATTTAAATTTTTTTTATCTTGAAAAATACTCTAGGTTTTTTAAGGAAATCTCTCTGTTTTTTTAATCATAATAGACTTGTGATAAGAATTCCTAATATTACAATTACATTAAAAATGGCTGGAATGAGTTATAACCTTGAAATTATCAAACTCAATGTTCTATCATTTCAAATTCAGTTAAAACTTTACAGCTAAATTTGAGATGAGATGACGTTAAAATTAAAATGAACACATTAATTGCTAATAACTGTTTCAATTAAATAGTTAGCTACGAGCCAGCTATGGTCTTAATGGCTATAAAAGCATAATCTACTTTGAAAATGGTAAAACAAAGCAGACAGCACACTGAAAACCAATGTGTAGTGAGTGCACAAAGAAACAAGCCATGATTCATAATGGAGGGCTCTCTTTAAAGCATAGCTCCTAGTTTGAAGGATTGGCTATGTCAGCAATTTTAAATGTCCAGTTTTCTGCTGGTGTTGTAATGGTCTAGGGGCATGAGCGGTGATATTCATTTGATTGACTAATAGACACCACAATATTGAATGAATTAAAAAGTGTCAGTGTCTGAGTAATAGTATATGGAACATGTACTCTACATCTAGGTATATGTCTCTTTAAATGTTAATTGACTTTCTATCATATTTATATTCCACTATATTACTACTGAATCTTCTAATGGCAACAAAAAATCCCACCAGATTTCATTTTTTTTGGGGGGGAGGTGCTGCTGGTTGGCAAGTTTTTGCCAGCTTTTTGGAACCTCAGAAACTAGTTTGTTAGATTTTCTCTCCTTTTAAAAGAAACACATGTAATTCAATTGCCATAGCTATTCTGGGTGATAGAGGTTCATACCCACTTCAGCTTTTTTGATTAAAAAGTGGATTAAATCCAGAAGGATGTAATCAGGTAATTATTAATCCTCTTGCAGAGCTTTCTTGATTTCCTATGATACATACCATCCAAATCTCATTTTCACATTTGTTAGGTCAGTATGCCTCTCCTAATCAAACTTCATAATTTTTTTCAGTGTTAAATCTTCACGTTTCTTACTAAGAATATTCAAGGACAACATTGTTGAAGTTGTACTGTATGAATTCTACAGCTTGGAGGCTCTTGCTTTAGATTTTGAGAATTTCATGACTTTTTATGGGGTTTTTTGGTTGGTTCTTTTCATTTTGGTTTTTTTCTTCTTTTTTAAGTGAATGCATTTCTCAGATACAAATTGCACATCCTGTCAACCATTTCTCCTCATAGCAAATGAAAAATACTGGTGTAAATACATTGCCATTGTGTCGGTGTACATCAGCACTTAAATCCAAGTCAGGATTTAGGCTCCTCAGTATTTTTTTATATAAATCCCAGACCAAATCCACAAACCCCGGCTCAATATTTGTGTCTCAATCTGTGAGGCACTTCAACTTGCAAGACAGTTCTTGACTCAACTCAAAAATTTTCTGGCTGTATAAGTTTTGTAGTTTGGTCAGGAAAATTTATGAAACTCTTTAGCATATAGAATCCTGCAAGAAGCCCTCATTTCTTATGAGGGCAGAAGAGCCCTAATCAGCAAGGTATATGGAAATCACACAGTTCTAGCCCCCAGCTTCCTCTTGGAGAGAGATATTAACAGAACCAAAATAACAGAGAGCAAAGAGACCTGAAGCCTATGCACTTCAAAGTGAGGATTTGTAACTCTAATTTCTACCTCTGAAATTTTCATCTCTTTGATTCTGAACTGTAAAATGTAAAAAAAAAAACAATTCTGGAACCAAGAAGAAGGAGGAAGACCATCCTACAGCTCCTTTCCTTTCTATTTGTTCCTGTTTCATGAAAATCACACAGCTGCACAGGCCAGCAGAGTCTACTCAGACTTTTAATTAGGCTATTAGAAAACTTTCCTGGGAGACAGCCCTTTAAACCTTCCAGCAAAAATGGTTAACCCCAAATTTACTGTTTACCACACAAGTTCTGCATGAAGTTGTGATGTAAAAGGTGGTCACTGCAGCATTTATACTAAACATATATATTTGACATAATACAATGGATATAACTTAAAAATTCTAGACATATGCACTATAACAATATGCAGTTAATAAGGAGAAGTTTGGGATTGCCCTCATGAGACACCTTGCTCAAGCACAAGCCTATTTTATCATTTCTGGCTCTATTTCATCTAATCAGGAACAGATAATTATAAATATGCATTACTGGATCACTGTTTCTTCCTTCCCCAGTATTTAGAGCTAGGTAAAACAAACAACTGGAACTCCAGATTGCTCTAGCAATCAAGACCTTTGTTTCAAACTCCACAATGCTATTCCTATCACATGAAGTGTTACACCATGTATGTAAATTTTTATACCAATGTTTGGTAGTTTATACCAAAAATTATGTCAGTATGTGAATGATTTTTAGAAGTGATAGCAGGAAAGACTGAAAGAGAAAAAGCAGCAATCAAAGCACTTGGCTTTAAAGGAGCATCCCTGTTAAAGTCAGTTATCCTGAAAACTTGACTGCTTTCCCAACCTGTGTGCAGAAATATGACAGCATTCCTTAAAAACCAGAGATTTGAAGGTGGTTGTGTCATTGAGATACACTTAGGTACCAGGGAATTTTCATAGGCACCTCAAACATGAGATTCTCAGTAATTTCACTGGGAGTTCTGCACTTAACTGCATATATGTTTCCTTTATACAGCCCAAAACTAGTAACAGGATAAATTAATTCTTTTAAGGGCTTTAGCACAAGATGACTGAAATGATATAATACTCATCTGATCATGAGAAAGCCTTCTGTAATATACAAGGGGAAAACAAGAGCATACCTTCTAACCTTTTATCGAGATTTAACATATCTTTCCAACAGTGTGAAAAGACTAATTTGAAAAGTTAAAAAATATCACTTTCCACAGAACACACAAAGAACCACATTCTTGTAATGGGAAATTTTCCACTCTATCGGGATCACCCAGGTCAGATGCTTTAGGATGAAAGATCAGAGTCAATCATTTTGGGAAGTAATGATGCAATCCCCACTTCTCAAAAACAAAAAAAAAAAAAACAACAACAAAAAAAAACCCCAAAAAAAGTATTGACTGGGGAAGGAAGGCAAGGGGAAGACACATCAGATTTCAGATGGCTCATTAGCAAGTACATCTTTAAGCTTGCATCTTTATGAAAACTAATTATGTTAATATGTCACACAGTGACTGACTTGTTTTTTAGAAAGTCAAAGTTGGAATTCACTCTACAAATACCATAGCTATTGAGAGATATATTTTCAAAGCTGCATGCATGAGTTACAACAAAGGTAAGGCTGGCCATGACAACATCTTTCACAACTGTTGATGTTGTAGCTCTTTCTATTCAATATTAATAAATTCAGCATGTAATTATTTTGCCATCTGTCTCCTGTAGAAGCATTTAGTTCTGTCCTTCAAGTAAGTAAACCAAAAAATATATTAGGTAATTTCTTCAAACACAACAACTAATAAATTACAATAATGAGGTTTGTATACCGTATAAGAAAGTAAGACAGTTATTAAATGACTTCTTATCTTTTTTCTATTATGCATAATTGCCAAGACAAATTACTTAGCTTTAGAATAACATCAGTATATATTTTAGCATGCACAGTGTTGGTTTAGGTTTTTTTAATCTACCTATGAAAATTCGTATCAACATAAATTCTGCAATGTAAGATCAATTGGTTCAAATCTTCTTTCCAGTTTTGTTACTCTGTTAATATTCCAACAAGAAATCTAGTATGTGTTGACTGTTTTGTTTGCCTTATAAACAACAAGAATGCTGTGGAGACATAGGTTTAATTAAATGAAATCAAATGCGTATGAAAATTCAAGTACCTGATTTTCAACTTGTAGCATTTTGCTGAAATTGTCTAAGAAGGAAAACTTCCCAAGAGAGAACACATATGTAACCAAAATAAATGACCATTCCTGCTCTAATTATTTGATTGAGAGATTGCATTTAAATATTCAAGAAATCAGATCTTGATAATTGTAAAGTGTTTCAGATGAAAAAGATACAATCAAGTATATGCTTTATTAATAAAAGAAACCTTGAAGAGCCATGTCATTGCTATAAAGAGCTGGTAAAGCAGTTTTTCTTTTGCACTTACTGCTCTATAAAGCCTTTCAGTTTTTGATCAGGTTTTCTTTCAAGTATTGTTGGTGCTCAATTGAATGAATTAAGCAGTTATTAACTCTGTTCCACATAGCTACTAATAATAAACTGATTTTCATTCAAAATTACAGCTTAGATTGGGTGAGATATGTTTCCTTTTATTTACAGGTGAGACTTAAGTTCATTTGCATGTTATTTTGCCAACGTGAGTGCACAATCATTTTAGAGAAATGAAGTCTATAAATCTGCATTTTCCTTTCAAAGTTGCTAGAGAGCTTATCATCCCTGGAAAGTTACAGTTCCAACTCCTGTGCATATTTTTTTATGTCCTAAAGATTTCCTCAAAGACATAAAGCAAATTAACACCTCTTTACTTTCAGGTTGCATTATGTTAAAAACAAAAAAAAAGAAACGTTGCAACAATTTTATGACAAAATTTTGGAAATTTCCTCCCAAGTGTTAAATTCTATGTAATACATGTTTGTGGAAATTTTTCTGTAAGCAAGTTGTCCAAAGCAGTGTAATAAAATAATTTCTAACACAGACTAGAATGTTTCTATCCCTTGCTCAGTGCCATCCACTAAGAAATAATTCTGCCATCCTGGTTGCTGTGCAAGACATTGTTCCTCGTCTTTAATTTGGAAGAATATATTTTTCTATTGCATGTTTTTGTCACTGAACATTTCATCTGTTCCTTATTCCAACATGCTTATTCAGGGAATTTTCTTCCCCTTATAAGTCTATCTACAAGCAAGAAAGAGTAGCCTCAATATCTGACAATTAACAAGTGCTTTTAATTTGCAATTCAGTCCAAGTTCACACACTTGTGGTGTCAAGACAGCAGATGAACTCCTGTCACTAACAAATAATTACAGTTACAATTTTATTTCAATGAAGGCAAAGTGTGACATAGGTAATTTAACCACTTGAAATATGTTTTTCACATAAAACCAAAAAATCTTTCATCAATAAATTGTTCCTCCAAATCAGAAGTGCTTTTCTCTTACATCATTAAAATGTGTTTATAGCTACAGAAAAGTTTCAGGCTGATAAGTGTTATGAATAACATATTCAATTTATTTCCAGATTATATTATCCAGATGTAGCTGAAATTTAGAGGAAGTAATCCTCCTCCCTTTTCTGTGTTTTCCAATTTCAAGAAGCTGATTGGCTACTTGCATGCTAGCAGTGACAGAAGCTAAGTTCTCAGATTCCAAATGAGCAAATACAGGATAACACATGAAAGTGAAGTTCTTTGAATTATTCTCAAGCATGTCAGTGCTTACCCTAGAAATAAATTTCCTATCTTCATGACTGCTCAGTCTCTGGGCTGAAATTAGCTCTAGGGATCTGAAAAATGGGATCTACTGCAATGATCCTTGGATTTGATGCACCACTCCAGATACTATGTAAAACAGACTGTCATATCACTTGACAAAGCAATGAGAACCATTTCCTTTAAAAAAAATCTGAGAGAAAATATACTACAGAAAAAATGTCAGCCTAACATTTGTAAAAATACTCCTTTACCAGTTATTGTATCAATGATTTTGTTTCTGTGGATAGCTCAGGTTTTATTCTATAGTTTTCGGGTGATTAAAAATAACCTCAAATTTTGATTGTCAGGTGAAATTTTAGGTAGGCCTGGATAAGCAAGCTTTCATTTCCTGCAGCAATAGAAATGGGACTACTTTCTTTGATAATGTCTTTCTTTCCCACTCTTCATTGAGGCAGGTAAACATTTGAAGTACAACCAACTCTTAGAAAAGAGATCCTGCACTGGATATTGACAAACTTGATGTGACAGCAACTCTGAAATGTTGGATGCCACAATGTCAAAGCACTTTCAGAAAAGAAGTATCAATTAGGTTGCACAAAGCCGTGATTGAGGCGAGGAAGAAGTATCTGAGCTTGAAGTGATCTTTCCATAAAACATTATTTCCCTTACTGTTTTGCTACTCTTTCCCTACCTAATGGCAGCCTTCATTTTAGAGCTTCAAAGCCTTGAAGCAGCAATAGGAAGGCAAGAGATTGTAGCTGAGAGAGCCATTAAATAAAGATTGGTGCCAGCCCTGGGGATTGGCAGGAAGAGGAAAGCAGGAGGTAATAGCAGTGAGGTGATAGTGTATCACTGAAGGGGTATTGGGGACAGCCAAAGGTGATACAGAGACTCTCTCATCAGAAGGCATGAAAATTACTATTAGAAATACTCAGTTCTTATAGAAATGGTGGCCTGGCCCTAAGACCTGATTGGCCTTTTGGAATCTTCTCTCACACTATTGGTGAACTATGAGTAGCACACTCTGGAGAATCATATCTATAAACAATGGTTACAGAGAGACAGATAGTAATTGTTTTAATTCTCTCCTCTTAAGTTTCCCACAGTTTCTACACAACTTCCCAGGATTTTCCTGGGAGAACCATGTCTCTCTCTGTTCAGAGGATATGTAATTACTACATTAGTGGGGGAAACAGATTAATGACGTATGCAGCAAAGAGATCAGAGCAGACAGATAAGGAAAGACAACAATCACCCCCGGTAATTCGACCTCAACAAAATCCCTACTATTTACAACAAGGTCATCAGTGGAAACCCCCATTGCAGAGACAGGAATACAGCTAAGTTTGCTTGAGAGGGATCTGTTTCTTCTCATTATTCGAACCTGCTACCAGTGTTTAATTCAAGGTAAACTATAATGGATGAATAATTTTACCTTCTTCCAGATAACACATCAGAACTTCTCTGGACATCAGTGTTATTTGTCCACAGATAGGGAAGGATCTTGGATTGCAATAAAGAGTCACAGAACTCATTTGCAATACCCAGAAGCAAACAAGACAATTATCTGAGAGCTCCTACTCTGCTCTCACATGATTTAAATTAACCTGCTGATCTTTGGATTGAAATAGAAAGAAAAGAAATGCTTCAGCTCTTAAGTGTAAGACAGATTTGGCTAAGACAGGATACTAACTTCAGGATCCCTTCATCACACAATCCTGGGAAACAGAATAGCCTTTAGTTGGCATCTTTTCAAGGCTTAGATTGTTTCCTAAGCCACTTGTACATTTTGACTAGTTATTTCTTCCATTTGAGAATCAAGACTGGTGTGCTTATTTGCTCTAAAGCAGAGTATAAAAAAAAATCCAAGATGCAATTTATAAAATGCATTTTAGAATAGATTTGAAGTAAACTGCAGTCAAATTTAACATGAAGTATACATATATACTCTGTGACTAAAAGGCACCAAGGAATCTGAAGCATTAGGAAGGTTTCTTGGACAATTAAAAAAGATAAATCCACCTTTGTTTAATTATATTTTACTCTTCTTTTCTTCAACAAACACCAAGAATTAAACCATTCCATCAATAAAGAAAAATTTCAAACATAACAAGAACAAAAAAATGCCTGTCATGGGCCATTCATGGCAGTGGACGGAAAGGCGTCCAAAATTTTTTACGGCTTGAACACATCACAGTTTCTAACTTTTACTGCTGTTTCTAAGGTTCTTTACTAGCAGAAGTAACTCATTTTGGGACATATGGCCAAGCCATAGAGCTGATTCTCTTCATTCATAGCCACAACACATAGAATAGCTTGGGATAGACAATCTTTCTTGAGATTTCTAAGTTTTTGGCACTTTACCACAAGTGAAGTTACTTCTGTTGATCTGTTGCCTGTTTTCCATGCCTGATCACTGGGATGTTACTGCATCACAGCTATTTTACAGACCCTGATGTAGCAGCTGTGCAGTCAGCATTGCACCTCTCCTTCTCTAAGCAAATCCCAGCAGATAGTGCTGCTCCAATGCATCTGACCCTGACTAGCCCATCTGGATAAGAAATAAGACCTCAGGGTTAAAGGACTTCTTTCATTTCTGCAGGTTAGATATCACTTGTTCTAGAGATGTTCCTGCAGAATTAAGGAGGTTTGTACTCTGACCCACAAATAGGAGAACAATATTCACTCCAACTGTATTCATCCTCCTCTTAATTAACACAGAGTTGTTAGGTTGGAGATTAAAGCTGTAAGGCTCTTCAGCTGGTGCAGTATTCTGTGCAAAAGGCACTGTATTCACTAAGAGTCTGAAGGTATGCACCCAGGAAGCTGCTGATCAGCACTGTCAGTATCACTGATGTGAGGTTTAATTTTCAGTCAACAAAAGATTTAAACTCATTCCGTCAATGTGAATTCTCTGTAGCTAAGTAATATTATGACAGTAAAATTAAGGCTAATGAACAAAACAAAAAGCAATCCTATTCAAACATTAAGTAGGTTATTTCTCCATCTTTTTTTTATTCCTTCACATAATGACTCACTGAGAGGGAATCTACTTAATCTAAAATTTTTAAGACTAAGTTTTTCATGCTTTTCTCAGTGTCCCAGGGTCTCAACACAGCCATAGAATCATAAAATAGTCTGAGCTGGAAAGGACCCATAAGGATCATTGAGCCCAACTCTTTTTATTTTTCCCCAAATGCTTTTCTCCTAAGATATAATGCCCCTGACTTCAAGGCAAAACATAGAAATGACACAATTGCAATAATTTTTTCAAATATTTTAAAGTAGGAGGAAAAAATACCAAAGCTGCATATATTAAAATTATTGTACAAGAATCATCCATTATCCCTTTTTGAGTGGAGCAACCTTGCATTTAAAAAAGGCCAAAAATTGAGGCAACATATGTAACTTGTATCATGGAAACGAAATAAAATCATCAAGTATATCCATTTGAGTATATAGTATGGAGTAAGATAAAAAGGCATCAGTTTATTTCTTTTGATCTTTAAATCAGCAAGTTTAATTTCTGCTTAGATGATACAATAATGAATATAGTAGAAGATGGAATGGTACAGTTCATTTCAGCACATAGAAAAAAAATATGGCTGCTGCTGGATGGATTTAATACAAGGGGTTTTTGTTCAGCTTTCTTTCTCTTCCCCACATAATAAAAAAAAATAAAAGGAAATATTTTTTTCCTTCCAGATGAACACAAAATATGGAATAAAAGCAAATATTTAGAAACACAAAACTAAGGTCACAAGCCTTTAGGAAGATGTTTAATATTTATTTGTTTCCAGCCATGAGGCAAGACTCAGATCATTAATCACATAATTCCCTCTGGGATGATGAAAGTAGCCCTGTGTAAATCTGACCATACAGAAGTAGCAAATGTCCTCCTAATAGTTTTTATTACCTACACAGTTAAGTTTTCCTTTCATTGGTCATGTACACCTTTTCACTTAGAAGAAAATCTGAGTTGGCTTTCACCAACAAAACAGCTAGAGACATCTCCTTCTCCATGGAATAGAAACAAAGTTAACGCATAAACTTGATTTTTTAACAGAGGTCTCTCTTAGACTTGTAGAAGCATTCAGATTATCAGGGTCTTTTAATGCTAGTCTCAAATCATCTGCTTCCCAGGGTTTGTATTGATTTTCTCATAGGTTTTTCTTGATCTTGGTGTAGCCTCTCACTGTGAGTGCCATTTAGCGTGAATTCTGAGATACTGTGATCTCTGCTGAGGTTTGCTTCACACGAGTACAAATACTTCCCAAAACCCAAATAACTTTTCCTACTATTCCTTACCAGGACTGCTTGTTTTTTACCTGCTGGCACTCATAACCACAAACTAATTACTAGAACGAATAAATACATTTTTCCTTCCTCAGCAACCAAATGCTTCAAGCACAAAAAAAGCAGACAGAGCAAATTTAAGATTATTCATAGCTTAACTATATATACAGAGCCAGAGGAAAATCCTCATGCTTTTGGCTGACCTTCCATGTATTTCATGAGGGAGCATCTGATACAAGAAATAAACTAGTCAACTGGTAAAAGTAAAGCACTACTATTTTGCCGCACGTTCTTTTTAGCATGTCTAAATAAGCAGCCCATACTTCTCTTTAAAAAAACTCTTTTTCTTTACTGCATTGTCACAGTAAATTGAGGCATATAAACATGTCAACTGAACAAATCACAAATGCTTAATCTCAATTTAATATGTGTAATGTTAAAGTTATAATAAAATTATCATTCCTCTCACGTCCATTTACATCCAACTTCATAGTTTTACTGAAAACTAAAATCTCACATCCTTCATTTTTCTATACTGAGAAGCATACTGTAGAATTTGACAATAGACACATATAAGAAATTGATTAGTGTCACAATAGGCATGCAGCTGGATACAATTATCAAAAGCATTATTAAACACTGCTATCTGTGCAGGCCAGGGAATAATTTCAAGCATCATGTCTGAATTCCCTATATATAAATATTTCTAATCTTTATCTGTGGCTGACAAAAATTAATATTCAATTGTTCCTGGAATAAAATAAGCATTTATATTAAGGGACTGGTAACATGGCTTTCTATTGCTTTTTGGAATAAACCCACAGACTAAATATGGTCACCATCAGAGGTGACTCCAAAATTAGCATCTATCCTAAGCAATAGCATCTTGGGAAAAGCCACAGAAAAATTTGATATAAGAATTAATTTAGAAATAATTTATATTTAAATATGTTTACTTTATCATCACATTCTTGGAAAGAATTGCTACTACAGCAAGTTTGTCATTACATATCTTCCAAGGCAGTATGTGGTTAAAAATAGATGTATTGTTATGATTGAATTAACTCAACATTCTTTGTTATATTTCGGAATATAAAACTATAATTACAGTATATTGCATACTGCCATTTAATTACCTTATTTATAAGCACAGATCTTTCCAACCAGAAAAACTAGTTCTGGTTAAACAAATTGTTGAAAATAATTGCTGCTATAAGACAATTATTCTTCTCTGTGCTCAACTTACTAATTAACTCATTTAATAAGTATCACTGATTCCCTCAGAACCCAATGGAAGCTACACTTGTTGGTTAAGCAGGCAGAGTCCCTTGGACCTAATTTTGAGGAACATCTGGGCTCAACTCAGAGATTGTTTCCTTGCTGTCCTGCATTACCTCAGTGTCTGGCTTGCCTTGATCTGGTATGGTAGCAGCATCCCTTACTTTCAAATAAAAAAAAAAAACTGCATACCTCACATTCTACCAGAACAAGAAAATTTTTTCCACAAGGAGCAATTTCACCCCTATTACTATTCCTTACAATCAAGCAGCAGAAAAAAGCCCCAAGCAAACCAATTCAACCCCCTTCAAAAACAAACAAACAAAAATCCTCAAAAAACCCCCACAAAAATAGCCCACAAAAACCCCAAAATATCTAGAGCTACCTTTGCCTCTAGTAATATTTGATTGAAGTTTATCAAGATACTAACAAGCAGTAGTAAATTGAACTACAAGAGATTACACTAACTTAATCAAGTTTAGGGCAAAAGCATTTGCATATACTTAAAAGGACCCTTTCACAACATACATGAGTTCAATGTCCTAAAGACACAAATTATCCTTAACTGTGAACATATAGCTTCAGCTGAGGTTTTATAACATACAGAAATAAAAACTTGTCATTCTGTCAGTAGCATGTTGCTGTAGGATTATCCATGAGCCCAAACAAAGACTGTGTTTTGAGAAAGTATTAAAAGAATGTGTCCATTAGCAGTATAAGTGGACAAAAACATTTGCACTAAAGGAGATTCAAAACTTTTCAGGACCTCTTCAGAAAGACAAGTTACCCAAATGAAGTAAAAATTTCCTACAAAAGTACAATTGGGTTTCTTGGGGTTTTTTTCCCCACATGTTTATCGTCATGACAAAGAGCCCAGTCCTTCTGGGAAAAATTGATCTTACCAGAGGAAAATGCAATTCAAAGTAGCCTTCAGTAACAACAGGCACAGCAACTCCTCCTTTTATCCCTAATTATTTTTTTTTTCTCAGCTGGAAAAGTGGAAAATATTATTGCATATGTTTGTAAGGAACTAGCAGAATATTTTTTTTTCTTTTTGAGATATACCAATGAAATAAGAATTAAAAAGGGAACAAACCAAAACCCCAAACAAAGATAGTCAGTACTTCTACAGAGCTACACAGAGTACATGATTTTTGATTTTACAAAAAAAAAAAACATGGCAAGTCAATCTGGATCTCTCTCCTGTTTTTGGGGTATTCAGAAAGATCTGTAGCTGGGATAAACAAAGTTAACATTCCTAAATCATTTAAATCCACTTTACTCTGGAAGATGCATGACTCAAAGTATTTACTGGGTCAAGAAACAATGAAAGAAAATAAGAGTGGTCTTCATCCTACACAAAACTTTTAGCTGTAGCATTGTTAAAAAAAAAAAAAAAGGGAAATTAAAAGGTGAGGGAATGCAGAGTGGGTGAGGATGGGGAGAAGAAAGGGGATCCAGGAACTAGGAATGAAAGTACAATCCAGAAACTGGTTAGAAACCCTTGGATTGGGACCTATGGAGGGAGGCCTATTGTAAGATGTTTCTTCTGCTTAACTGGAATCATTTTCACTCCAGAGAGGCAGCCAGGCATGTGGCACACACAAAGACATAGCAGATGCAGAAATGCAGACAGGGGAGCTAAGAAGTTGTTTCCTTGGCTCAACAGGAGAGAAAAGACAAAACAAATGCTCAAAGCTGCACAGTGGAATGACAAGTGTCTTAAACTAAAGATGTGTGTGGCACAGAGATAAAAACAAGCCCCAGCAAGAGCCACATGTGTAATTCATGTAGGTGCTTATTTGATAGGATGCCTATTGAAGCTGGCTTTGTTATGCCCTCAAAGCACCCAAAAAAAAAAAAATTTAAAGAAAGGAATACAAGAAAACATTGTCATATTCTAAGCACTCTTCAGCAGTTTCACGCTCCTTTCCTACTCCATCTGTCAAAAGAACTTTTTTACTTCCTTTTCTTCCTTCAGATTCTCATTTTTAATTTAGACTATGGAGTTGTGGAAGTCCCAGCAGAACAAGAACAAACTTTGTTTAAATATTCAATGTCATAAATAATATTTTTAATATTTTTGCCATAATAAATGCTCTAATTTAAACAGACTCAATGAATAAATTTTTCCTACCTTATTAGCACATACAGAAATAATCATTTATGATACTAGAACAGCTCAGCATTTGTCAGCCCTCTGTAATTTCAGAGTTACAGATTAGCCCAATGATACGTTCTGCTTTAAGAGACATTTAAAAATTGTATTAGAGAAGAATAAACACAAGCCAAGTTTTTTCCCCTCAATTCAAATTTCTCTTCTTGCTTATGTAAGTCAAACCTTAACCTGAGCTATTATACAGTTCATTGCACTTTTTAGATGCATAGCTAAGCCAGTTACTTCTGCTTTCATGCTCAAGGAGCAGACTTGAGGAGTGTGGCCATATTAATATCTCTCATTATAGTCAGGAATGTCACTGAAAGCTTATTCCTCCATACATACTCTGAAAAAGGAAAGATGCAAAAGGTTTAGATTCCAAGTGGCTGTCTAATAATCCAAAACCCAGATGTTTTCAGAATATTGTATTGCTGCATTGTCTCAGTTCTGTTCTGTGTTTTTACACAAACACTTCCCTCACCTGATCTCTCAGCACTTTTTCATAATGGTTTTTCCTAACAAAAGAAGAAAAATAAAAGCAAGGTACACCCCATTATAGCAAAAATACCTCAGCTTGCTACAACATAACATTCTCTTACTGAAAAATAATAGCAATTTCTTTTCTGAATAGCTAACATGTTGACATTTTACTTTCTCTCTGCAGTTACCAATTGAAAAAGGAGACTTACAGAAGCAGAAGAAAGGCTCTGTACAGCTTGTGCCTATTTAGGACAGAAACACTACATTTCTTGATTAGGGTTGTGTTTATAATTAAATTACATATCACAAGATAGCTGACTTTTCTTACATGTTTATTAAACAGAATATTGAAAAACTTAGAAATATTTTTGATTAATAACTAAAATCCTTTAGGGACACTCATTTCCTGAAAACTCAGGTAATAAAATGTGATTGACAGTATGAGAAATTAATCAAGTAAAGTTCTTTTTCCCCTGTTTTTACTGTATTGCTGTTGACTGCACATTTTGTTCTCACTTTTCATGAAGGAAGGACCATTACTTCTGTCTCAAGTAGTTTTATATGCCTTTTAAAAAGCTTTTAGGCACAGTAGCTACTTTTATATTAGAACATTTTTCAAGTGTGTTCTGCAGACAGAGAAGAAGAGAGTGTCTAGCACAACATGTTGATTGCTTCCTTGTATAGAATATGAAAATGGCAGCTGCCCAAACAAGATTTATGTAATATATATTGCAAATTCCAACAAGATCCCCATAACAAAAAATTAAGGGATATGAAACATATTTCCCACAAAAAAAAAAAAAAAAAAAAAAAAAAAAAAGAAGAAAATTTAACAAGTATAAGATTTTGTGTCACATTACTGAACTCTTGCTGGCACTACATCAAAAGAGTACAAGAAAATTGAATGCTGCTTCTACTTTTTTTTGCCTTGAAGAAGAGCTAGAAATAAGTTAATTGTAGCAGTTACTTCATTATGGAAGTTAGGACTTGGCTTTGAATGGTTTTCTCCCTTAACCTGCTCTTAGTTCCTCAGGAATCACAGTTATCATAAAGAAGCCCCTGAAAATCTGATCAAGCAAGTTAGAGTACAATTTTAACTGTTGAAGGCAGCAATCATAAAGAACAGCAAGGTGAAACCATGAGCTGGCTAAGAGCTAATGGTTCAGAATTGGTAGGGACACATGGACAACATTGTGGTGGGTGTCTGCTACAGGCTCTCTGAACAGGATAAAGAATTAGATGAGGCCTTTTTAAAAAATTGGAAGAAGTCTAATGTACAAAGGTGCTTCCCCTCATGTGGGACTTGAGCCACCTCTATCATCTAGAGAGACAACACAACAGATATAGGCAAGGGCACAAGGCTCCTGCCACAAGTAATACAGAATATATGGGGAGGTGCTCTGCTAGATGTCATGCTGATTGACAAGAAAGGACTGGTTGGGAATGTAAGGTTTGGGAGTAGTCAAGCCTGCGGTAATAGTGAGATAATGAAGATCAGAGTCCTGAGAGGAAGAAATAAGTCAAACAGCAAGATCACAACTCTGGATTTCAGAAAAACAAGTTTTGACCTATTCATGATCCTGCTGGAAAGAATCCCATATGGGACTGTCTTAAAGATAGGGGATCAGGAGACTTAGTTGATTTTCAAGGATCACCTCCTCCAAGCTCAAGAATAAGTACATCCCTATGAGCAGGAAATCAAGGAGAGGTGACAGAACACCTGTATGGATGAACAAGTAGCCCTTGATAAAAATTTTATACAAAAATGAAGAGTAGAGGAGGTAGAAATGGGGACAAGGGACCCAGGAGGAGTATGGGTAGACTGAGAGTGCAGGGTTAGGAATGCTGAGTATCTTTTGGAGGTGAATCTGTCAGATGTGATACTTGCACAGACTTGAACCTGAACCATACTTAGATCTACTTCCTGTCTAGCAGCATCATCATATTTAGAAGATGATAGGTCTCCACTTAGCATTGCTTTGCAGTATACTCCTAATTGTAATGCAACTGCATTACAGATCATTATGGATAGTCCATCCCCAAAACCAAATGTGACCTTGCTGCCTTGTACTTAGCAAGATCAGCAAATGCAGAGAATGGCTGTCTTGCCTTAACTAAAATGGACATATTTTAGTGTGGATTCACTCTCCTGGGCTATTGCAAAGAGAATTAGATGAGGGAACTGATACATCTTAAAGTTACATAAATTTCTGCATGTGTGGTATTGACAATGAGAAGGCCAGTACTTAGCATGCAGGTATTCTCGTCTCACTTGTTTAAAAAAGTACATCCGCTATTATTCTTGTCCTTTTATTGTTCACCCACCAGCAAGGTAAAAACATCTAGATCGGGTGTGCATCTATTTCTAATCCCAATAGTAGAGAAACCACATTCACCTGCTGCTGGCTACTGCAATCCTTTGTGGTATTCCACAAAGATTTAAGGGGAGTTCTTTTATTTTCTTGCATGTCAGAAGCAACAGTTCCAGATGAAAAGTTAGCCGGTCTCTTTCCTACAAGGATTTTTGTTTAGTTATTGTTCAATCTGTAATTTCAGTCTGTCTGGATCAACAAATCATAAAATAAGGCCTATTACTCTAAATTTCTCCCCTTGTCTGGTGAAGACTCATTAGGCAAAATGATAATTATTCCCATCTTGGAATGTGTTCTACAAATACAGCGCAGTTTTCAAAAGATGGCAGCATAATTTGCAACATTTAAGAGATAATCATTCTCTCTATTTCTCTGAGTCTGTGCAATAATCCATTATGTTACTTTTATGTTTCCTCTTTCTGTTGTATCTCCTCATACACTAGAAATTTCTTCATGTATCACATATGCGTGTAATGTCCTAGGCAGAACAACCTGAAAATGTTTTATATATCAGCCTGCACAATTTTCTTGTGGGTAAAATTCATTTTATAAATGGACCATATATTATGCAGCTCAGTGTAGAGCATGAAATGAAATGCTGTACAACTCAACTTACTGGCAATGTAAGCCATGAATAATTATTCCAAGACAACTGACCAACATTAGTCTTGAATTGCCACATGTGAGCTGCAAGGCTGGACTACTGCTGTATCTTGCATGTCAACATAACATGCCAGAATACATGAGGGCAATTTTTTTCTCTCTCATCCTACTGAACTTCAGAATTGTTGTCTGCAATCACACCTTTGAGATTTAATATATTTCTGAAAGGACTTACTAAAGTTTATGAATCTTTCCTCACAGTTTTCTGTCCCTGTGTTGAAATTCATTTGAGCCATGTAAAAATGTTTGTGCTATATTTATGTTATAATCTTCTGTTTTCAAGAAATTAAGTATGATGTTGGAGGAAAACTTAAGTATATAAGTCTCATTGGCTAAAAAATTGTAGTTGCTAACTAGCAGAGGCTGATTTACTTATTCTTCCTAAGCAGCTGGAGCAGGCAATACTTCAAATGTAATATATATGGATAGCATTATTTCTCACTTGTTCAGCACCATTCTGAATAATTAGTCTCTGTAATTCCTACCATAGAGTAATAGGATGTCAATTCCTTTTTCCAGCATTAAATTTCTCTCTTACTTTAAACTGTCTTTTGAAAACATCTCTTAAATAATAAATAGTGGATGCCTAGGGAGAAATAAACTCCATAAGGTATGATAAATAAAAGTAACAGGAAAAGTTTCAGGGTGGTTGTTGGGTGCTTTGTTGTTATTTTTAAGTAAAATAAGCCTGTCTTTTATTGTTAATGGTTTCTATGATCACAAAGTCCATACATTCTTCTCTTATTAAAACAAATAACTTCAGTTCTCAGACTTTATAGTTCCAGTAAAACATTTTTCTAACAACAAGATACAGTGCAAAACATCCATCAACAGCACCATCCATGGCCACATAATCAGCTTTTCCAGCACTGTATAAAAGAAATGACAATTGTCTTTCTGCATCAATAGGAGCAAACTGAGACACATTTTAGGGCAAAAAAGTATCCATTATATGTTTTGTTTCTTTATCTGATGATTCAAATTACTACTGTTTCTAGGAATTCCTGTAGGCTTCCCTGTTGAAAACATTCTGCTTAGCAAATATAGATGTTAAACAAATAAAGGAGTGCTAACTTGCAGAGCCTTATGCTAACTTACTCAGAAAAAATTTAGTTCTGAGTAAATGCAACAGTTGACTGAAAATGAAGAGCAGAAATTAAATCTTAAATTGGAAAACCACGAGAATTTATGAAAACACATGCAGTGTGACAATAATGGAACAGTGCAGAAGTATTAAAAACATGTAGATGGTAGAAACCAAGTACTTATACATAGTAACTCAGATTTTTCAATTCAGATGCCTTCAAAAAACCACTAAGTTATTAAATTTCATCATGTTTTGTAAAGTGAACGGAAAACCTCCGTATATATTATCTTAAAAACGGGAAGGTGTTTGTTAGTTTGGCCCATTCCTTGTTTCACACTGTGAAATATTTACTTGAGAACTCCCACCAGCACTGCAGAGCCAGACTTGATAAATAAAGTAGGGACATATCAACATATTTATTGGCATAAATAATTTTCAGTATAATGAATTATGAAGAGTGTTCACATCAAATTATCTGAAGTTTGTACTGTAGTTCCATTTCTATAATGAGAGCTGTTTTCTCATGGGTCAATAATCTTGACAAACTAGTTAGTTAGCTGAAATGACTTTCTTACAAAGAAATAAACAATGTATAATACTTCCACAGCTAACGCCAAGAAACAGCACTTACAAAAGAGGTCATTTTTGGCATGTTTATTGAAAACTTGCCCCTTCCAAGCTGACTTCATTATTTTGAAGCCAGAATAATTACTTCTTACAGTACCTGCAGGAAAAATACTGGGAGCAAAATTGGCTCAGTGGGACATCTGGTCTTCTTTTAATAGCATTCATAATTTAAAGAAGTGACTTTATGACTTTAGCACCCCACTCTCTGGTTCGTAACTATACCTTGGAATATATGGTTTACTGGGCAATAAACCCAATCCCAAATATTGGGAACACTTTTATTTAGCCATTGAGATTATAATTGTGGCCCCACAGCTCCTCTTGCATTACCTAGCAAATTTAGGGATTCAGCATTACTGATACTACCCAAATAAAACCCCAAAGCCCACCATACCTAAGAATTTATGATTAGGCAAAAAAACCTTCCAATTTTTTTACTATAAGATCATGTGTTTTAGCCATAAGCATAGACAAATAAGAGACCAGCAACTCTGAATAAATGAGTTGAGACCTTACTACCCATACTTCACACATTTTATAACTTGTTCCAACCAGCTCCACTCTGGCTCAGGGGACCAAATGCCCACTGAAGGTTGCTGTGCATTGAGCACACTCCTGGAAAGCATCTCTAGTTTAGTTTTGTCCCAGAGGAATGAAGTTCAAGTACTGAGACACTTCACAACATACCCAAAGCACACAAAGCAGGATAATTGGGTTATTCACGGGACTTCTCTTCCAGCCTAAACTACTGGTGTTCACCATATTGAAATGCTGCCAGATATATTAGTTTTCTCATGAGGTGGAATTCAAGCAGATTTGTTAAGGTATAACAGTCAGTCTAGATTTTAAGATACATAACGGAATGTGGCACTTTACCCTAGGGAAAATAAACTTGCAACATATAATCAGAAACAAACAAAATGTTATCACTGATAGTAGAAGGTAGCTAATTCTGAAAGCCATTGTCATCAAGTCATCTTTATCAGATAGTTATTTATTGGATGACTCTCAGTTTCCAACTTCTACACATACCAATCTGCAAATTGAGCAAACCTGAGACATGTCTTGCTGTCAGTTATTTTGACAAGACTTTCAGTTTAAATTCATCATGTCTTATTTTAAATTTTAAGGGCCTACTGCATTGAAGAATATTGGTAACTTGTTCTTTGGCTAAGTAAGCACTGCAAGACTCAGAGACATCTCATAAGAAAAAGTTACATGTTAATACTTCTGGATAAGTAAACAGGACCAAACAGGAATGGATTCAGCCCTAATGTAGAAAGGAGGCTTTGGAGCTGAGGTGATTAAGGGGATGCGCATGCATTCAATCACATTTCCCTAAGAGAGAGAATTGGATAACCTATTACATTTTCTATTAAATCCATGGGTAAATCAGAAGCCTCCAGTGAGCCTTAAACTCCAGAAAGAGGGTGAGGTAGAACAGGATTTTAGGTCTTTAATAAGTAATGGCTCTAAAATTATTTTGAAACAGAAAACAGTTACATGTCACCCCAGCTTTACAGAGCTGGTGAGTATTATTGCTTCCAGACTGTAAATACCAGTCTGCTAAGCCACTTACAGCATAGCTGATCACGTCCATGCTGTTTAAAGATCACTGTCACCATCTACTGGCAGTCAGGGGGAGTTTAGGCAGCACATTCTACAATTAAGTGTTTATTATGAAAGTAAAGGCTTTCTACTTCTCTTTTATTCATTTAAGACCTCCAGATTATTATTTGGCTAGAACTTTAATGTATAATCTAATTGCCATTTATAATTTTTTGTTAAAAACTAGAATTTACCTTTTCTGGTAATTTGCTGTCCATTTCTCATAGACCTTTTCACATAATTTTGGGAGTTGGACACAGATCGACCTACAATGTTTATTATAGATTAATAAAAATTCTTATTTTTTAAATTACTATATTTTTTTAAATTAATGAAAGAATCCCTCACACTTATTACTGTACTGTCATTTTTCCAACTTCTGTGAGATTTACAATCTCATAGATGATACTCTGTAACACTGTTGCAAGTTTAGACTAGTTTTAAGGGGAAATATCTTTCCAACTGCGGTAAAAAAAAAATTTTCAATAGGATTGTTCCAATGTTGTGTATACCACCTTTCCAGCCTATCCACGTTTTTCTCCTCACTTTCCCTATTCACAACCTATTGGTATCAAAAGAATAAAAGCTTTTATTATATAGTAATCTGCAGTCACAACATGTTTTAGAAAACAAATATGTGCCTGTACTTAATGCCATTTCTCAAAGTTATTGTGTAGTAGTAAAGTCACTGGACTTAACTAAACACTTACTGTTCATAAAATGGAGGTATTAGCATTTGTTGTTCTGATATACTACCACGCCTTCTCAATTATAATAAATAAGATAGACTTATTAACTACTCAGTTGTTTTGACAATTCAAGAAAATCAGTTTTTACTATATGAGTAAGAAGACAAACACTCGTGCCAATCATACCCATAAACCTTTACAACAATTAACTTAAAATGCCAAATCCATAGCATCTGCCACAATTGTCTAAAACTTGTGCTTTCCAATATATCATCTTTTCTTTATTTCATTCATGACACTTCCTAATAATTTTGTGTTTTACTATTAACAAGAAGAGAATCCCATATATTGTTCTGAGAAAACCTGCTTCAGTTTTCACTCTTTACTAAAAGCCTCTACCTTAATACTTGGGAGGAATTTTAACATCCTTCTCCATAAACTAATTATATCCTTTGCCTCATTGCAATTTTTTTTCCCCCAAACTGCCCTCTCTTTTTCCTACGGGTTTCTTTTTATTTGTTTGGTTGGTTGAGGGAGGAGTTTTTGTGTACAAAAGGTTCTGTGTGGACTTTATGCCTCCCACGAGTACTATGCAGCAGAGATTACTACTGCCCTCACCAAAAGATCAAACCCTTCCTCACCTCAGCACACAACATTTTGCCTACTTTACAAACCATGGCATTCTAGCATTACTAACCTGGAATGCATAGAAATACTATAAATGAAAAGCTTTCCCAGGAGGACTGTGCGTTTTATTATAGAGCTTGCCCTCCCCAGCACAGAGATGTTTGCAGTTTACAGCCATAGGGCCAGTCTGTGTTTTAAAAGCCAGGAACATAGGCAGCAGCCCACACTGTTTCTTTGGGCAATATCCCAACCAGAAAAGCCCCTGAACAAATGAAATCTTCTGACCATATTATTAGAACAGCAAAAAGTTAATTGCAAGGAATGCATCAAGCTTTTGGACAGAAAAAGAACATAGCAAGGAGTTGAAGAAGCTGTATTTTTTCTCCATTTACTTGGAAAGGTGTGATGTTGGGATAAGAGACAGGTGAGGGCTCCACTCTGTTACAGGCAGCAAGTGCCAAGGCTTTGATATATTACTCAATTCACCACAAACACAAAGGAGACTCTAAATTACAATCATATAATCCACTGAAAATGTCAGCTGCCACTGAAGGAGGTTTTTATATTTTGTTTTGAAAAGTCAGCAAATATATAAAAGTACAAAGAGTACATACTTGCAATCTTGTAAGAGTACTTGTAATCAGATTTAAAAAAATAAAAAGGCAAACAAAAAAAAAAGCGCAAAACAACCTTATGTTGCTTTGAAGTTTTTTGTTTGCTTTATGTTGTTTCTGTCTACTGAAGTCTATCATATATTCTTCAAAACACATAATGAAGTATGTAGCGGGCTCAAAACCAATAATAAAATTATCTGTTGCCCAATTCAGCTCCTTGTGGATTGCCTAAAATACTGCTAGAATGCAAATTACTAGGAACCTGTGATTCAGAAAACAGTGACCATAATTAGACAGTGGAATTGCCTATCATGAACCAATAATTGATGCCATTTGGCCAACACCACCCTGTATCATTGCAATAATAGTATATTTTGTCAACACTTCAGTTATAGCAGCAATAGGACATACAGGGATGATTATGAGGCACATAATTTTATTTAATGAGTTTCTACAGACTCTGCCAGAAAGTGGCAGTACAGGAGGATTTCAAGCTGATACTCTTATTTCAGAAGCTGTTAGTTTGGAAGGAATTACATTTGCTTTGTCCTCTGTTTATTCTCATTCCCAATTCCACAGAATAACACTTTTCAAGTGAAAAGACAAACAGAGTGTCTTGATATCAAGGAAGGTGAGGCATTTTGGGAAATATGTGAGGTTTATGTACATCCTCTTAGGCATCTTCTTTTCATTTATATACGTATGCCTTATCACTGCTTTAAACCTTGGGTTTATGTTTTGTAGTTTTCCCAGTACTTTTTCAGTCATAGGAAAGCTTCTTCTATAAATTTGACAAATGTCTGTGGACACAAGAAAAACCATGAGATGTACCATTTCTTTAACCACTGCTATATACACATTGGCTGTCATAATTCTTTCATTCGATTTCCAGCAGTTTGGGTTTATTGTTTGCATGGCTTCCTTCCTCTGTGTACATTGGCTTTTGCTTTCTAAACCATTCCCAAGACTGATTTCAAGTGTGCTATTCCACTACTCCACCCCCTCCACCTCCCAGAAGTCATCATTCCTTTTGTTGACATTTACTTTTCATAGGACATTTGCACATTCCAAGTGCATTTTCCTTCCCATTTAGACAGGAGGGGATGTCCACACGGATCAACTTGCTCCAGATTGTAGTGACAAGAGGTGAGACCAAAGGCTACAGTGGCCTGTTAGGATTTCTTGAGGGTTAGTGGCAGGGTTCCCCATAATTTCTCTATGCCTAAAGAAGGCTTTGATCAAGCCCAGGAGAGAGTTGTACTGAGGGAGTGCCAATATTCTTCCTTTGGTTCACACAGAAGGCTTGAGGGCAAGAACATTTCCTGGGGCCAGAAAGGGGAAGGAAGAGTGTGTCACACACAGTCTGGGTCACCTAACTCATGGCAATAACAGCACCAGGCTGGGTACAATGCATGGCCAACTTGTTTCCTGTATTAAACAGGCGAAGAAATTACCAAAGTCAGTATAATATGAGCAAAAGCAATACCTACGGCATAAATTGCTAGAACTGGCAAGCAAGGGGAAGCAAACTTCAGCAGAGGCATCCACCTCTTTAAGATGTTTCCACCTCTTTAAGCAGCTCAACCTACTTTTTAGAAAAAAAATGGTAGTAACACAGCAGGTTTACTGTCAGAAGTAAAGAGCACCACTTATATTTAAATATTTTGGTCTGAACTATGCACATTCAGGAGGTAAATAAATAATTTTAATGGACCAAACTTACACACAGAAAGGAGAACAGACCCAAAGGTTTGTGACTTAGCCCTGGTATCAGTGAGTATTGTAATCATGCACTGGTTTTAAAAATTTGTAAATTTAAATATTAGCCACTGCTGAACAAAACAGCTTATAATTTATTCACTACCTTATTAGAACTGCATGGGCTTTTCACATATTGAGTACATTAACCTTTCTGCTAAATGACTTAGTTTTACACAAGAATTATCTTGTTATTACAATTGTTTGACTAAATTTGCACTTGGCTCACCTCTGTATGTGATTAAGGATTTTAAATCTTTATTCTTAACAAATTTTTATGGTCAGTGATTTTAATACTGTTTTTCAAATAAAAGCTCACCACTCTGCTCTACATTTCTGAGGCCATGTGAGCTCTCAGTTCACGGTGACCTTAATTAAAATAAAAAATACTAGAAAGTACTCATATGAAGCAAAATTAATGCAGAACCAGTAATATCACTGAAGACATTGGAAATATGTAGTTTTGTGGACAAGCCTAACAAGTGTGTAAACTAACCCCACAATATTTTAATTTCTGCATTATTTACTGTAAATTAAGAGCCTGAAAATATCTACCAAAACCATAAAAATTCCAATGAAAGCTACTAGTCACCTTGGGGTTTTTTTAGAGTCAATAAATCTTATGTGGACAGGACAAGGGGAGAACGCTGATGGGAATACATTTAGGCTATTGGATTTGGCTTCCTAATTTTTACAAGCAAGTCCTTCCTAAAAAACAGAATAAATTAGTAGTTTCAGAGAAACCAATCAAATGTAATAAATGTTGTACACATTCATTTGACTTGCAGCAATCACCTTTGATGTGGTAAATTCATTTAACATTCTCATACAAACACTCTGTTTCAAAAACTAAGCAGAAGGAGGAGGAAATTCAGAAAACACAAAAGAGAAACTTGGATTGCATATTAAAAATATGGGAAATAAAGAGCAGAATGGCAAGCATTACATTGTTTTGTTGGTTAAAAAAGCTGAAGAGCAGGATACATGCTATATATATCAAAGAGAAAAGAATGGAAACCCAACAGCAGAACTATCTGAATGGGAAGAAATGGTAGAAACTGGAAAATTTTGGCATGTATCACTAAAAATGGCAACAATGAAAGAAGTCAGCATTTTTTGACTATTTCTGGATTGTACTCTGCAAAGGTGGTTTTTCTTTAAAGGAAACACATATAGAGTGTGAAAAAGTAGATTTGAGAAAAGTGCCTTATCAACAATAAAGTTTCCGTCAGATTTTGTAGCCATCTTAAATACAACTAAAAGCAATTGATAAACCATTGCTTCCAGCTATTTCATTTCTTGTATGTATCCTAAACTTTGTTCTAGTTAAGATTTCTACTCCTCCTTCCTATTTACTTTTCCAGACCCCTTGGCTTCAGCTTACCTAGAGTAAATGCCTACAGATATTTACTCTAACATTTAGGAAGACAGCGATGTCACAGTGCACCTCAGAATTTAAGAAAGGGACCTTAAACAGGTTGATGTGTTAAGGAATCTTCACAAGGCTCTCTGGCAGTCACACTCTCAACTCAAGAAATTGTCACCAAAGGCCCTTCAGCAGGTGGCTCAGGAGAGCCCACCAGGCCACGTTTCACTCCCCCCACACTCACCCAGACAAACCAGGTTTCCTTACAGGTCCAGCCCCTCCATGGTTTCCCATAGCAGATGGGAAGGTCCTAATTTACAAAAAGTGACCGGTATGATATGAATTATATAAATAAACAGTGCTGTGCAGGATATAAAATTAATGATCTCCCATACTAGCACACCTGAAGGGTCTTGTTCCTTTGTTCCTTGTTCCTACAGGTTGGTGGTTTTCAGAACTGTATTTTCCATGTCAATAAAGTCAGATCAGTTTTTGAATATAAACATATATTAGAGCAAAGATTGCTTGTACCTTAAAAGCAGAAAAATGTTTAAATATACAGTAAGCCTTAGTGGAGGCCTATATAAAACAAAATCAACTGCTGTTCTTTGCTTTAAAGTGTTCCTTTAACTTTTGCATTAATAGTAAGTAAAGAGAAGGAAAAGAAAGCACTAAACAGTGTTTTCCAGCACACACCACCAGATAGCAGTAAAGGATAAAAAGAAAGATTGAAAAAGTAACCACTAAAGGCTGCAGAGCAGAGGGACAGGAGGAAGAAATAAAGAAGCTTGACAATTTGATGAATCCCTCAAAGCCTAATTACATACATTTACAAATGGAAGATGTCTATTTTGATGTAAATTACTTATTAGTCAGGCATGAAAGAAAGCTATGTCATATCTGGGAGTGATTTCAACCAGACATTCAGCTGCCGTCCTCCTTTCCTTGGCAAATATTCAGTTTTAGCCATTCTTTGTGTTTGGCAGCCTAGCTAAGATACCATCAGCACAGTTCAGTAGGCCAAGATCACTCTTTTTTAGTGGTCAGGGCTGACCAAACTGAGCATGTTTATTGCTGCATTTTGGTGCATTAGATAAGCCTTTCAGACCTGACAGAAACAGGGATATTTTTGTCCCTACTTAACACTTGCTTGCAGACAATGAAGGCAACCCTCAACAAAAAATCCAATTCTTTACCTGTCAATTGCACTGCACATTTTGATACCAAATGGCTGATACTCCCCATCAGACTAACATCTAGTATTAAGTTTCAGAAATATCTACAGTATTAAATTAGTTTCTCACCAACTCTGTTATCATAGGTAACTTTTTTTAAGCATAGTCTTCTGTCTACATGAAATAATTTCTCTGACAGGAGAGGGCAGAATATTTTCTAATTCTTTTCAAATGAAACATCGTAGTACTTTTGCTGTTGCTCTCAATGACTTGAGTCAAAACAATTTTCCTCATAAATATTTGTCATAATATGGATTCATTTTCATCAAGGTAGATAGAAGCAGTAAATAAAAGGAATTCCTTGACTAAAACAAGAAAATGTGCTATCATCTGCATAAAAAAATTGTATAAGGGAGAGAAAAACTTCTTTACATTGTTTTGATACTAATAGTGCTCAAAGTCTGCTAACTAGCTGAGAAGCCTAAGATAATGGATTTATTTTATGGTCTATGATTGAAGAGTAAATCAATTTCTAGCTTCTAATACTGTGTTTACCACCTAGCTTACAGTACAAATGCGAATCCTTTTCTGAGGTGATTATTCGCTTATGAGTATTTTGTTAAAGATGACAACACAAATTTGCTGGCAATTATGAAGATTTTGAGATGCAGAGATATGTAATATGCCATCCATTTTTGTCACTAATATAGATGGGTATGGCCAGACAGTGTGATCTTGAGAAGCTGAATAGATACCTAATTAAACAAACCTCTCTTACACAGGTAGAACCTAAATCACATTAATACATAAAGCTTTTCTCAAACTGCTGCAGATATACCAAAAGTATATATACATAAACTTCTAGCAATGAGTTTTTGATGTTAGGCTGTTTCATCTTGACCAGTTTTCCAAGTGATTTCCCAGAATGCCACTATCAAAGCCATTATGATGACAGCACAGGTGGCAAAGAGAAGCATCCTGGTCAAGCAGGCAAGCAAATCTGAGCTTCCAAATAAAAACAGGTCTGCCAAACAAATCATGACAGATCAGAGACCAAGGCACAAATGGCATTCTGCTTCCATTCCTGCTGTTGCATATGCTAAACCTTACATTGAATTTTGGACAAAAGTTAATCTCTATTTAGTACCAGGTAAAAAGTGTTATGATAATGTCTGTGTGAGGAAAAAAAAAGCATCCACAATCTGCTGGAGACAGGATGGGGCAAGGTTCTCACTATTCTTTTTCATTCCTGTATCCAAAGTATGCCAATTGAAATGCTTCACTGATAAGCTGCACAAGAAAATTATCAGGATAAAAAGTATTTGAATTGTCTTATAAGAACTTCTAATTACTGACAAAAATATAATTCTTCTGTATGTTTTAATTTTTCTTGAAAATTTAGAAAACATTGTGAGCTTTATCAAATTATGTTTAAGATAGTGACATAAGTTCGTATTTTTCAGTATTTACAAAAGCATGAAAAATTATGGAAGAAAGCATGGAAATTCCTATATTCACATAGTATGGGTAGAAAATGTACATAGATTCAATGTAAACTTATTTACCATTCAATTATGTCATGCTGAAATTTTGTGCCAGCTTTGAACTTAAACCATGAGAGAATAAAGACTTTTGCTTTGGGTCTTCCTACAGCAACTTGGTCAAGTTTTGTCTGCAGTGTGCCAGGAACCTTTTCATGACTACTCAATATATATTATTTATGCTAGAGGTAGCTGAAATGTTTTTGATTAACACATTATTGAAGAAGTTTTCACTGCTATTAGCTAAATTATTTACTTAGAACTGTTTTCTCCTAATATTTTTCTTGCTCTAAATTGTAACGTATAAATGGAAGGAATTGGTTGAAATAACCAGTGAGGGTCATAAAATCAGGAAGTTACCTGTCCTTTAGGTAATCAAATTATATTCTTCTCTTGATGCCCATAAGGGACTGAAAACTCCTCTCTCATTAAAGGAATAATGGATATTGCACTATTCTCTGTCTCTCAAGAGCTCAATTCTTCAACACTTATCCTCTGAAATTCATTGGGATCAGAAAGCAGTAACTCAACTTCACAGTTAGTCTAAAGCGACAATCAACCATCAGCTACCTCCTTGTATTTAGATATTTTCATTTAGCATGTTTGAGTGTGCACCATTTCATACACAACTGGAAGTTCACACTGGAAGACTTATTACCATGAACAATTCTGCTCAGTGCTAGGAAACAGTTTTACTCATTGTCAAACCCAGAAATCGTTACCTGGAGATGTCCCAAATTCTTTCAAAGCCTGTCTTATAGTTCCAGGTGAGAGACACATTCCTAAGCTTATATAAAGGATGCTGAACTCTTTTCTGAAGTATTTAGCTGTAGATATATATCAGAAAGAAATATATCTTCCTGGACTTTTTTAAGGCTTCCAAGGAAGCTTTTGCTATAAAATCCAGCATGCATAAAGCAGGATAAGAAATTGTTCTCCCTCAGGGCACAGTCTGAGATAAGATACACTGTAGGACAGGATCTCCAAATAAGTCCATTATCCATGCCAGTTAAATTCAAGCCAAAATCCTGCTTTTCTTCACTGATGCTTTTTACAAAGAAATAAAAATGTGGTGTCAATTTGAATGTTGCATTCAAATTATTCAATTAAACTTAATCTGGCACAACTAAAGACTTGTTCTGAAGGTAAATGGGTAATACATCTCATTTCCTGCCTGGAATTCAGCAACTGGAACACTGTCTGGAATAGAAAACTGATTTCTTAGCAAGTGTCTAACTTCCAAGTATACTTTAAAAAACAGGAGTATGTATCCTTAAGGAAATCATGCAGGGCAGGTTACTGGGTAAGAAAATCCAAGTAAATATAATCCATTTTGTCTCTCACTCCAAACACAGTTAGCATATTTTAGCAGCTGTATTCCTATCAGAAAGCTGTTGAAAATGAGAAGCTGGTTGTTCTTCTCATTCATTCTGTTTAGCTTCCTTTCATTAAATACTTCAATCCAGATGATGTATTAGATTTCAAACTCTCCAACATCACCACAATTTGGGCTCACACAAAAATAGATCCAAAAGTTCCAGAAAGTCAGCAAATGTGAAGGTGTTGTGACATCTTAGGAACATATGGCCTCATCCATATATGTTATTCTTGTAATTCTCCCCAGAAATCCCACATCAACAGCTTTCTAAATTTCCTCTTTTTTTTTTTAAGATTAGAGTATACCAAAATGAAAATGCATGAATAAACACGTCTCTAAATTTAAAAGAATCTTCTCAGTGTTTTCAACTTATCTTATTATTTGCAAAACTACATATTGAAAAAAAAATTGAAACTGCTGGTTTCAGAGCACAAATTAAAAATTGACACTCAGGTGTTTGCTTGCATATGCCAGAAATATGTGAGAGATGAAGACAAGTATGTCAATTTATCTACACAAATTTTACAAAACATTCCTATTGCCTTAGTCACTATACGACCAGCTTTTAAAAGGAGTATAATTTGTTGGGTTTCTAGCAATTGTTTTAGAGCATACTCTGAAATGTTCAATGTAATTGTAGCACCAGTGACATTTTTTCCTGAGCAGCAAATGGTCGCAATTTTCAGTCATTACAGCTTGAGCCAGTCTAGCCTTGCTTAAATGAAATTTATACCAATCTTCTGAAAGAATCTTGCCATGTCTAGTTTTAGCCATTTATCTAGGTGTGGTTCACATCAACCCTCCTCAGTGCTGAGATGATTGCTGTGTATAAGCACTTAGAGAAGGACCTGCTTTAACAGAGCTGAAGCTTTATCTTTCTCTTACTGCCATTCTGTTATGGATAAAGCCCATAATGAGAATACACCACGAACTCATTCAATTAAAGTTGAAAAAGCATATCTGATATTTTTTGATTAGAAAACAGCAAGGATTAGAAAATTAAATCAGAGCACAATTTTTAGAGCTAGAAGTCAGCCTAGTTTAACCTTTTCATCTCACTAGTAGCTTTTAAATTAAAGAAAATTTTAAAGGGCACTCAGCACCTAGTGTACCCTTTAGAAATAAGTGCTGAATATCTTGGAAAAAACCCCAAACTACATATATCTAAGCTTTGGTTTAGAAGCTTAAGTACAGACTTCCAACATTTAAATTTCTGGTTAATCTTCTTGAAATACATGGTTGAAGTGTTTGTTCTGTCCTTTCAGCTAAAGAATAAAAATCCTTTTTACCCCCAGATACACCCCTCCACCACAATTAAAATGGATGTTAGAAAGTGCCCCAAAGCAGCATTGTTTACATAGCCTAATGCAGCATTGTTTACATAGCCTAATGCAGCATTGTTTACATAGCCTAACAAACCCATGTTTTATGAACACAAGCATAAAACAGCCACATTTCTGAAATGCATTGAAAAAGCAAATCCATTCTGAGACAGAAGGCAGGCTTTTAAATGTGTACCTGCATTCCTCCCAGAACCAGAATCAGACCATTTCCAGTGGCTCCCTCCAAGCAAATGAGAGTATCTGCATCAGGCAAGTGCTACCAAACTCAATTTATATATGCCATCCATTCATATAGAGATAAACCTGTAGCCACTAGGACATTTTAAATTCAATTTTAATGCCAATGGCTGCTTTGTAGTCCTCACCATCTGTCATACCAGGCTGCATTTTTTTTTTCCACAGTGTGATATTCTCATTCTCCCAAATAAAAATACTTCTTGTTTCCCTCATAGGAACTTCATGCATTCTACTTCAGAACATAAAAAATTTATCAGCCTAGCACTGACATTTAATGTGTTTTGGGATATGAACTACACACAAAAGTTAACACAATTTCAGACAAAAAACTCCTCTACTTTTGGTCTCACTTTAAAAATAACAAAGTCACAGTTTATGTCATCTGTATATTTTTATACAGGATGGTTCACTCTCTTTGTATTTACTGCTGTCAGTGAGTGTTGAAATTTTGTTCTGAAAAACAAATTGACAAAGTTTTTCCTAATAAAATTCTATGTATTCATTTCTTCCAGTGACATATTAAGACATTCTGAGAAATATGCCTCCCAAGAACTTGGAAAAGAAATAAGTTTAACGTGGAAGTAGTCTGTCAAAAAAGCCAGCAAGAACCTTGCTGTTTTCTCTTTCCAGGTCTAAAAATAAAATACTAGTCACAATGTTTTAAACCTAATATGAACATGGAAGAAATTCTCAGATAAAACAAATTGATTTTTGGTTTGTTTGGTTATGTTTTTTGGTTGGTAGTTTTGGGGATTTTTCCCCAGTAAATGCTACGGAGAAATAGGAAGTGAAAACAAAATGGTAATAAAACACATTGTGGGAGCTCTTTGGCCCTTTGCAGTTATTGGCTTCCTTCCTCACTAAACATGCCACTCAGCAACTCCACACCAAGCAGGACCCTACCATCTTCTCATAATACAGTTCACATAACTGTAGAATATAGAAAGAGTCCAAGATTTTTTTTTCCTTAGAACTATTTTCCCTGTGCTTTCTATTCCCTTAGCTTGTCTTAAGTAATGCATCCAAAACCTCCTGTCAGTCCTTCAAAATACCAGGCCACCTTTCATACCCTCAAGAACCACCAGGCCCACATTTATAAAAGATCTTTGTTGTGCCTATTGTGGATCTGCCCGGTAAAGAACCTGTTTCCCAGGACACTGCTCCATGTCAGAGAGTGCCAAAGCCACTTTTAAGCCTTCCCTGTGTTCTTTCATTATATCATTAATGTAATGATGCAAAAGCTGGTTGTAGTAATAGAATGAACAAATGACTATTTGATTAGGGATCAGGGGTAACAGATGTTACCATAATATTCCATATTTAGAGTCTCAGTGTTTCCTCACAGGTCTTAGGCACTCACAGTTCACATTGATTAAAAAAAATCAAAAACAAACAAATAGAAAAACCATGCAAATCCCCCTCAATATACCAGTATTTCTTTGTCCTCCTTCTCCCCACTCTCAGTATAGGGAGTCTCATGATTTCACTGTTACAATTTTAGCTTCCTGTGACTCTGACCTTTATTATAAGGCCAACACTTTCAAGTTTGCCAGCAAATCTGCAAAAACTTATTAATTCATTTCTTCATAAACAGCTTCTGAATATTAAATTAAGTTAAACCTTAAAGGTGTAAGTCAGATCTACTCAGGATTCTTGGGCTAAGTCATCTAAAGCACCTACAAAAACAGATATATCCTGGACTTTCATCAATTTGTATGCTCAGTCATTTATTGGAAGTCAGCAATATAGCCTTAAGATATTTCTATCATACTCTCTTGTTTCAGATAATAATTACTGACACTCTCACATGTTCTGCTCCATTTATATTATTAACACAAATGTCACAATCTAATAATTTTCAAACGTACAGCAATTTTAATATTCCTCACACTGGTAAGAAAAGTGTCAGCATACCACCTCTAAAAAGTGTTTTAGTGCTTTGATATTTATTGCTCTGCAGCAAAGTGCGCCAAAATAGCCAAACCATGCACTAAATATCAAACTGACTTTTAAAACCAGGTGGAATGCTATTCTTTAGCAGGGGCTGGTTGGAGGATTTGTCGGACTTATTTCTAGTTAGAAAAGTTGATTTCTTAAAACTTAATTTTGTCAGAAAAATTAATTCTAGAGAGGGAAAAAAATCCAAAAAAACCACTCCAACATTTTACAAGCAAAGAGACACATTGACATTATAGCCCAGCAAAAAGACATTCTTCTTTTGCAGAAAAAGACAGGAACAAACCTATGCTTTCTCAATATGGCATTATTCAGCTTTTAAACACTTTCAGGATGTTTATGCTTCTATCTTCTGGTTAATCTTCTTGAAATACATGCTTCTATTTTCCCCTTTAAACTGCACAAGAGCACAAAGGATTTGATTTCTGTTTATATTGATTGAAAAATAAAAGCCTGTCAAAATATCTCAGAAACTGTTTGCAGCCTTCCATTCAAGCTGCAGTTCCTGAAATACTGCTGGGCTCCCACCACAGCTTTTCACAGCCCTTCCTTAGAATAGTGCTGTGCACCCACAGTGGAAAATTACATACTTTGTAAGTTCTGCATATAAAGCCAATGAAAAAATAAAAGCAAACAGATAATGAGTGGTACTTTTATGCACACAGCTGGAGTTTTAAAAAGTAGGCACACAATTTTGAGTGTACGTGTATGATTTAGAGCAGGGTTAATAAGCAAAGAAACTCCAAATAAATTCTGGTACTGTTTGATATAACTTTCAAGGTACAGTCCTGTGGTGTGGATCTGCTTCATCAGTTTAATATTTCTGTCTCGATTTGTCACATTTCTCATGTGGTGTATGTTTGTATTAGAGCCTACTGCAGAGCTGAGATCTGTGAATAATGGATTTTGCATTGTGCTTTCTGCACCTCAAGAAAAAGAATCCCAGACCAGATAGAACACTGCATTTGCTGTTTCTTCGTGAGGTTATTCCCAAATTTCCCCCTTTATTAAACAAATTTCTGAATAGATAATTATATTCCAAATTTTTCAATTAACCAAAACATGAACATTTTGCTTAAATAAAAAATGAAATGCTTTTCTTCCTCTCGAGTATTCAATAGATTATTTGGGAATTTGTATTAATAAGAACTTAGCCTGATTTTATTGCAAAAATTTCTCATTTCTCATTCCATTTGATTAGATTCTGGACATGAACAAAGACAAGTATTTTACTGGTTTGTGTTGCTATAAGATACAATTTTTTGACAACTTCCATAAGTCTATTTCTCTTCCCTTGTTTTATTTGTTATCTAGACCAACACAAATAAGTTTTGCAGGTTGAGCTTTCCTGTTGGTTTTCTCAAAACATTCTTTTAAATTTAGAACACAGAATCCTGAGCCCAGTCTATACCTAGGTGGAGCAAGATAGTAGAATATATTTCTTGACAGCATTTAATAAGACCAAAATCTATCAAACATTCTACATACTTTCTGGAACCAATTTAGAAAAATACGTTACCCAGCCTTAGTCACACCATACTAATTACATGGAGAATAAATTAATGGGTACTGAGTTGCAGATAGACAGTTTAAGAGCAGAGTAGAAGACTGAATGTAAAGTGTCTCTCTCACACTTGTGTTATTCTGACCTTTCAAAAGCTAGATAAAATGGAAGTGGGTGACATCAGAAAGAGAATCAAGTACTTTTGTCAAACTTTTAAAATATTCCCCTTCATTGTGGTCTCATACAAAATTCTTTTCCTAATGTCTTGTTAAATCTAAGCTTTCAAAAACTCATTTTTCACCACCAAAAATTAAAAATATCAGCAACAGTGTTTATCTTGGGTAAAAATAATTCAAATCCCTGTTAGAGGGTCAGAAAAAAGAACAAATATAAGTGCTGCAGTTTTCCACAGGCAAGGAAGTCTTCCAGATCATGAAAACTGGCACTCTGGGCTCATAACCACTGCTAGCCAGGCTGCAGCTAGTGATCTCCAGGAACTCTGCCCCACTGAGAGGCAGATGTGGCACGCTTCCCAAATAAAGCTATTCCCTGAAGCAAGAGGAGAGGTGAGATTAGAGGAGGATCATCTCAATGACCAAGTTCTTCTGATTTCTCAGAGTCCTAATTTATCTTTTTCTCTCTTCCCTGTCATTCTCAGTCTTGCCTTCTTTGTGCTGATGGAAAAACCTCCCCCACAAGCCTGCCTGGGTCCTCCATGGATTGGTTTGTCCTGAGATGGTCAGAGCAATTCAGTGCAACAACAATCAAGTTCTAGGCCAAAGCATACCCAGTAGAGATAGCATATTTCAGTAAATACAAGATTTTATAAAAAACCCCAGGCACTATACTGAGCAATGAAAATATTTAAATTCACCTCATCCCAATAAGCATTTCAATCAGCATCAGTGACATACTTCACTTTCTGCAGTGGTACCCTCTACTAAATACAGTGTTTCTGTGCTTATTATAGAAACCAAATGCTTAAGTAATTGAAGCTGACACCCAGCAATTGCGAGCAAAACATGTCAGTTCCAAGCATCTTAAAATATAACCTTGTTTTTAGGAAACTGATCTGTTAACAACATAGATCTCTAATCAACAGTGCTTCTCAAGATGTTAAAAACTCCCTTATAAACAGAGATATCTTCAAGTTTCTTGTGCACCATTTTGGGCTCTCACTCTTCTCTGAATACAAACTTACTCAGGGGAGAGAAGATATTTAAACAACAGGGCCATGACTAAGATCAGAATCTCTTGGAACTCTTGCTGCACTGATTATCCATGACACCAACAGCTACTAAGCTGCAGTGATTCAGTTCTGGAGCAATGACCAATAGTTATGACAGAGTGCCCATCTGGGAGGTCTGGAGGAAGCAGGTAGGTGTATTTGTCACAATCAAATATACACAGCATGCCCTCACTGAAAAATACCAACAGCTACACATAAAAATGCACATGAGGAGCTCAGAAAAATAGGTAAAATAAGTGTCTTTTTGGAGCAAGATTAGTGTAGGCCCTGTAACATATTTCTATAAACCATTGCAACTATTCCTTCTCCCAGCAGTTGCTCTTCATGTGCTATGACAAGATTATTACAACATTGAAACTTTTGTTTCTTCAAACTTGACCATCACTCACCACAAGTCTTTCATTCATAGCAGAAGTCCTGAGATGACCTGGAATTTTATATTGCTGTATTAAATTAATCTGCACTATTTACTCTGCAAGTCAAAGCTGAAACAAGTTCTGTCACAGAAACAGAATCCAAATCTTCCAGTACAGGTAATATTTTATTCTCAGTGGAGAAGGATCAAGCTATGCAAAATTTAAACAAATGTAACATCTCTTTGGGCCCTGGACTAAAATTCACAGCCTCACATTAGTATTTCTGTTTCAGTGCAACAGAAGGGTTATTTGCCAAATCATGATCTAACTGATAAAAGGGGAGAGAAAGCTCTAGCTTGTGTTTTAGGTTTTGGACAATGAATTTTCTAAAGATTGATGAAATGAAACATTAAAAAAAAATATATATATAGAAGAAAGCTTTGCAGTATATTGGATATTCATCACGGATACAGGGAAAGTCCTTCACATTTTCCCAATATGAAGAAATCTAATCTTTGCAACTTGTCAAGAAAATATGGGTATAACTACAATATTTTCAGTGGCCTGCTATAGACCCAAATCACAATAACTCTCATATCAGACTCATTTGAGCAGAAGGAGGAATCTAAACCTGGATTTAGTCAAGCCAAGAACATTTGTTTAAAGGAAGCTCCCAGGAAGTGAGTGCTGATACTTTTGCAAGACACAGCTTGTGTTTGTGTCTAAAAATCTGCCTACGGAAATTGCTTTCCCTGAAGGCTGCGAGGATCTGCAGCTTTCACATGTAGAATATGAGGCATTACTCATGCTGGGAGCATTTCAGAGTCAGCCTCCGCCACAACAGAGCCTGGGGAGTTATCTGCATCTTCGGTCAAATCTGTGGGATTTAAATAATCTCCGGAGGACAAGCAATTTTTAGAGTATCTACTGATAGGAGCAACACCCAACAAGCAAACTCTTCATGTTTGCTTGTTACATCAGAGAATGACTGCTTATTGCTGCACGGCTTTGTCATTTTCCATTTCAAGCAACAGGACTTGACCTTGTTTAGTGTCAATTCTGCAATCCATTGGTTTTAATTATCAGAATGGAACTCATTTAATGTAGCCCTGTATCACCCTAGGAGCAGTTAGCTTTAGTGCTTCGTCTCTCTAGCTGCTGTTTACAAATTTTGAATACCTGTGTAATGGTCTACTCAAGTCCAGAAAACAAATTTGTTTCCTGTGTTCAACCAACCCAGCTAGCTTTTCATAACACACTGCAATTTTGCCATTTTGTTTCAGAGTTTGAATTTCATATTCAATGGTTCACAGGAAAAACAACATTTGCCATTTTTCTTCAAAATTCTTAAAAGCCTAACATGTTTCCTCAGTAGTTCCTACTATAAAGGGGATGGCTCAGTTCACAGCCCCACTGAATGCTGAGACCTGAGAAATCTTTGTGAGACTGGAATCCACAAAAAGACCCCTCCAGCATTAGCTAGTACCCTTGTGTACATCAAGATCCAAGCACACATAATAAAGCCCATATAGATTTAGACTACATCATACATGGTCCACATTTTTTACTTATTTTTTATCCTATTTTTTACACTTTTACATTTACATTTTACATTTTATCCTATTTTTTACACATAGGAAACTCTGTTTAGTTTTTGGAGTCAGAGACCCTTAAATAGCCCTTATTACACAATAATAAAATAACAGTCTCATTTATGCAATAATAATTTCAGTTCATTATAACATACTCATTATTCATTCAAAAATATGCTAATGCAGTGTTTATTAGTTCTTTGGAAAGTAAAACAGTTTCTACTCCTTTTTTGTTTCAGCAACATAGGTAATAGAATTAATAATTTTATCTAGTTAACTACAAAAAGCTGTTTCTTCTGAAGCTCAAATCACTGAACTCTTTGTGGAAGTAAAATTTGGCTGTAGCTGAGAGAACTCAGAAGGAGAGCAACAACATCAACCTGAAATTCTCCTGGGAAAACTCCAGAAGTAGCCAACTACCAAACCTCTAAATGAATTAGTCTTTTAATATGCTTTTTAAGCAATAGGAAGCTAACCATTTCCTCCATAGATTGGTTTGTTAATCTTTTTTTTTTTGGAGCTTTTGGCTATGTTTTTGGTTTGGTTGGGTTTTAGGGTGTTTTGTTTTGTTTTTTCTCCTTTTTAACAGCAGTCAGTGTTCAAAGGTGCTAATAATGATAAAACGCTACAAACACTGCCAATTGTGGTGAAATTAATTTATTCTACAACTATTAAGAGTGCAAGTCTACCTGCTGGGAAAGAAACAAAGGATGGTTTTAATAAAGAAACCCATATACTCTGGGCTAGCAGGAATTAAAGCAGTTCAAAGACTTAATAATAAACCTTTTTATAACTTGAAGTAAGAAGAGCCTAGTGCATCAATTTCTACTGCCTTCTGTGAACTACACCTAACAAAAAAGCCTGCACTGCCACAAGGCTTTTCCCCTTCATATCAAGAGTTACAGGAGCAGGCTCCAGGACAGGAAAAAAACAAAGACAAAAACCATCAAAACAAACGCCCCCCAAAAAATAAAAACCAGTAAGAACAAAATACCAGAGTCTTTGCATGGCAGCAGGGTGGCAGGTGTTTTTGCTCAGTCATAATCATTCTAGCGCTGTTATCATTATTTTCTTACAGACATAATTTAATCTTGTGCATTTAATTCTACTCCCTTAAAAAAAAAATTAGCATATAAATTTGATGCCATTTTTCTATCCAAATTCTGTCTTCCATGCCGTTGAACACACATAATCTGCTTCCAGGAGGAAAATAAAATATCTGAAACTGGCAGTTTGAAACCTTATTTAAATAAGGAAATTTTTTTAATCTGAAAATCTCTTCATTTTTTCATGGAGTTCAAAGTTTCTCATGAACCAATCAACTCATCTTTTCTGAAAAAGCTTTCTGAGTACACAGTGTTAAAAAGTGGCATTTAAATCACCATAGCTGCAAAAAACTACATAGAATTTCATCCTAAGAAAAGCCTAGAATTTCTCTAAGTTACATAACAAGCCACTTCAGAACTCACTACTGATACAATTTCAACCACATGTGAAATTGTTATGACAATCCATTTACCAATCTTTGAGCAGCCTACATCCATTATGCAACTGAGGGAAGATATTCCTATAATATACATTCCTATGCACTTTGTACTCCTGCAAGTATATTAGGTATTTAGGAGCTAGAACATGCCAGATTAACAGATTTGAATTTTAAATGTTTGGTCCAATTTTAAATCTAAAGAACATCATCTGCTCTTCTGGAAAGGAAGACAAAATAGCCTCATTAATCATTCACTTGGAAAAAAATCAAAATAAAGTTGCCAAGAATGTGTCTCTCTTACTCCAATTCCCAGAGGAAAAATTCAAGGACAAGAAACTGCTATAGAGTTTCTCAATATCATGCCAGCCTATCATGCCACACAGTGTGTGAGTATAGACAGGTATTACACTCAATAATGTAGAAAAATGGCTCACAAACATTAGAACAACTCCCCTATTCAAGCTTCTGACTTCATATATTACTGAAATTAAACAAAAAAAATCGATTATCCCATGCTGGAACATGGCCTAATTCTTGCATGTTCACTGGCAAGTAACATGGGTTTATACACACTGCTTCACCTTGAATCATAAGAACACAAACAAAACCACCAGAACCGCAACAAACTTTCCATATAGCAATTTAGTCAAAACCCATGAAGAACTTCCATCTGTGAAAAATGCAGGTTTCCTAGGAAAGATCAAGACCACTAAAGGGGATACCGACAGTGTTTCTTGAATCTTTTTTCCCTCTGCTAGTAACTCAGTTTCTAGGAAAATATTGCCACATTTTGTCAGTAAACAACAACAAAAAAACCACAAACCCCTGAAACTCCAAACACAAAACAGAGAAAAAACACCCAAACCTTACCTGCCTTCACTCACATGAGTAAGAATATTCCACTCTTTTCTACACATTTAGAAAGAGATGTTGAATTCAAATTTTCTCTGTAGTTCACAATGCAAGTTTTGCTTTGTTTAATGATTATTTTCTGTTGTATATATGGATAGAACTAGGTAATACCCCATCCTTTTCAAGGCTCTTGGACAGTTAGCAGAAGGAAGCAACAAAATTTTATCTATAGATTCATGAGAATCAAGTAGGAACAGGAAGTTCCCTTAAATGCTGATGTTGGCTCCAATATTCAAAAGAACCTTGTAAATTTGAAATTAAAAAGTCACAAACTTGGATATCAGGTTTCTGCTCAAAACTAGCCCCATTACAGGAATGCTGCACAGTATTTTGAAGGCTATTTAACTCTTTAGCCCTAATCAGCATAATGAGAATAATGCTGAATATATTCCAGAGACATGTGTGAAGCATCAGTGCAGCGAGGTGCAAACAACTTTGTGACTGAAATTCTCATTCCCTACACCTTAACACTGAATTTTCTGTTCTTTACATGTCTTTTTTTCTAATTGCCATATGCAATATGGTTCATACTTAACATGCTGCCATCATAGCCTGTCAGAGTAGATATAGAAAGCATCAGGTCTCTTTCTACCTTCCTGACTCCCCAGGTTCAAGCAAATGCATTTTGGCTGCACTCCTTAGCAGCCGAAATGAAAGGATGTGCAAGACCTGCAGAGGTGAAGGAGGGACTGCCAATGCTGTCTCCTTTTCTTTCCCTCCCTCTCACACCTTGAGGAGGTGTGTGTGTGTGTGAAGACAAAAGAGGGTAGGAAGCAGCAAAGAACACCATGGAAACAGACACAACATAACGAGTCAGGGGCTCAAACCTGTCTTCTTCCTTATTAACTTGACACAGATAATCCCAGAAATATGTTTTACATCGAGCACTGGCTGAAATTTTCTCTACTAACAGCTTGAAGTTTCTATCTTTATCAATTCATACTGTGCTCAGAGCAACATGATTTCACTCATAATTCTGTGAAAAACTGTTTTTTACGAAGACACACAACTCTGTTAACCTCTCCTGAAGATTTCAACAGCACTGAAAAGCACATAAAATTCAACTTTTGTCAGAGAGAGGGGCTTTTTAGTATTGTTGTGTTTGTTAAGAAGAACGAAGGGAAAAAAAAAAATTTCCTGAGATAACAGCCAAGGCAGTTGTTGGCTCCATTCACACAGAAGAAGGTAACCAATGATCCCCCTTGGCTTCTATTACACTTAGGTTTCCCTCCAGCCCTCAGGAGGATGGAGATTTTGGAGTAGGAGGTTACTGCATAGTCTGGGCTCACCCCAAGACAGCACCATAACTAAACTAGGTACACATTAAAATAAAACACGGCTGAACACTCTGAAGTCTTGACGTTTAAAGCTTTTAAGCCAATTAGTTTTAATGTAATTTTATGATTTGTTGGTTTCATTATTAAGGCTTCATGGAAAACTGGAACCTTTGGAAATTTCCAAGAGAATTAGCTGTAAAAAATATTATCAGCTGCCTTTTTCTTTTCTGATTGAACATAGAGAACAGATCAGAAACTCAACTACCAATGTTAGTAATCAAGGGTGAGATTCAGGAGGAAGGCTTTTTGTTGAAGCAGTTGAGGCCTTATATGCAACAAGAAGCCTGGCCAGCTAACTCTTCTCCTGAGTACACATCAGAAAAAGCAGTATGAGAATGGAGCATAAGTCTGCTCATCTTAACAGGATTGAGAAGCCTGCCAGAACTTACGATAAATCCTGCTCAAAAAGTGTACAATGAGGCTCACAGAACAGTCAGGGGAGAACAATAGCTGCCCAGAAAAGCACCTTTGGGAGGTGACACATGTCAATCAAAATGTAAAAGATTAAAGCAAGGATTACCAAATTTGCACATGCCTTAAAGTAATCCTTCAAAATATTTTAAAAGGCTGCATGTACTTTCTGCTTCTGTTAGAAGGAATTCTGGCAAAATCCTAGAGGGCCATAATCAGTGACCTATTTTCAGCTGGGACTGAGTTTATTTTTCTTCCTCATAGCTGGCATAGTACTATACTTTTGATTTATTATGAGAATAATGTTGCAGTTTTAATTGTTGCTAGCTAATCTAATTTATCAATAATATTTTAATTGTTGCTAAGGAATGTTTACATAGTCAAAGCCTTTCTGCTCCCCACCATACCAGTGAGGAGGCTGGGGGTGCACAAGAAGCTGGGAGGGGAACAGCTGGGACAGCTGATCCTCACTGACCAGAGGAATATTTAGTACAATGTGGCATCATGCTCAGCAGATATACTAAAGGAAAAGCTGATGCTCAGGAGTTGTCTGGCAAAAAATTTCATTGTGTATCACTTGCTTTCTACCTTTTAAGTTTTTATCTTACTATTATCATTATTTCCCCTTCCATTTCTGACCTACTAAATTGTTCTCCACCCATGAATTTTCCTCCTTTTCCCCCACCATGATTCCCTCTCCTGTCCCACTACAGGATTTGGGGGATGGAGCAGACCAGGCAGAGGCAGCAAGTGACTGTTTGGTGTTCAGCTGCCTCCCAGGTTTAATCACAACAACCAGAAATTACTAGAGCACCTGCCCTTCCAAAAGATACACTCTATTGTGCAGGCACACGAGTTGGAAGGGAGAAAGAGAACAGATAATACTTTTTAAACCATTATGCCAAATAAGTACGATAATTTGTAAATGCTGCACAGACATACTAGAGAATGGCAGGGAAGAACGAAAGAGATAAACTGTCTCCTTCTCTCAGCTTTAAATTCAGCAAAACAAACAAATAAACCTGTATACAGTCCAGCAAACAGAGAGAATTCTATCCTGATACTTATGGAATAAATGTCAGGGTACTGCACACCCAACTCCATTGTATTACCCATCTCAACAATACAGAATACTGAATTATCACATTTCACAGACTTTTCTATCACACAGGAACAGAATTAGGAGGAGAGGTTTTATTTTTTTTGCTGGTTTTAAAGGCAATTCTGATGTTAGCTATTCTCCCACTATCAATACAAAACATTGCTGATACCATACCTCCCTACAAAAGCAGGAAAACTCCAAATCAAAAGCACAAGTTGTACAGTTGTCAGAGATGTAAATTAATCCTTGAAAAACTGCTTTGAGATTTTCATGGAGAAGATAGTGGGAAAAAGTCCACAATAGTAATTCCACTCCATCAGAGCAGAAAGAGGGTTTTCATGGTAAAAACAAATCAAATCCCTCCACTGTATGCAGGAACATTGAGTGAAATGGTCCTTTTCCAAATCTCATATAAAGCCCTGTAGTGTTTGCTCTCCATTTAACAAAACAGAAGCAAAAATTGCCACAAAGGGCTTATGAAGACCTGTCTTGTCTCAGTCAAAGCTAAGGAAATCCTGCTGCTCCAGTGAATCAGAAAGAGGATTTGTGCCCACCTTTAAGGCACAGGTACCCAAGCACTGAGCTGTGGGAGCACTGACCCAGCATGGCATTATTACAACACAAGAACATCAGAGAGGACATCTGACACTGGCAGATATGGACAATGCGTCCTGAGGTGGACCTTCAAAATGAAGGGTTTTAAGTACTTCTTTTGCTCTTAACTCCAAATCTTGGTTCACATATTTCTGAAATTCAGTCTGAACTAGAACACACTGTCAGTCATCTCAACATTTCATTTTTTAGTATTAACTGACAAGATAATTTGCGTCAAAAATACCTGGCACTCAGACAAAAAAAAAATCTCTATCTTCAATTATACCACACAACACTGCAAAACACCATCAAAAAAAAAAAACGGCTAAAGAGACACTTAAGAAGGAACAAAATTAGAGGATGAAGTCAACCTACAATTACCAGAACACATTTTGATATACATTTTCACCCCAGCACATGCTGTAGGGAAAAACATACCCATAATATGCATATACATGTTTTAAAATGCATTAAAATGTCATTGCCTTTTAAATAATTCAAAACTATCCTGCAAGTTCCAATAATATTCTGAAAAATGAAAAGTTCTCAAGTTCTATTTTAGAATTGAAGATGAATATTTTTATACAGATTTCCTCAAACCAAGAAAAGCATGTAGATTTTCCAGAGAAGACAAATTAAATGCATTTTAAAGCCTGGATTGTTACTGAAATCATGTGAGCTGGCACAAATCACATGACCCAAATATTAGTCCTTTTTATTATTTCTCAAAATCCTTCTGTATATCAGATATGGTTATTTTTATTATGAAAAATCTCATCTTTCCATGGCAATTGCCTTCTTTATTCCTTGTATTTAACTAAGAACAAAATATATGCAGTGAGTGGTGAATGGCCTTTAATGTGCCATGCAGTCACTCTAGTCATACAGTCCCAGACAAGTGAAATAACTGTTTCCTTTATATAGCCCACAAATTCACTCAGTTTGGATGTATAACATTCTCCATACTCTTGTTTCCTTCCCCTGACCATAACATTAATTGGTCTAAAGCCTCACCTGCAGCTGGGGCTTCAAATTCCATTATACCTAATACTAATCAGATGTTTATTGCAATAGTAGATCACTTAATTTACTGCACAAACCATGTGATTAAACTGTGGTGATTATATTTCTGTTTAAAGTTTTCCTACTGTCATTTTCAAGCTGGAGAATGATTTTCCAGACACAAGATTGAGGTAAAGTTGCAACGATTTTCTTCTGTCATTGTCACCTCAACCTACTCAGTATTTCCTGATCTGATTGCATAACTGGTTAGAAAAACAGATGGGCCCAAGTTCAGAAATACTGCTCAAAAGGTGCATATTTAGACATGCCAGTCATTATGTGGAAGGCATACTTCCATCCACCCTCACATATATGCAGTAAAATATTTTCCCAGAAATATGAAGAACATGAGAAACAGAATGAAGCACTGATAGAAGCATTTTTATCAACAAGAACAGACAGATTTATTATTTTTTAAAATTTCCTTAAGACACAGTATGTTACATGGGGAAAATACCGAGCCAGAGCAAAGTTGCTCACTGCACATACCACTATCCACAGTAGCTCTCTTCTGCAGGAATCTGCTGCAGCAAGTATCTGTCTGGGATGACATGATGCTGCCTGGAGAGGGATGCCCTACCCCAAAAAAGAAAAAAATAATGGCACCATAAATGTAGGAGCCTACTGCCTAAAGGACTAATTCTGCCTTTTCAAACCTCTCTGGGTTTTGCTGTCTGTTCAAGTGTCCTTCAGGAATCAGACAGTTTACTTTAGATCATTACATGAGGGAAAAGGCCACCAAAAATTTAATGCAAACTCTCTCCATGGAAGGCTGAGATCAAGATCCTTCAAGAAACTGGGAAATTAGGGCTATTTAGATGGCTTATAACAGCCATTGTTAACAATCAAACATCTTGTTTTAAAATGTGCTCGATAAAGCTTAACAAGATACATAGTTGGGCATCAGAAACAAAAAATAAACTACACAGCTTTGAGCTAATTTCTTTTGCTAGAGTTTTGGTGAAAATAAGGTGAATTGTTTGAGAGGAATTAAAAATGGGAAAATAATTTCACATAATTAAGATCTCATTATCTTAGCAAGGCACTCAGAATTATAACAAAAAATTTCAGATTGTGTAACACAAATCTCCTGTAGTGCCCATCAAAATACCCCAGAAGAAATATTTTAGGAGTATCTCCAAAACACCAATTAACATCAAACACTTAAAACAAACAGTTTCATCAAGGTCAACATTTTTCACTTGTTCTAGTGCACTTTCCATTAAATCTTTTCAAAGCATTCTGCAAACCCCCATATATTTTTGAAGCAGTTCCTATATGCTCACTATGCTGGTGCTCCAGTCACTGGTGCTGACCAGTAAGAACAATTACTAAATAGAAAAAGGTCCTGCACTCTAAGGCTTGTGTTCAAAAGCAAAACAGACGTGAATGATTACAAGTTCAGCCTGAGTCTCATCCTATAATGCCACCATAATTTTCTTAAGCACTCACACATTTCCCCTTGAAATCATGCAATTATTTTCTAAGTTTTCTGAAACCATAAAAAAAAAGTATATTTTATAGAATTAATCAAGGCCGAATACAGACACAGGAGTGCCACTTTACTTCAGATATTTTTTCTGGCACACATTTAAAGCCTTTTTTAGTCTTAGAGTCTAGTCTATTCCAGCAGTTATTATTTTTTCCATTTTTATTGAAATAAATCAACATTTAATCAAATGTTTCAGTATTATCTACCAACACATGACATTGAAGTAGGGTCTCAAAACAAATTTGTCCTTTGTCCCATCCACTAAAAAGCCTTTGAGAAGAACCCTGAACTTCCTTGGGTAAAAACTTAGCTTTTACTCCAATTTAAGGGCCAGCTCTCCCTCTGCAAACAGGAGTTAATAATTAAGAGTTTTGATGCTTGCGTCTGATTTATCTGCAAGAATTCTGAGCTTCCTTCAAAGCTGGGGCCACTAATAAAAAAAAAAAAAAGAAAACCCAACAACAAAACAGCAACAGTATGTGTTGACTTTTGTGCAGTCAAAGGCAGTTTTCGGAAGAAAGCAGAACTTGGGCACAGCCTGATTGCCCTGTCAGCTTTCCCCATGAGTAAACACCCCAGCACCCTGCCAAGTGACACGGTGACAACCGGTCAGCTTCCCTGCAAGATTTCTTAACCTTCTCCTCATTAGCAGGGGATGAATTGGCAATATGCTGTGCTCTTTCTCAGATCCTTCAGGAAAATGGAGACCCAATACCTTGAATTATCGCTTTTTTTAAAGCTTTCTCTCTTCTTACCACTCCACATTTCTCAAGAAACTGCAAAGCAGATACTGTGTGTTAATGGAAAATAATGATGGCAGCTAGAGAATTTAATGGAAACCTACACAAGAAAAGTGAGGCCTGGGACAAGCCTGGTCTGCAATGGTCTGTTTCAACAAAATAAATGGGCCAGCAAAATAATATACATTGACTTCATGCTATTGTTTCTTCTACTTATGAAGTTGCTATACCCCTGTTTATGCTCTTCACAAAAGAGAAAGCAAAAAAATTTGCCAGAAGACAGAACATTAATTATTATTTCTCTTCCACTTCTCTGCACTGCTAGTTACACAGAGAAAATGATAATGCTTCAGTGAAATTCCCCACACTATGTCACATTACCATATCAATATGATATACTGGTATCACCCAACAAAAATACCATGTTCCTCATTTGCTTATAAATTAAGTTATTCTCACTAGTAATTAAATGGAACATACACATACTATATAATTAGATAGAGATTTTTTTTGACCCACAAAGCTGTAGTTAGATACACAAACTCATCAAGAAAGGCAATTTTACATGGGGAATGCCTGAAATTAGTTATCATTCTCACTATATAAAAGGTTTTCTATTTTTTCCTCATTTCAAATCAGAGTTAAGAGAGAAGATATTGAAAAGTTACAAATAAAAAAACAAATTGCATTCAAACGAAAAATAAATATGAATATCAATACAGGAAAATAAACTAAATTTTATCAACCTTGAGACCAGGGTCTGTGAAATATTTTTTTGTATTTCCAGACTGACTAGTAAGAAATATTACCCAAAATGTAATGGATTCAATTTAACTCCCCCTTAGAAAAAGAATATTTTGCCTTCAGAGAAAACATTCTCATCAAGATGAGGGAAGGCAAGTCTTAGGGCTCCACACAGGAATGTGAGTTTCATCATATCACAGGTGAAGGTTATAATCACATAACCAATAGTAACTCTTCAAAGGTATTTCTTTAAACATTATTAGGTGACTAGAACTGATATTTGTTAAGCAATCAATAGCTAAGCCATAGATTATCCCCCTAAATCAGTTTTAGTAATAGTTGGCAGGATCACACGAATGTGGAAGACATGATCACATCGTGGGTCCACACAAATTGAGCAGCTTCAGATGGAAACACTAAGACAAAACTTTCAAAGAATACCAATAATTTGGTATTAAAGCCCCTTGTCAGAGATATGAAGAGCTCTGTAGAGCCTTTGCCATGACAGAGCCAGATGATATTTTAATTTCTGTCATCAGAGTTACCACAGTGACTAGTTTCCATCTTGCCTGAAGCTGCTCTTAAAAGAGCTTAAAAATATTGAGTTCCCCTAAGACAGTATGAAAGCCAAAGAAAAGTGAAGCTCAAATGTTCAACTGTTTTGGTAGAGGATATTTAGCTGTTAACATGTTTTGCACTACTACTTAAATTGAAATAATGTAATTCACAACTACTGCAGTGGAAAAAGACAAGTAAATAAGGAAGTTTGGCTTCATTTTATGTAGTTAAGATGTCTATGTTTTTGTATATGTTTATATTCGCTGCAAAAGCAAAAACTCTTCTATTCATTGGTGGCATTGTGTTCAATATTTTGTATTTGAAGGGCTCTAGTAAATATAAAAGTGACAGTGAATAAAATGGAAAAATATTTAGTACTCCAATCTGAGAGAAGAAACTTGCTATTGTGAATAAAACATTGATTGCTTAAGTCAATAAATGCTCTGTAATTCAAATATGATCACTAAATAGCCTTTTTATAAAAAAAAAGTTAATTTTTTTTCTGCTGTCTGATTTAACCTCAGCTGGCAACTTACACATAGCACACAGCCTGTCACTCCTACCCAAGGAAAGGGGAAATAGAAATACAAGGACAAGACTCAGAAGCCTCATGGTTGAGTAGTTCAATAATTACAAAAAAAAAAAAAAAAGAAAAACAATTAACAATTGTTCACCAGCATTTGAATGATGCCCAATTAGTTCCTTTTCCTGTCTTGATAAATGTTGAGAAATGATCCCTAAGGTACGGAACATCCCTTTGGTCAGTTGGGGTCACCTCTCCCAGCTGTGTCACCTCCCAACACCTTATGCACCTGCCTCCTGCTTGCTGGGGGGGGATGAGAAGCAGAAAAGGCAGTAATTACAACACCTCTTATCAACCCTCTATTCAGCATGAATCCAAGACAGAGCTCATACCAGCTACAGTGAAGAAAATTAATTCTATCCCAGCCAAAACAAGGATGCTTGTAAAGTATTGTTCATAAGCTTTTTTTGATAACTTGAATTAATATATTTCTCCCTATAGAGAGGTTAAAGGATTTGAAATTTAGGTCCCTGATCAGAAAGTCATTAAGGCAAAACCAATAAATAGAGTTGTTTTCCTAATCTGGTAAATCAGATTATCTTAACATATTAGTCATTATTTTGTCTTCTCCAACAAAAGCTTGTCTTAAAGAAATCTTACTTTAACTCTTTACAACTTTTGTAGTGATGAGAAACGGTTGTCTGGCAAAGGAAAATGTGGACTGAGAAATGATGAAAACTATGACAAGGCCTTAAGGTTTCTGTTGTACAGGAATGCTGCTGAATGGCACTGAGCTAATTGTTCACCTAATGGTTTGAGAGCTCTGACTGAAGGATAAGTCACTTACTCATATGCAAACAGTGTTCCAAGCTCTATTTCAAGATTTTTTTTTCAAGCAAATTATTTTAATAGAATTCTTTGCCTACTGATTTGTCATTTGATAAGAATTTATGAATACTGTATAATGCACAAGGCATATTAACTTGATAACACTCAAAGGTGTTTCACTTAGGACACTGGATATATTCTTCTGTGGAACCTGAAAGCCCCAATCGACAAAAGTTACAGGAGTAATTTCAGGTTCAAAACAGAGGAGCATGGTGAGCTGGTAGCAAGTCTGCAAAAGGAAAATATTTGTTTTTCTAAAAAATAATAATTGCACAGCAGAAATCAGGAGAGTTTCAGAGATAGCACTAGACCTTACTTGTATGCAATTGACACAAAGGTCTGAGATCTGCAATGGATGCTCTTCAGAGAAAGATGATCTTGACAAGAACTCATATTTGGGGCATATGAATATGCAAAGAATCATCTACTTTGATTTAAAATAGCAATGTTTTTAGAGGGGAAAAATAAAGAATGGTGTACATCTTCTTATATTTTTCCTCTGAATATCTGTCCCCATTCTGTCAAGTTTAGCTTGTAAAATTCCACATTAGGTTACCAGTGAAATGAAGTTTACCGTCATGAAAATTTGAAAGGGTAGGGAAGAAAGGCAAGGAGAAGACGCAAACTGAGGGAGCACAACTTTATTTCATTAAGTGACAGAAATAGAAAATGTTTGCCTTTTTAAAGATTTTGTCTTGGCTTTTACTGATGGCATTGATCACTATTTATGTGCCCCCACTGAAATCAATCTCACAGCTATGGCATTCTGATTCTTTATTTTGTTTTGACCAACAGCATTAATTTATACAGCCCAATAAAAAGGACAATTTTTCTCATCGGATGTGTTTAGATTTTAGATAAAGCAGTCAGCAAAGACATTAAAGATTGATTTGTAATATCCACCTTCTAAAACACCATTTAGGAATCTAAGTACGCAATTATAATTCCCAAGGTATAGAAATCAAGCAGTTCTTAGAAACTTCAACTGCTGACACTCATAAAAACGATGCTTGTCTATATAAGAGTGAAATAACCTGCATTCAGGGACTGAAAACCCCTAAAGTCTGAGTGTTTCTTGCACTGAAATCCACAACCATCTTTTCCTTATTTCAGGAGTTTAGCTGTCACTGATTCATTCTGCAAAATGCAAGGAAGATTGAGTTTTCACAAAGGTTGGAGAAAATTTCATGCATTAGAAATACCTTGTGTTCATTAAATACCCTTAACTAAAATTATCCTAAATCACTGGAGAATTATGTCAAATCCTCTGTATATCTTTTATGCAATAAGAAAGGCCATTCCGAAAAAAAAACCAAACTCTCAACATGTGAAGATCCATTCATAAGATTCAATAGTGTTAAAAATAAACATGGTGAAGAAAACAGATGTTTGTGTTTCCATAGTGACCTTATCTTTTTGATCAATGGTGCAACTCTGTGCTGTCAAAAAAGCAGCTTTTTTTGATAGTCCTTATGTCTTTTCACATTCTCCTAACATGCACACCTGCTAAAGGTAATAACTCTAAAAAAAATTCTTTACAAGAACCTCCAAAATAAAAATCTGCTGCAAGCAACTTCCTCTCCACATGCCCTGTCCTCTTTCCATGTTGTGGCAAGATATGGTGAGCAGCACACAGGCCAGAAAAGAAATGTGAATCCTGCACATCTTTCACCTATAATCCAAGTGACATTTCTCATTTATGTTCTTTTCTGGAGCCATTCTTAGTTTGGGACTAAGTGTGGTTTGCTCAACTAATTGCTTGACCCCTTGCTCTGCTATCCCCTCTAAAGAGGGACATTTTTTCTATCATTGCCTTGTATGCCATGACTTTGCCTCCTGCTCATTACTGATCAGCACTATCTTTAACACACTGCCTCCTAGCTGGGTACATGAGGAGTTGGTAACATAGAAAAGCAAAAATATAATGTTTTGAACACTGTCTTTTTTTTTTCTTGCAGGGTTTTATCATTTATCATGGAAAATTATGTTTCAAGTCAGTAGCAAAGAAAGGCATCACTGACAGAGAATACGGAAGCAGTTGATCTTACTATCAGTCACTTACTTCAATCCTGTTTTCCAGATGGAGTGGCCAGATAAGCAAGCAGGATCTATTCCGTTCAGATCCTGGGTAGCTGTTGGCATCTTATTGCAAAGCTCCCATACCTTCTCAGTGATTTCTCATGGGCAGCTCCTCACAGCACTGACTTCTTCTTCACAGCTCAGCCAACAAACTCCAGCTCCCTCCTCACCCAGCTACCCCACTCTTTTGTAGCACTCATCTCCTTATTGGACACAGCTGTGGCCTGTTAAGGGCAGGGCTGTTCCTAATCTTTGGTGATTGGTACAGCTGCAACTCCTCAGGTGTGAGATTGCCTTCTGCACTACCTTTATTTTCTTACATTCTATCCCTCCACAGGTAGCCTTCACCCTTGACTATTTTAAGACAGTCCACTTCACTTTACCTAAGTAGAAAAGCACTTACAGACACCTCAGTTCTGTGATTTTGTAAACCATCTGTGCATAACTATATGACCACTTCCCAGACTTGGGATGCAAGACCTTGACTTTAGTTATTGACCTAAAGCAGTAGTGATAAATTCTGGATTGCCTTTCTGTAAGAACAAACAGCCTTCTTTACTTTTGTAATGGAGCAAATCAGCCAGAGGACCACCAAAAGAAACTTCTCTCTGTTGTGTCAGTCAAGATTTGCCAACCTCCAGCTGGAACATGTCTGCCCATACAAAACTGAGAATGACAAGGATGGGACTTCAAGAGGTAATATTAACTCATGGACCTCAAACCTGAGCATGCAAAAGCACCCTGTCTTCATTATGCAATGTTCTTCCACTTCTTTGTATACTAATGCAATATGGTGGGCATATGTGGTCCTACTATGTGTACATCCAAATCAGTGATAGCTAATTTTAAAATTGTTATTTTATTTCCACAGATTCAAAACCTCAAAAAATAACCATCTTTAAGTATTATTTAAAATAATTCTAATCTGCTTGTTTTCTTTACTTTTTGTTATTGACTCTTTCCATTCAGTGAGAGCACCTAAGTGATGGTAAGATTCAAGATTATCATAAAGGACTGCTAGACTTGGGTAATCATGTAATCTAATGGATGTCTGCACTGACAGAGACTTGTCTGTTTTGTAGACTAAACCAGTATTTTTAGTTCTTACATTTCCCCTGTTAATTTTTAAAAATGTCTTTCCTGAAGAAAAAATCTTCACAGCAAGGGAATAGAAGTTGCAAAAAAAAAAAATCATTGCTTTACTTTGAAATTTTGAAAGAGGGAAATTTCAATTTCTAAACATAAGGTGAAAAGGAGTAATCTGGGGAGGGAGAAGAAGCCAGCAATAAAATCCCAACAAGAACAAAATTGCTTGGTACATGGATGGAAAACAGGAAGGAAAAACCAAGGCATGTGCTCTTTTCATCCCCATAAATATGGTGCTTTTTTGGCATCTTTGAAACCTCATGTATCTGCTGAGCATCTCTGGCCTTTGAAACAGGGAGTCCAGCTGAGCTCTGCTTACATGACAATACTTTAAACAGGAGGCCAGGGTGCAGTAAAAAAACCTGTAAATGCAATATCTGAAGTTGTACACTCTTACAGCACCCTAATTTTAAGCAGATTTCAGCAATCTGCTTTAGCTGAGTGTCCCATTTAGGTGCCTGTGTAGTACCATAGTCCAGAGTGACAGCCTCAATCCATAGTGCTTACATCCCTGTATTCCTGCAGTACCTATAGCCTTTACTATCACTCTCACCACTCTGAGTCCTGCTGTGCTAGGATGCATTACACCGCATTTCACCTGCACAATTTTTGTTACAAGTGCAGTAGGAGATACAAAGCAAAGCACAAATATAGGGCAGATAATGGAAATGTTTCTTGCAAATGTGGAAAAATGCAGTAGGAAAATAATTTAGGTGCAAGAGAGATTTCTATTGCCATCTTTTTCAGGATGTACTGTGGGAGCACAAATACAGAAATTCAGACACAGCACAAGTTCCACTGGAACGGAACGTTAATTAACTAACCATGAATTATTCAACATCATTTAGACAAGTATCCTGAAGGGGCATATATTCCATAAGGATGCTTTAATGTGCCGTTTCTCACTCTGTGCCTAAAAAGGTCAACAGGGCACTATATTAGCATGAAATTACTTGACAATATGACTTGATTATTTGGATTTCAGCTTCTTGGCAGCACTACAATATAGACATTTTTACAGAATTTTGCAAAAGATAAATTGCTATTCTAATTGTAGGTTCATATATTTTAAAAATTTACTTTCTGCTCTTCCGTGTATCTCATTCCCAACTAGAAGAATCAGGCTGAAAGCAATTAGATGATGTTGCCAACCACCTGGTTTGCTAACAGGTTGATGAACATTAGATATTAATCTAAGCCACTTAACATTCTTTAACAGGAACAATAGTTGTGTGGATCAAATAATCTCTGCCAATCAATCAACATGGCTGGCCATTTGCTTCAAGGGCTTTCATATTATGGAAAACTATTATGATGCTTCCCATATAATTAAGAGGGCTAACACCCTGCTATGAACAGGATTAAAAAAATTACTCCCTAAAAATGTAGAATTTTCATTTCTGAATTAGCCTGCTGTTAGCAAAGCTGTGCACCAACTTGGGAAGCAGTGCCCAAAACATCTTTCATTCAAACAATAGCCTTACACACATCCTATTTATCACCCTCAGTACCAGGGGAAAACGTAATCCTGTGCTCCATTTGAAAGGTAGATTATGGCCTGATCACGTGCTGGCCTTTTGGATGAAACTCCCCTTTCACATCTAGGTAGAAAAAGCAATTCTTAGAAATCTTGACCAATAAAGTTCTAGGTAAGAAGTAAATGCTAAACATGGCATACATAAGGTGTACTATGACAAAGAGGTAAAAAAAAAAAAAGACAGAAATACAGTATTTAAAAATAGGTAGCAATGGAAGAATTGCTAGAAGTTCTCCATGTTAATTTTAATTTAAGCATATTGTTCTTGGTTCCGTATATACATAGCTGACTGATAAAAAGAAGTCTATCAGGGAAGCTTTATCAATGCACACTTCAAAGACTTACCGGTTTAAAAGTAAGAGTTATACTGCTCCATCTAGGTAAACAACTGGTTAAGTTCAGCAGTTTCAAGTTCCAGATTTATCATTTATTCATGAAGAAATAACTTTAAATCACACACACAATTCCCCTCTCAAATAAATAAACTAAAACCCATTATAAAATATGAAAATACAGCAGTGCCATCCCTTGTTCTAGTGCATTTGTTACAGAACTGAGACAGTTGGTGAGCATTCCTTTATGGGTATTGCTGACATGGCCTTGAAGGGCAATGGGCCAGGAAGTCATTTAGCCACATCAGCAGACAGCAGTGGTACAGGCTGGCTTTACCCTGCACTTCCAGAACACCAGCACAGTGCCATATTAATGCCTTCCACCTGGACATGGCTCATGGGCCAGGGCAAAGCCAGTAGCTTTGGCACATGTCTCTGACTCTTAGAAGGCAAACAATCTGTATTCAGATTGTCCCCACAGGGAAGAATATAGCAAACCATCTTTCATTGATGCTTTACACACAGCTGATAATTTTTTTCTCATACTTACAAAGCCTTTAGAGTTCTTATCTTCAAAGCGCGCATTATGCTGTAAACCAGTAACTGCTAAACATTATATCTTAGAGAATCTGTAGTCTAAGACATGCTATAAAGATGACGCAGCAGTGGAAGAGAAAGCATGAAAGATAATGATTAATATCTTAATTATTTGGAGGCCAAGTCCAATAAGCATAGAATGTTTTAATTAGTCTGTAGAAAGAGGGAGCCTCCATTCAGGAAACTTCCACTATGTTGTTCTGTGGTAACCAAATAAAGCTTCAAAGGTTCCAGCTCTGGATGCATGTGCGTGTACGTATATATGTACAGGTATACACCCAGATAATTTCTGCTTTAGGAAATATTGATTTTGTGCTGTAAATTATCACTCAGAGCAGAAACTCTGCAGAGAATGGTGCATTAACAGCCCCCAGCAAGCAGGCATGCAGAATAATTGTATCCTGTTTGTTAGCACATTTTCTTTTTCACCAAATGCTATGTCTTGGGAGACTTTGTCAGTCTGATATTAAATAAGTACTTCTAATCAAGGAATCACAAATGAGTTTGCACAAACAACTTTGCCATACTTTTTTCTTCTAGGATGCAAATGTATGTTTTTTAATCAAAATATCACACAGATGTCCCTGGGCAAGCAAAAGGAATGCAATTTCCCCCACTTCTTTTTAGAAACCACAGGAATTAGCATGACCACATCAGCAAAGCAAGAGTCATGTCATTTCCCATTATAACTTTGCCAAGAGAGGAGCATAAGCTGTGTTATCACTGTGGGCATCTCTCTGCTGTAGCTGAAACAGATTTGGCCACAAAACATAGTGGAAAGAAAAAAAAGGGGAAAAGTTAGGAAGCAAGAGAAGCCAAGGAACTTTCATAGCATTTGAGTCTCCATTAATTTTATTTATTAAACAAAGGCATAACACCAAATACATGTGAATCTTCTTTCCCTTTGGGGACATAAAGAGCAGGAAGAATGGGATTCACTTCAACTAACATAACTCAACAAACAGAAAACATGAGAAATACGAGAACAGAGAGGATAGAAATGTACTTTTTCAGATTGGCAAACTATTAACAATATTCTTACTGTGTTTTTTGGGGTTGTTTTTAACTAGATCTGTTAGTACTTGTTTGAATGAGTGATGAACATTCTGTGAACATGATGTGTGTTTGCTTAGCCTCCTCTTTCACAAAAAGAAAAATTGACAGCTGTTCTTCAACATGGATGCTGTGGAAATGTAAAACTTTAGTCATTTAAGTCTTAGATAATTAAAAATAATTGAATTGTCCCCTTGTTTTTTCCAAGAGTGTTTCCACAGCATTCACTAGAAGTTTTCTGGCTTCCTAAAGCTAAATTAGGTGCGTTTTACATAGAAGTTGACTGCAAGTGCTAGGAAACAAAAAAATTATGTCAATGTTGAATTTCTTTACAATATTGACTCTTGAAAATTGTTCTGTGCTACTGAGAAATAACTGTGGGATTTTTCATACAGTCTACTTTTTGTACTTTGTTAAAAAAAGAACTTGAAATGTTTTGATTAAGATTCACTATATCAATGCTGAGTTGTCTAACCTTTTCATGTATTTTTGTGAAAGAAATATGAACCTCCTGGTGAGTTACATGAAAAGAAAATGGCAACTGAAGTTACTGAAAACAGAATCTTACTCTCCTTTTACTGAATCTAGTATGCTATAGAGGCTACAATGTATGATTAAATAATATAATCATATTATATTATTTAATATAAAGGAATAAAAAAAAATTCAAAAATTTCCAAATAAAACTAAAGACTTAGATGTAAGAGGAGAGAGCTTTTTGTTGATTTACTGGATTTGCATATATGTCAGGTTTAAGCTTCCTAAAATTCTCCAGCTAAAATATTATTGAATTGTGCTACCTGGAAAAATATGGCAGCTTTTAAAATTTAAGCTGTCACTATATTTCTGTTCAGTTTTTCTCCCAGTGACTGAATAGTCAAATTCTAACCTCAGTTATGGGGATGGAAATGAGGGTGGAAAAATCTATCTTTGTAACAGCTGCTACATTTCATTTCAATATGTAGCCATGTATTTTTTCCAGGGTATTTTTTTTTTAGAAATTACTTTACATAATCCATGTTATGCATTCCATGAATCAGTTCAAGCTCTAATTTGATAACTCATTAAAATATGATTTAGATCTATATATAAAGAAAAAGTTCAAATGATAATAGCAATAATCACCAGCTTGTCTTACCTTTTTAATTTACAAATTAAGAATTACAATTACAAGAGATAAAGGGGAAAAAAAAAGTGGTTCTAATCTGAATAGAATGTGGTCCTTGATAGAAAGAACATGTACAGGAGTAGCATTTTCCTCTGTGCCTAAGTCATCATAACTGCCAAGATTCACACCAGGACTACACAAAAGGGCAGCCACAACAAAGCCTTAGAGATGTAAAATAGTTCCCACACAATAGAAAGCACCAAAGCAAACGACAGAAGATTAAGTAAAAGTTCAGTCTTCCAAGAAACTGATATTCAGCATAACACAGAGCCACATGAATAGTTCTCAAAACGTTCAGGAACTAAATATGGAAAACATATCTGCTTAGCTGGAATTTCATTGACTTTTCTCACAAAACTCAGAGCTCCAAACCCCTTGAGCATTTGATAATCTCCACCCTATAGTCCTTGAACACTGTGATTATTGTGTCACAAGCTGACTTTTCACAAGCTCAAAGAGACCTTCCCACAATCAGTTCATGCAGGTTTGAGGATGCTCACTTGGCACAGCCCCTTCCACTACTGCTGAGCTGATTTTTTAATGTGTTTTTCCTCCTCATATGTCTGCTATTCTCAAGAGTCTCCTTCCTTTAGATTCCCTGGCTACTTGGCCCATCACCAGGTCACCCTAGCTGCTCCTGTGTTCATTACTGAAAACGAGTGTGATGTGACAAAGTTGTATCAGGCACCCAGCCTTACAGTGGCATCAGCTGGGCTGGGAGAAGTGGTGCAGATGCTCCTCCTTCCACCTGCAGCAACTTTCTTTTATTTAGTACAGAGTAAATTGCTTAAAATATGGATAGATTCACAGAGATAGCAGATTCATTTCTCACTGGGAAGAACAGCAAGTTACTACATTCTTTATTTTCTGATTTATCAGGAAGCAAAAAGTACCTGCTTCCATGACTATAACAATTCAAGGGAAAATAAACAATCCCCAGTCCTCCCTATTTATGGTACAACCAAAATGGGTACAAATCCTTAAAGAGAATTAACAAAATAGAATGGATAGGTGAAGATGTTTTGTTGTTAAGTCAATATTGGAGAACAGTCCCCCCAAACCACTCAAAAACTTAAGCAGAACTGATGCTGTGCTTGCATACATCACTGTTTTACACTGTCAGCTACCTATTATGTGGAAAGACTGGGCATCACTACAAAAAAAATATCTTTTCCTCAATTTTGTCTCCATCTATATTCTACTGAAGGCAGCAGAGGGGGAAATGCTTTGGGATGAGTTGGCTGTTGGGTGCTTAACACCCAAAAAGACCCTGCTTTTCTTATGAGTCAGCAAAGTATATTTGAAAGTAAATGTTAATGAAAATTTGCACCAGCATGGAAGCAATAGAGAGGGTGGAAAACAAAGGTGTACCAGAAAGACTGAAGATGTGAGCAAAGATATGCTTTTCAATCTGTAGCAAGCCCTTCATTAAATTTCAAGTGCTTGAGCCATTCTTCACACATCTCAAACCCACATGTTCCCACACTCTTAGCTTTTGATTATAAATACAACTTTCACATTTTCCTAATGTCGAGTAGCTATTGCTTTAGGCAAAGTAGTACTTAACAGCATTCTTGAGTGTGAGAAATTTAGAGTAAGGGGAAAAATCAGCTCTATTTTTTTAAATTTCCAGCCCTGTTTAGAGTAAACATCAGTTGTCTCATCAGCTGCTATTATGACAAAGAATGTACTCCAAGTGCACAGATGTGGATCCTGGAAACAAATTAGGCCTAAAAGATTTTTTTCTTCTTCTTTTCATAAAAAGAGCTAAAAGACTGAATTATGTGCTGATTTTAATAACAAACAATATTGGATGACATTTTTTACTTGACAAAGTGTGATTTCTTCCTAACTTATTATTTCAGCCTGAGACTTTTTTCAAAAGCATTAACCCATTAGTAACTGCTATACCTTCAAGCTGAATTAAAATGTGAGAGAATATACATATGACTTGATTGATTGTAAAGTACTTCCATCCCACCCTCTGAGAAATTTAAAAAGACTGGAATTTTCAGAAGTATATTCTGCAGATAATCTGATTTGCTCTTATTGTTTCCACCTCAACTCTAGAGGGGAAAAGGAAGTGCTATAGCCAGCCTTAAAAGCTTATGTATATTGACAGCTGGATAACACAGCTTGATGTAAATGGGTCTAAGGCAATAATTGTTTTCTGAAAACACTCAAGATATTGCTTTACTTCTGAAACCATAGCCAACACTATTTTCTGCATATAGGAAACTAAAATATTTATTGCAGGTATCGCAGAGGTAAGAGACTTATAGAAATCATGACTTGGTCCAAATTTTGCCCAGGAAGTTTTGGCCAATCAGTCACTCCTTTCTCACCTACAGTTTGCTAATTGCTCACCTGTATCAGCAGCCCCAAAAGTAATAGAAATTTAAAGACTCTAATTCATGAAAAACCCACAAATTTGCAACTACTTCTACTCTAATCAGATTCTTTTATCTCTGTGGCTCAAACACTGGACTTGTTCATATTAAAGTCAGAGACAGGAAGGCTTATGGATACCAGTATTCTCTATGGAAATCTGCACAGAGGTTTATCTCTGAACAGGGTTTGAAAAGAAGAGTGAACTGATCAAAGCCTGATGAATATCAAAGCATAAAAGGAAAGCATAGAGGGGAGGGCAAAATACACAGGGGGTGTGGAAGCAGGAGGAGAAATAAATGCAAGCACATCCCAATTCAATCTCCTAAATTTCCAAGTTCGCAACCTTATAGTAAAAGTAAATACAATTAAAATTTGATTAGTATTGTTATAATGATAAATATAGTAATAAAATATTACTCCAAAATAACAATTTAAAAAATCACTACTTTCCACTGATCTTCCTTTCCCACCATCTCACAGATATGGCCCAGTATGCCTAAAACCCTTACAACTGCCTAAATTGTCTGCTGAACTATTCTTATGTCTTTTGCTATGACAAACAGATTTGCAATCAAAACAGATCTGCTTATTCAAAAAAAGCAGGAAATCATTCTTTGTCCTCGTGTTTTGCTTGGGCTTGGATACAACTGATGAATGAATGCATTTCCTGAATGAACAGTTACATATTGTTTGACTGAAGTCAATAATTATATTCATAATATTAAAGTAGTTAGTAAAGAAAGATCCTTACATGACTATTATACACATTTTATAAAGTTCAAGCATGACAAGTGTTTCCACAGTAGCTATTGCAATCTCTCTTACTGTAGCTCAATTCCCACAACAAGAAAAAGATTTATAAAAAATTTGTTTACATGATATTTCTCATTCCCAAGCAGGATGCAACCAGGGTTTATGATGCTTCTCCATCTGCCAAAATCAGGCAAATATATGAATTAATATTTTCCATATTTTTAGGCATTCCTTTTCCACACAATCCTTTCCCAAGTAAGGCACAATTGAATTGTTGAAAATGCATAACTCTCAACAGCACTAGAGACAGCTTCCCTAAACAGCATGCTTCTATAACTTTTCCTCTCTATGTTTCAAAATACTCTGAGTATTCTTCCAACCAGATGTTTATTTACAAAAGTGCACCATGTAACACTCTCTTCTTATCACATCAAGGGAAATTTTGGGACACTGGATAAGTCATTGTATCAAGAATACTTCTAAGAAAAAAATAATATTTTGAAATATTTTTAATGCCTTAAATGTGAAATAGCACAGTCCTTAAATGTTCTTTTTAGTCATTTGGTGGCAGTATTTGCAAAGCATTTTCAAAGTCTTTCTGCTATGTGAAAATACCACCTTTAACTCTTTATTCAGCACTCACACTGTAAAATCCACTCTTGCTCTGCCCGATAAAGCCCCATTTTGTACCAATAAATTAAAAAAAGAGTAAAAGACCAATGGTTGTGTGGACAGTAGTGTTAAGGATCAAAATTAACCACAATTCCTTTGTGTTCTGTTAGATTGCTTTAAAGATGGTGTCTTGCAAAACTGGCAGATCCAGCATCAAACACAACTGCTCATCCACTTCCCCAGGGGTCTCCTTCCTGCCCTGTTCTCCCCAGACACCAAGAGTGAAATGCAAAATGAGAGGTGTTTAACTACACCTCTTCCTTTTCTCAGGAGCATCTGTGGGTTCCATTTCTTTTTTTTTTTTTTTTCTTCAAGCTATCTCAGAACTTTACAGTAAACAGGAAACAAACCCAGTGTTACTCTGAAATTCAAAAATATCACCACAGCTTTGACTTTTGCTCACATCAGGTATGCATAACATACACATTACAATAAGCATGTATAGGTGAATTTTTGTAGAAAATTTTAACACTTTTTTAATCTAGTGCAATAAGAATTTGCTAACAAAATAATTTATGAACTGCTATAATGCACCGGGATTTGACAAACCCAAAATAATTTAAACTGGAGCTTGAAAAGATTGAATTTATTCAATCTCACATAAGTCAAATTTAAATATATCCCAGTTTCTGCAAGTCTTGCTGAGAAATGCTCAGTGAGAACTCTTCAAAGTTCAAGATGACAGCTTTCCCATTCCTGTGTGATGAAACACATCTATAGAGTCACCTAAACTGTGAGAAAAACTCCAATATAACATACTGTAAGTTTAGGAAGTCCCTGTTAAGGCAGCAAGAACTGGAAAGATCAAAAGCATTTTAGTTTTACCAACAGACACACCAACATGTAAACATTCACCCTAACAAAAGCAAAGCTTCATAACCTTGTGAATCTAAAAAGATACTGGTAAAGCTATTGCAGAGCAATAACATGAATCTTTATCACAAGAGGGTTCTTTTAAAACAAGCAACCTATTTAGCAGTATAATTTAACTACAGCATTATAATCCCAGAATATATTGTACCAGTTTGTTAGTTTATTGCATAAGAAAACAGTGGTGCTTTCACAACTTCAACAGAACACTGCCAGCATCAGTAACACTTGTTACTGCACATAAATATTAGTCGAAATTTAAAAAAGAAAATAGAAATTTCAACACAAGAACAAGAATAGCAGCAAACAACCAAGGAATTATCTCTCTGCTCATTGCCTTATACAGATATTGAGACCCTGTACAAATTGTTGATGATGATCATTCCTGCTTCTCAATAAATATGGCCCTTGAGAACAACTGCATCACCTTAAGAAAAGCTCCATCACTATCATCTTAATCTGAACAACTGTACAACACTCACTGGTCTTAATTTTTTTTTCTTTTAGATTCAGGATATGGATATATTAGTTAGAAGGTATGACACTTCAAAACATGGCAAGCAAGGAACTAGGGGTCACCCTAGAAACACTTCAGTTTTGTTGCCCATACAAAGCAAGCCCGATAGACTTCTGTCTAACCTAGGAAGGGCTATCTGCACACTCCTTCTAACAGCACCTTCTGATGCTTCTTTGCATCTTCTCAACAGGTGCAGGTTTGAGCCTCAAGGAGTTGGGGTATCAGCCCTGGATCTATCATTATCATTCAGCAATCCTCTGAGCAGAGCAAACTCGAGAGTTCACTGGCTCAGAGGTGTCCCAGGCAGAGGGAGGTTGCTGGTTGTGGTCTGGGAGAGCTCAGAGGGTCTCACTTTGGGCTGCTGTTTTTAGAATCACAAGAAAGGTGGCTTTAGTCATAGTAATCTTCCATCCTGGCCACGATTCAGATCAGAAAATTTCTCTGAAAATTTGATAATGAAAATATTATCCCACTTGGGGTGTCACTCAGGCAAGCAGAAAAAGTTCCCAAGCCTGTCTGTGAAAATCCATGTTCTCATTAGTTCCTGGGAGCAGACAGTGTTTCTGATAAGCTCCAGAGGGGCTTAGCCCAGGTGCAATTCATCGTGGCCAAGATCTGAAGAGCATTTCTCAATTGTAGTGCAGCTGGAGGTAGGTGAAAACGCACCACCAGAGGAGCAAAACCAGTTACTCAAACAACTTGAGAAGCCAGGAATTGGATTACATTGCAGGGGCTGTGTTTGTACTCATGGAAAGCAGATTCTAAGGAAAGAGCTGACAAATCTGTGCAAGACTGGGCACTTCCTCAGTAGTGGATTTGGGTTTTAAGTCAACAAAAAGAAGCACAAAAAGAGCAATTGACAAGCAGCAAGTTCAGCAGTCTATAGTGACAGTTTTTGATAAGGATAGCACATCATTACCACCAATAAGTACAGCTGAAGTGGTGCTCAACAGCACACACAGCTCTAACAAACAATAACTCAACTCAAAACAAGCATAATGTAGGATTCTTTGTACAGAAACCCCCCTTAATAACCATTTTCTTCCAGAATATGGTTCTCTCCCTCTGCTAGCCACCTGTGCAGCCAGTTTCATTGTATTTCTGAATCCAAACGACAAACTCAGGGCCACATTCTTTAAACCTTTTAGACAAGGTGTTTTCTGTCACCTCTGAGGTTGTTGTGGATCTTCCTCACTAGAAAACCAGTATTTATCAAATCACATCCAAATACTTGCAGATACCATAGGCTGTTGTCTTGAGAGCCTACAGTTGTACTCTCAGGCTTTAAATCCACGGTGAACCACAAAACAGCTGTTTCTCATTTATTTAGTATAACCCATTTACATGTGTGTCATGGAGAGCACCACCACTCAATGTACAATCCATGGGATATTTTTACATATAATTACTGTTTTCTAAGCCATCCATGAGTGCAATTATGCAAATTATACTCCTTGTATAACCTCATGTCTCAGTTCAACAAAACACAGAGGCATGTGCTAACTGCTGAAAGCTCTCAGTGAGAATCCAGAGGTGAGCAGACTCACTGTGAGATGAGAACCCTCAAGCTGCAGCAAGAATTTTGAAACACTGTTTTTCTTAATTATTAAAACTTGCTGCATTTGTTGTTTTCTTTGAAGAAGAGGTGATGACTATTAACTCCAGAAAAAAAAAAAATTGTATGGAAGTCTGTGCTTCCACATAGATTTCTTCCCTTAAATCTATTCGTTTTCCCAAAGCCTTAGACACTCATTTTAAAGGTACATTATGATATAATTTTGACTTAGAAACATAATATGAGCATTTCTTTGACTTTCAGGGGCAATGCTTTTCTTTTAATTAAAATTACTCTCAGACATGACATTTTTGTGTTCTCTTTTAATTGATGTGTATAAAGTAACTTCATGGAGTGCAACAATGTTGCAAAGAACATATCAAAACCACCAAAATAAAGACTCCTGCTACAGTTAAAAGCCACCTTCTGTTTTACAGTCTAGAAATATAGGCTAATCAAATAAAATTTAAAATTTCAGGGTATGTTCTGCTCACAAATGTCTCTCATTCAAATCGTGTTTCTCTTGTTTCCTTCCTCTTGACCTTGAGAAATAGCTATTTACTACCTCGACATTTTCCTGCATGTCACAGTCATTTTCAATGACCTACAATTTTCAATGACTTGCTACATTTATGTCCTCAAAAACTCAGCACTTTCTGTAAATTTCTAACATTTAGGCATGATCTCAGTGTCTTTATAAATTAAATGTCAGTGTGTCTTTATCACAAGCTGTAAAAAGTAGTTTTCTTTCACATTTTCTACTAAGTCAAAGCCTGTCTAGAGATTAAAAAAATAAAATGCACACGTCATCATTCCCAGCTTGTGTAAATCAATACATACTTGATAAGCACTCATTTATGTTCCATTTTGGTCATTTTGAACTGATGGAATAGTCTGCTGCTTATATTAAATAATAAAAGTCAGGATCAAATTCTTTTAGCAAAAGATGAATTTAAATTTGGTTCTGGACCAAAAGAACTCTGGAGATCTCATTCAACTGAAATCATCCTATGATTTAAATTATGTTCTTTGTATTTCTTGCTTAAGTCACTTAGAATATTATTGATTGAAGTATTTCTCATGAGATCAATTTGGTTTCAATAAGGCTATCTATTTGAAATATTTCATGCTGAAAAACAAGACAAACTTTGAGGCCTTTTAGTTTTGTAATGGATGTTAAATATTCAGGCCATTAGTTAACAATAACCCAAAGATTTTAAACAGATGTTATGAATTATGTAATATTTCACTGTAGCACTAAGAAGAGATGACACAACATAGAACAAGAAAAAAGTTTTATACGAAAAATGCATACTAAGACCCATTTCAGATGCACTAATGCATATTTCAGTAATCTAAATTATATAAATCCCTCACAAACTTCTAGATTCTCGGAGAAAAACATGCTTTTCTGCTGACATCTACATGAAGCATTTTGATGGACACGAACGCTTTGAGTGCAGAGCCTCCCATATTAGACTATTAAAATGTCTAAACACAAAGTTTAAAACCTCTAGGCTAAAGAAAATTGATGTGGCAAAAAAAAAAAAAAAAAAAAAAAAAAAAACCAAAAAACCCCAAACTCCCAAGTATTCAATCACATCACATCTAGCTTCCTTTATGGATTAAAAATAAAACCAGCCAAAGTGTACATGGAAACAATGATAAAGTTTGAAAAATAGTGTCTCTGACCAGATCAACTGAAATGTATGGAGCATTTTACTCAATGTTGTTCTGTTTACTAGAAATAAAGAAAAAAATTAAGAACTCTACTGATTTTCAAGTCTTTATGAAAAACACAAGTATCTCACAAAGTGTGGCAATTTTTTCCTCAGAAGCAACACTCCTCAGATCACAGGATTATGCAGGTAGGAAAGACCTCAGGAGACATCTACTCCAAACTTATGTTCAATATATGCTTAAAAATACTTGAAGCAGAGCACATGACAGCATACCTCCCTGTAAAGACATTGGCACCATTCAAAACTCATCTGCAGAAATACAACCTGAGAGGAGCAGGTCTTCAGCTCAAAGCTTGTTCTGCAGCTCGACACCAAGGACAGGAACAAGACTTAATGGGGGAAGTTACTCCACAGGGAAAAGGAGCAGGGGAGAAAAAGAAATAGGAGCCCTGGACACTCTTAACAGAAGTTTGTGTGCTTTTCACTAAAGCTTCCAAAGAAAGGGAATCATTCCAGATAGAATTGAGAACAGCATATATTTATATATATATACATATTGCCTGATTCAGGCAACTGTAAGGAAAAGGCATGAGTCTTAAAGGACCTCAAACTTCAAAGTATTTTATACAGTTCCCTGTATGAAGCTTAATTCTGACAGTGTTGCTGCAAGTGAACTGCACATCATTTCAATTCCTAAAATGCAATTCTAAGGTATTATTTAGTTTAACGGCGTAATTTTCTACTGCATAAAAATAATCTCCATAATATTGTATAGAAATATAGATTAGATTATTTTTCACTTTTAAAAGTTGTGTGCATATCACAGGAGAAAATTGGATATTTTAAATAATGTGTTTGTTCAAGTCAGCAGCTGCTCTTTTCACAGGATTTCCCACTGGGCATATATTGCACAGTTTTTTAAAGTAGACTAATTATCTGAGGCCATGTTTTATAAACAAACTGGTCACCAGAGGAAGGAGCGAAGACACAGAAATGCCATCATCATTACACTTAGTCCAAAAAATGTGAAAATTATTTACAGTTCTCTTTATCTATCCTAAAAAGCAGCACAGCTTTTTGAAGTACCCTTCAAATAGAAGCGTAGATTGAAGAATTCAAATTAATTTATTTATAGGAAATTAATATTTTTCTCAAATCTCTAGCATTTCAGATGTTTGATATCATCATAGAATTTAGAGTATTATAAGTGGAAGCATTTAATTAAGTTTTCTCAATAAAAGTTAAATTAAAATTTCTATTATTTCTTCATGTTTTCTTTAGTTGTGTTTTGCATCATCAACATACTGGGGGGGGCATTTCAGTCTGCTTTAGTACAGAAAAAATAAAATGGCAATAGAATGACTTTGTAATTGAAATATCTACACTGAAAGGTGGTTTTTATGATGATACTTTAATTTTACTGTGAATCCAATCTGTTTTAAAATTTCTATCATCTTAGTTTTCTGGAAGCAGATGTAAGTGTGAAGGCAAGCTCAAGATGAGGAACTACGGCACCTGGAGTGGTACTTAAAAGCAATTGACTATAAAAAATTGAAAAGAAGTGAAATTTAACACAACAGTTTTCTTATTTTCATGAACCAGCCAAGATTATTCACACACACTTAGAAACAATGACGATCTCAAGAACTAAGCAGGAGTTACTTTTCTGGGAAAAAACAAACTCTGTGAGCAAGCACGTCCCCTCTCACTGGGAGAGGTGGCACTTACCTGGAGGAAAGTTGCTGTTAATGGTGACTTGATCCTACAGGCACAACCTTTGGATGCAGCTGGCCTCTCCACAGTCTCCAAGTAGCTTCAAGTTGGTTTAAGGAGGTTTTTAACCTCCTCTTCAAATGCTTCCAGAAGAGCCCTGGCTGCCTACCTCTTCATGCCCATTAAACAAGCCACAGCCTCCAGAACAGAACACAACACCAACCCAGAGGCACCCAAGAAATCTCATCTATATGTAGCTACCATCACAAGCACCTGGGAAGAGGTTGCCTTAATACTGACAGCTGTGTAAGTAGGAGGGCTCAGGATGGCTGTTGGAAGACAATCTGGCTCCTAATTCTGAAAACCTGGTAGTTTTTTGTCCTAGAGGAGGACTAACAGGCCAGTCAATGGCCAGATGGAAAAAGTTAGGAGACAATCTAGCAGACTGACACAGGCAGCTTATGATGTAATACTAGAACACAGAAGCCCATCAAAATGGTTCCAAATGGGGTCTTTTATTTGGTTTAATCTCATTGTTTTGGCAAAGCCTGCATGTCACAGTTTCTTCTCACCATTTACCTCTTGCTGAGGGCCAGCTACTGCGTGGTGGCCTTGTGGTCCCAAATCCTGCAGGACTTCCAGGAAGACATCACTCCTGTGGCAGTAAATTGCTGAATTTTTCCCATGGATGTCTGAACTAGGGCTGTCTCTGTGTAGTGCCAGAGCATTCTTTGTCTTCTAAAGATTGTTAACAGGCAGGAAGTGCAGCTCTGAGCATGCTGCCCGCATATAAAAGAAAATATGGAAAGCTAGCACCATAAGAAAGAAATTAGTAAATAGATTGCTATTGTTCTAAAAGAGATGGCTACCTATATGGCAGATGGCAAGAAAAATGGATGGAAGCAGATGCAATTTTTAGAGTGAAATACCTAAAATATTCCAAGTTTATTTACAACGCGCTAACATTCAAAAGAATGCACGTTCGAACCTCAGAGAAGCTATATGGGGTTTTGTTTGGGAAGAGGAATTAAGTCTGCCATGTTGGCAGTGCATCATGATAGATCTTGCTGCAGTGGCTCTGACTGTGCACTCAGAGTGTATCTTGGCTTAGAGCTAGATTTCTGCTTTGCTTTTCAGTTCTAGGCAGACCTGATTGTATGACTGCACAGTGTTTGCCTGCTACACTGGAAGAGACCTACATTCCCTAAAGGAGGAGATTATGACTACACGTATGAGCCATTACAATAAGAAAGAGGGGATGAAAATGTTCTGAAAAATAGCAGAGGATAAGCTGTTGCCAGCATTGTGACCCTCCCTCTGGAGGGATGATCCTTAATGATCATAATTAGAAAAAATGTTCCTGCATCAATAAAGTAAGAAAAAAGTAAAGAATTTTAATATCTTGAATTATGAAAGGTTATTTCTGGCTTCACCAAGTTAGGGTTCAGTTTTTAAAGCCATATATTACACAGAGAATAGAATATGACTTTTTATTATAACAAAATACTTTGAATAGTTTGAATAATTAGTGAAACAATTTGACAATACTCTGAAAGGAAATCAGAAGACTCAGAATCAGCACACATAACCTAAAGACAAGCTGAAAGATTTTAAAAATCAGGATCATTATGATTATCAGAAAAGGTTAGTTTTCTCTTTTCTGCATATTCTCAAGACCACAGACTTTCTAAGCACTGCATTTCCCTACTTCAGGTGATAAGAGCAGTGTTGAACCTTTAACTGGTATCAATAAACTCACACAAAAAAGCCAGGACTGAATCCTTTACTGAGACCCATTTCTCTTATTTAATAGCTTTTATTTCCACAACTGCTACTGTATTTTGCTGCTATTTTCCCCTACAACACTAATTTAAAAAAGTGGTACCTAGGGGTGGAAAGATAAGAAAAGCAGATGGTTTTGAAAATGAAGGGGTAGCCTATAAAAAATAGACAAGGCAAACACCATTGGGAAAAAATGTGACTGAGTTTAAAAGAGGAATCTCTAACTGAAAGGAATGTAGAGAAAGGGACAGGGAATGATTACAAATAAGAACATAAGGGAATAGCTGAAATTAATCAGATAAACCATTCTCATGGTCAGGATAATAGGATTTGCTATCAGTTTAGGTGTCTCAGCTGAGAATTTAATTTCATTAAAATTAATTTTTTTAAAATTTTTCAGATTGGAAGTCAAATAAATGTCAATTAGTGCTTTTTTTAGAGCTCTTTTTATCAGTACTTTTTATAGGCACATGTAAAATCAGAATCTAAGATTAATTCTTTTGGTGTGATTAAAAATTAAGGCATCATACTCAAAATATCCTTTTTTCCCACTCCTCTACCTCCCCCCATCTCTAATATCTAGATACCTGTAGGATAAAAATTATCAACAATCACTGCCTGGTATAGATTTTTGTTTTTCACATGCAGCTGAATACCTCATTCTACCAACTAAATTGTCTGTTTAGTAGGAATAGCATTTTATAGTAGAATTTCCTGATTATCTTTCCTGATAAATCAGTGATATGTTGAACACCAAACAATGAGAAGATACATAACTCACAATCGCATTAAATCTTTTATTCCACTGCAGGTGTAACATATTGGCATAGTCATTAAAATAGACTACTGCAGAATTTAACTAACTTTTTTAAAGGCATTAAAAAATCCCTCAACAGAAATACTCTCCCTGGCTTGAGGTTTTTTCCACACCCTTCTGCAGAAAGCAGTTGTTTACTTTCTCCTAGGTAAAGCAAATTAATGTCTAAGGTTTTCAACAACTCAGATAAGGGTTAAGCTTGTTTTAGCAAAAGAAAGCTCCTAATCGACTTTCTAATGTAATTTACTTCACATTTATTCCATGAGTACTGCAAGTTTGAATTGTTTTAGCACATGAGATAAGAAGGTCTTAAGGAAGGATATGTATGGTGTAGAAGCAGTAAATGACAAATTATCCTTTTCCTTTTCATAGTACTGTTTTCAAACAATTCTTTTTTAGTGTTCGGTGTTGATCTGAAGGAAAGTTTTAAAATGCTCTGAGTGTTCCTGCTGTCTAATCAGCTGTACCTGTGGCATGACTCACAGTCTGACTGCTACTGAGGCATTTGTCCTTCACCCAAATCATTCACTAGATGACACTCTTGCATTATAGACACCCTCTTTGCTATGCCAGACATCACACTGACTCCTTATCAATGAGAACATACATTTTAATGAAAATAACGAAAGAAAATGTTTCATATGTTCATGACATGCTTTGTAGAGAACAATTCATATTTACAAGTAAAGATGAAAACTAAATTTTAAAAATATTGTAATACACCAGGTACCACTAGAAAGCAGTCTTAAAGTAACTGTACTTTTGTCTGAAGTTAAGATGTTGTGCTCAAGACAAAATAAAGAAATGAGAATTTTTCTTAATTTTTTCCCCATTAAATTATTGCACATATTTCTTTGTAGATTCAAAGTACAGTAACAGATTTTGCAAGATTGAGTCACTATTTTTGTATATGGCCTGAAGTAAAAAGAAAAGAACAAATAACAAGTAACTTCTTTCAACAATGAATATTTCTTTCACCTAATTACATTGGAAGACTAAATTAATGAATGCTATTACATTTTTTTTCTCATTTCTACCCTGATAGGTTGGGATTCAAAGGATTTGTCCAGTAACTTAAAAGAGCATCTTCAACAGAAATGTGCACTAAATGCTTTTATCAATTCAGGTTTATTTCTCCAGCAACTTTTCCAGTCTCCTTACATGTTGCTAGATGTGAAGATGAAGAACAGATCCATCACACCTTATTTTGTCACATGAAGAGAGGTTATGAAATTAGGAACAGCCAGTGCTGTTCATGCAGTACTAGAACACATGAGAATATAGTGCCCCTCTAAATTTGCAGCATGTGTACAATCTGCAGAAATATTCCAGGTAAGATATCTACTGTTCCAGACACAGACAGTGCTGGACAAGTGGTCTCTTGTAGAATCTACTGTGAAGATTAAGTTACCACATCTCAGCAAGGGCCAGCAGCAATTTTGTTTCTGTAGGAATAGCATCACCTGAATAGAGTGCTCTAAATCTTGGAGTTTAACAGAGTGCATTTTACTCCTTCAAATAAATCTGCTCTAAAACTTCCTTTCTGCAGAGAAGATCATGCTAAACAAAGTTTAGACCTTTGTTTTCTTTGTACAATATATTTGTGAGTACACATGAGCATAATTTTTGGTACTTAAATTCTTTCTAACATATGTGTGCAATGCCACTGTTTTCTCACTTACTCAAGAGTTAGACTCAATGGTCCTTGTGGGTGCCTTCCAACTCAGAATATTCTGTGAATCTGTGAAGATATTTCAGAAAAGTAATTTACATGTATGCTTCCATGAAGACTAAAGTTCTTTTTTTCCACTACAATATATTCAGTTTTCTAACAGAAAAAATCTTCTTGGTTGCCCTGGTTCCAGCCAAGACACAGCGAGCTTTTTGTGCCAGCCATGAGAGGGCAGAGCTGGAGCCATGTGGGCATGGCCAGGTTGGTTGTTTTCTACCACCTCAGGTCATTCCAGGGCTGGGGGTAAGGGACACTTACTTCTGAGAAGGCCATGGTGGGAGGGAGAAGCTGTTTGCAGTTGTTCATTGTCACCTGAGGTCTGCAGTGAGCATTTTTGCATGTGAATCACCCTCTCTTTTTATATACTTCTGCCATTAATAATGTCGCTGCTACTGTTGTAGCTCATTTCTGTTTCCAGTAAATTGTTCTTACCTGAGGCCACGACCTCTGCCTTTTGTGCTTTCTGTCGGGGGAGGGCTGGGGCTCCTGAATTTTGGGGGTTTTTTAGTGGTAGCACTAATTTGGGGAATACCATTTCTAAACCACAAAATTAGGGTAGAAATATTTTACAAGTTCAAGTTATACACCTAGTTGCAAGAAGTTCATTTAAAGCATTTCCCAAACTGTCTACTAGGATGCAAATGTTTCCAGCTCATGATGTATCATGATGTTACATGACCTACTTTAAAAAAAGAAAAAATCTTAATTCAAGGATTGGATTCAATATTTCAAAATTTCTGTGGTTTTCAAAACACTTATTAATATTTGAATTTAAAAAATTCATATTATTAGTGATTTTCAGTCAATAAAGCCCCAATTCAGATGCCTAATATAGTTTGAAGTGATATTTGTGCTTCTAAATATTTTAGGAGTTTTTTCCATTTCTAAGCACGTCATCCACTCCATGCACTTCTGCAGTTCTGTTGTCAACAACACTCTCAAACTCCTCAATCTATTTTCCTTCTGAAAGCTGGTCCTCTTATCCTTCATTCCTGGTGGACAATTACATACTGTCAAAAAAAAAGGCAGAAAAACCTTCAGCAGAAAGATATTTGACACTTGTGTGGGAAAACCAAAAACACTAAACCCCATAAAAGGAGAGCCACAGATGGCAGGAGAAGCAGCTGGAAGCATGGTTCATTTCTCCTGCTTTGTTAGGTCAATTAGATTATGTGAGTATGTGCCAGGTAATGGCTTTTTCCCTGAGCCAGTGCAGCTTTCAATCAACCATCCTCCTCCAAGCTAGTTAATTATACATGTCAAGGATGTATGATTTTAATGACAGCTCTCAGGTTGACAGTGCAAGCAGCTCTCAGTGATTCAGAAACCAGCAAAAATGTCGCTGATAACTAGACATTAGAAATGGCCCACACTCAATCTGCTATTAAAATTCAAGTCTCTAGCACCAAACTGTGGAAAAGGAAAGCTGATATACATCTACATTTATTCAGAAGAGGAGGACAAAACCAACAATATTTTTTAAGCTATAAAGAAAGAAGAAAAGCAGAGAAGATAACCCAGGCATCTAATCTTTAGATTTCATTGCCTGCAGTAAGAGTCAGCAGTTTGAGACAAAACCACTCCTGACAGGTCTCAGTATGAGTTTTGGGTTTCTATATTAAATTACTCTGCTCTATGAAGTGTTGATTATTAAGAAATATAGTTTGCTAACTAAGACTTAGTAATTTCCTAATTATACTTCTCCCACACTGGTGCACATTTAAGCAGCTAGAAAGAGAGCAGCCAAAGAGACATGAAAAATCATAGACATTTTTACAATTAAAACATACACCAGTAATTTATTATGTGTACAAACATGAAATGTCACATCTTACAATAAGAGCTGTAGTCAGCGCTGTGAATTCTAAATGCTACATGAGGATGAATATCATAAGAAAGATGGAGAAGGACTTTTCACAAGAGCAAATAGTGACAGGAAAGGAGGAATGACTTCAAACAGAAGGAGAGTAGGCTTAGTTAAGATTTGAGGAAGAAATTTTTTATTATAAGGTTGGCACAGGTTGCCCAGAGAAGTTCTGGATGCCCCATCCCTGCAAGTGTTTAAGACCTGGTTGATCAGAACTCTGAGCAACCTGGTCTAGTAAAGTTGTCCCTTGAAACTAGATGGTCTTTAAAATCCCTAGAAAACTCAGGCTATTCTATGATTATATGATGAGCTTCCTAGCAATACATTTCCTATTGGAGTATGCTTTTCTGAGAATTTCAAACAGATTTTTTATATAAATCAGTGTTCCTTCTTTAGTTATATCATGTCAAAGCTGAAACTTTTCACACAGGTGGCTCCCTGAGTAGCTCTTCAGGCACTGGAAAATTGTCCCAGAAAAAAAAAAAAGATTATTAAATGAAAGTTTAAAATTTTATCACAGCTCAGTTTCTATATTAAAAAAAAGAAGCTGATTAATGATATGGAATTAAATCCATAATGCTCAAATTCTACAAGAGCATGGTATAGGTAACTCTGCATGCACTCAGAACCAGATTTATTTAATTTCTATGTCTGCATAGTCAACTAAGGGATACAAGAAGGAAAAAAAGTGCATGTAAAGTACTTTTTTGGAATGGTATAATGACCACTAATCTGCCAACCTTGAAGTCAGCAACATTTTATGAGTTATAATGAGAAATTCGCCTCATGTATTCCTAGACCACTCTGACAGTAAAAGCTGGGTGGAGCTGCTGGTTGCATCAGGAGCAAGTTCTGCTGTTTGCACCTCACCTTTGCCTCCCATGTGCTCAGCTTTCTCCAGTGCCTTGCTCTAGCTCAGGAGGAAACAAGAAATAGCAGGATTTTACAGAGCAAGATAGAACTTACTGACCTTACAGAGAGGAGGAGATCACAGCACCAGGCAGCTGCACTTCTCTCCCTTTTGCATTCCACTTCACAGCTTCCCAGAGGAGTTCTGCTGAATCCAGAACCAGGTGCATAAAGTTAGTCTGGACTTGACCACAGTCTGCATCCAAATGATGTATTTATTTCAATTGCTGTTTAAAACCAAGCACCACAACAAAACAACAACAAAATAAGAAGAATCGAAACATTTTCTATTAGAAATCCAGTAACAAGTCAGATGCATGACTGCCCATCAGAGATGTTTTTCTGTATTATATTTGTATAAGGTTTAATGAAAAAAAAAAAAAGTGAATGGCAAATATCAAGCACCAGGCTCTGGAGAGGCAGGACTACTTGAGCCACCTCACAATTTTTTTCTGGACAGGAAGGCTGTAGAGAACCACTAGTGAATTACTTACATTTTTATTGTCTCCAATGTTATGGCTCTTCCCAAGTAAAGTTCTATGATGAACTTTTTCTTCTTTCTTCTAAGAATGACATGGTCTGAAAAAATAATGAGGTAGCCATAGGGCTTTTCTGCAGATGTGCTGCTCTTGAAAGGCCATTTGAGACCTTCCTATTCTTATCTCAGATGCCAGCAAGTGTCTGATCACACTGAAATAGCTCACTTGGGAAAGGCTGTTGGCATAAGATCACTGCCCAGAAGCTCTTCACGCCAGCTCTTGGAATGAGCCAGCTGCTGTGAAACAGCAGCTGTCCATGGTGGGCTTGGTAAACTTATTTAAACTTATTTAAATTAGTCACCATATTGTTGTGACGCTAAATTGAAAGTGAAACTTTTCAAAACCACACAAGTGCACAATCCTATGGAATCAGCAATTATAATGTCAAAGAACTCCCACTAATTTTGGCAGCCTGACCTTGTTACCAGTTATAAACTTGAAAGCAAGATCACAAAACTTTTAGTCAAGTCACATCAGTACCTGGGAAATATTTACAACTCTCCTTACCCCTAGCACTACCTGTCAGTGCGTACTTTGATGACACTAATTAATGTTGAAAACTCAAATGAGGCAGAAAGCCAGGATAGTATCTAAAACAACATTAGCATCTTTCATTTCAAAAATACAATTTAATGATATGTAATCTGTCCCAACATCCCCAGCCAAACAATATCAGTAGCTTTTCTTCAGTCTTGAAAAGTAGTGACTCTTTCTGCTATCTTCATTCCCAGATGATCAATAAAATAATGAAAGCCATTTGAAATCCTGTTTCACTGAAATATAGACATTATAGCAAGTAAATTAATTACCATCTCCAAAAATAAAATCTTTACTGAATGCAAATTTCAGTAATGTTGGTCCGGCAAATCACAAAACCATGCCAATAGGTTCTATTAAAAATTGCAGCTTTTTGGAAAAACAAAGAGAAATTTCAGGCTTGAGAATTTTGAATGACAAAAGCCTCTTGATTGGGGAACACTATTTTTTTACAGAGGAATTTGCAGCTATTTGAAAAACAAAATATGATACTTGTTTATTTGGGATATAAATAAAGAATTAAAATAATTCACCAGCAATTTTTTAAAAAGCATAGGCAAGGAGATCATAACTACTCAACTCATGTCTGAATATTTTCCTCACTTCAGAATACATGGGTAATCAAGACTTTTTTGGCCCCTGTTCCTTTCATCACTCATGATTTGCTCAACCCTGAGATGAGCTCAGTTGGCTGGAGCAGAGTGCTAGTGATGCCAAGGTTGTGGTTTTGATCCATGTGTGGGCTGTTAGCTGAAGAGTTGGACTCAGCAATCCTTGTGTGTCCCTTCCAAGTGAGAATATTCTATGATTCTGTGAGTCAGAAGAAAATAACACTAAGTCCTGTCTTGAAGACCACCGCTAATGAAAAAGCCTGCAGGTGACAAAGGGAATAATTGAATCAAACACATGGTCACAGTTTGCTTCTGTCATATATGCATTCAAGAAACAAAAGTCTGTTGCTTTGAAACAGGCCTTTACAGCTTACACCTGGCTGGATACGAGACAGCTGAGGTGAAAAAATTATAAACTCACCATAGGGCTTTGTAAATCAAGACACCTCTGCAGTGGCCATCTGACCTCTTCTGTGTGATGGTGTGGAGCAGTCAGTCCAAATGGGGGCATTAAAATCTTTTCAGGTAACTCCAAATACTGTCTGGAAAATACCAGAGGATGCCTTTTTCTCATTCCACCTTTCTCATTACTAAACACAGCATGCAAAGCCCACCCCACTGCGATATGTACAACACAAACAGCACAGTGAAAGGTGATACTCTAAGAAACCTTCTGAATTATTTATTTGGTGAATGATGCGTATAAACTACTCCTTGGTCTGGCTACACTCTATATAAGTTAAATATAGGATATCTGCTTTATACAGAGTTGAATATTAACTGACTTTGGACTGAGGTCTTGACATTACAAGGAGTACTCTCTTGTAAAATTAGATCCAAAATTAATACACGAACTTTTCTTCATAAAAATATATAAATTTGTATATGACCAAATATCTGGCTTGTGTTTCAGTGTTACAAAATATTACAGAGAAAGAAACACATTTGTTAAATCATATTTTCTGATTCACAAGGAATAAAAAGGTAGAACTACAGTGTGAAATGCTCCAAACAATTAGCCTGTGAAGTGCTCCGAGGCTTTTAATGCTTTTCCCCTGAAGTACTAAAAGGTTGTTTTTCTTTTTTGAATGTGATTTCAGAGAGGAACAATGTACATTAATTAACATAAAAACAGGTTTTTCAGTGTTCACAGGTCTCATAAAATCTGCTATTTACAGCTGGTGCTGAATATACCCTTTAATGTAATATACCCTTTAATATTTAAAAGATTTGACATCCACTGGAGGCTTATCATTCATTTCATGAACACTGCTTAGGATCTAAGCAGGTTGTATGAGACCTGGCATCCTAACAAGGTCTCATCTTGAAAATACTTACGATGAATGGTCCTGAATAATTCTCCTCTGGAAAGGCTCTGATCACAGCATTTGTAAGCATTATCAGGCCTGACCTATCAGCTGGATTTCAAATTTTGTTTTCTTGATTGTGTTAACTTTAACCAGGATTCTTGGCCTAACTCATTTCCACACACAGCTGCACAAAATCTTGTGCCAACAAAAGAAAAGGGGTGGCACAGAAGTGGGGCTAAACTAAGTGCTTCTTTCAGCTGCAGTACATACTTAGGCTGCTCAAGAGGCTTCCTAGCCGCCTTACCAAAATAACACTTACCTTTCTGAAGTGAGAACAGGCTAAAAACCTATATTTTCTTCAACAATAGTTTCATTATCTCAAAAAAAAAAAAAATAAGACAGAGCAGAAGCAGCACCAGGACAGCAAATCAGAGTCTGTGTAATCTGAAGGTAAGGACAGCTGGATAACTACTGGAGTGCAAAAAGAAAGATTTCTTACTGAGTTTTGCTGCAGTTATTGTGAATATGTATTTGCTATATGCCTACAGCTTTCAAAAGTACTCTAACTGGAATAGTGAGAGAAGTGCTAATGAAGTAAAATCATTTAAGTAAATGTTTTAGATTAGATAAGAATAGCTCTCCAAAGTTGTTAGTAATTTCTAATAAACAAGACTTGATTAAGAAAACAACACAAAACTGAATGTAGCACAGCTCATATCAAGCCATAAATCATAGCTAAGTAGTGTTAGCAAAAGACCTCCACAACTGAACATCTATTTCTTTTCTATATTTTCATAGTTATTTAAATATATTTTCATGTACTTATATTCTTTATTAGCAAAAACTTTCCAAAATAGGAAAAGTTAAACACATTAGCCGAATGACTTTCCATATATGTCTTGTTGTGGAAGTATTGACTAAAATAAAATCTCGCAGGTATTTCTTGAAAGCTAATGTATAGAGCCCAGAAAATTTCACCAGCCTCATGATATAGGCTGATAGATTATAATGAAATTACAGATTATAGATTATAACAAAAATTCAATGTACAACATGGTTTAAGATATTCCTCATGAATGAAAACATTGTGGAGTCCCAAGGGATTCAGTCTCCTCTATAATTCACCTATTAAACTAGAACAGTTATAATTGCTACTATGAGACACACCAAAGGGAGTCAGTAATTTTATACTCTTATGTCAGTGTTAGCTTATCTTTGAAAAAAGTGAATGTTCTGGTGGGCACTCTTGTTGGAGCTGAAAGCTTAGTTGAAAAAAGGACCACTGAGTATCAGCAAAGCAAAATGCCAACACCAGTGACACAGTATTTCCACTGAACTCTTATGACACAAAGTAGGAAGAATTCCTGTTGTGTGCTATACTGACTTACCATTTAGCTGGTGGAGAATAAGCTACTTCATCCAAAATAGTCAGCCAAATAGTTATTTGCATGATTACAGAGAATTGTCTCATTAAAGCGTCAGTGCCCAGATTATCGTCTCTTTTTCCCTCTTTCTTTTCTTTCCATTTTTCTTTGGCAGAAAATACATATGTGACTGGCATTATTAAAAGTTTAAAGAATGCTGTTTGGAACAGCTGTTAGAAACTATTTTCTTTGAGACAAGCACAGTTGAAAAATATACTTTGTCCAGTAATCCTTTTATTAAGACTTCAGAGTGTAGAGACAAGAGGACTTCCAAAAGAGTTCAGAGCAAAAAGACTGGTGGAGAGAACTCACTCAATAAAAGCCCATATCAAACTCATTCTTGGTGACAAAGGATGTCACCAAGACATCCTTTTTTTATGAGTTACAAAATTGGGTTACAAAATATTTCAGGCAACATAAATATGCTTTAAGCTAACAATCACCTCAAAAAAACCCAATAAGAATAGCAAAAAAAGAAGCAGATGTATCCGTATTTCTGGTGCTTCAAGCAATTTTCTAGTCAAATTTATAGTTAGTTTTATCATCACCTTCCAGATCTATAATTTCTATCAGAAGAAAGAATATCACTGATTTTCACTGTTAAATTGCCTTCCATGGCTGTCTTGACTTGAAGATGGAGTTATCTCCACTATGATGAATTCCTGGCTGCTCTTTAAGTGAAAAAGATTTTTATTGTGCAACAGAGATGTTTATCAATGCAACATGTAATTCAAAAATAGACTTTCCTAAAGTATAGTGAACCCCTCTGTGGATTCCTTCATACTTTGTTCTCATGTTAGAGGTTCCCTCTAAAAATGACAGCCAAGTTACTTCTCCAGCTTTGATTCAGACAGAGGGAATCAATCACCTTCCTAAAAATTCTGTTGATTGTAAACAGATTCTTTAAAGACCGCAGACAACCTATTTATGAAAAAATTTTGCTTAGTATTTAAAAATGCTTAAGTTCAATCATCAACTCTAAGAGTAAATTTATGAATAATTGTCATTGCCAATTCCAGTTCTTCTATTGACACATTTTCCAAACACTTACTACAAAGACTAATTTACAGAAAGCATACCATTCATTACATATCAACTACCTGAAACAAACATCTGTATTAAAGCTGTTTCATAAAATGCTTGCAGCTCGTCCTAAGCCATTCTTAGGGGGCAAAGTGCAGTAAAGAGAAATGTTTACCTTGACCTTGGAATTCCAAACCAAACCCGCTCACTATTTCCCTCCAGAGCTTTTGGGAAAAAAAAAAAAAAAAAACTCTGTATGGTTTCCTGGCACAGATCACAGTAATAAACCTCATGCTAAGGTTTTTAAAACCACCAAAACTGTAAAACCATGAACTGAAATTCTTCCTAACACATATTTTTCCTTGACCACCATCTGTATAAACCAGCATTGTCCTATAACCTGCATAATACAGTCAAGTGAAAATAATGTTCCATTTTATCATCCATGAATGTATATTTTAAATGTCTTCACAGCAGAAATACAGATTCATGCTTAGTAAAGAACACAAAAAAATTCACAATATTTATATTATAAAAAATAGCAAATTTTTATTGAACCTTGTTGTTTCATTGTTTAAACAGAAAAGAAACTTGCACACCTTTATAATTAGTGGTTCCATTCTGATTCCACTGAAAACAGGGTTGTTTGGGACTGTGTCACAGAAATAACCTGGAATACTGAATACAAGCATACTGAAAAATATAATTCTTAGCTTTAAAGTCCAGTTTCAAAGATTTTTTTATATACATTTCTATCACTTTAAGTCAGCTCATGGATACTTTAAATGTGCAGAACGCATGTGAGTTTCTGATCCTTTTCACATGAGCATCAGAATGATGAGCAATACTGAATTTATGGGATTAGAAGTGAGTCTAGAAAAAGTACTACTTACACAGCACTCCAAACAGAAGAACTGCTCAGCATTAAGATTCTTATTGCAAAGCAAAAGAGCTGCTGAGGAATTAGCAGTGAGAAATGATAACTCTGTAAAATGTATCCTGTAAATTGATATGAGAAATGCAGCATGCCTTTGATATACTCTCAATAGCTATAATCTGGAAACATATTATTTTAAAGAACCACTTTACTCTACTTGTACAGACCGCTATTTTGTTTCTTAACTACTTATCTTGAATTTCAGATTCTTTCTTTCTTTAAAAAATGAAAAAAATGGAAATAAAATACTTGTCAAAGTTGGTGTTATTATTAAGCTTTAAAACAGGAAAAGGAGAATACTGTAAAATTCAGTATTTTCAGTGATCACTCCTAATTTCTAAATAAACTTAAATATCATGATCTTTCCAAAAAGTAACTATTTTTCATACAACAAAAATCCATTTTCTATGTATACTAACTGGTATACTATATTCAATTATACTGATTTTTTTGCCTGCAAAATGTATAGATTATTTTAGAATAATATTTTCCTTACATTACCTATTACTTTAAACTTATAACAAATACATTTAAAAAACATAGAGAACAAAAAAGTTTGACCTGTATACTTTTTCCAAGATACAGAAGACTAAGCATAACACAAATTTTTAAAGAAAATCAGTTTAAAATGTGTATCTAGAATATGCATAAATTGCTGTTTCTCCATTTACTTACTTTTTCCAATCAGTCTGAAGAGTAAATAAGTGTAACAGACAAAACTTCAATATGTATGCAGAACAAAGTATCTTAAATGTTTGAAGAATTTTAAATTGTACATTCTCCTAGAATATATTTTCTTCAGTGTAAAATTTCTTAGTACAAGCATGGTTTGTGATAAATTTCTATTTAAATTTTAGATGAGAAACACATTATTGAATATTAATGAAAATTCTTCACTAGTAGATTAATACTCAGCGTTTACTATGGTAATCCAGTTTTACCACACAACATTTATTCTTATATTTGGTCAATTTGTATAATTAGCTAAAAGATGGTTATAGTTAATATCACACTGTTGTGTTCAGAAAATGTACATATTTTCAGCTTTGATCAGATACAATAGTCATTACACAGTTTGAATTTATCTTTCTAAACTATCAAGTGAATTACTTTCAACATTTTAGAAAACAATCAAAACAGTTTTTATCGTTTCAGTTTTATCATCTGTGAAAATATAAAATGAACGTTTTCTTAATTAAGAAAAGTACTTCTTAAAAAAATCTAATTACAGATGGAAAGACAAATGTTTGGTAAGGACAGGTTCCAGAAACTGTTAAAGTACTTACCTCAGTAATGCTTTGGCAGATGGATAGGATGATTGAAAATTTTTGAACAAATTGTTGCTTCTTTGACGCACAAATTGACTTATTAATTACTGAATGCGCTGTATACAAGAATCCTCCTTTCTTTTTTTCCTATGTTTCTTTGTTGAGTCCCAAAAGATTAAGGTCTTTCCATTACTCTCAAAGAATACATTATCAAAGATCAAACCATGTGACTGGAGAATTATTTGTCTTAATGCAATGTATTTGCACCTCTTGAAAATAAATCAAAAAGTGGGGTTTTCTACACCTGTATAGATCCCTGGGCATATAGAAAGGTTTTTATGAGACCAGATTTTCAATTTTAGGTTTTTTCTGAAAAAGAATCTATTATATTCTTAGTGATAACACAAGGCTTTTGCCACACAAAGGTAGACCAACACACACACACATATATATATACATATATATATATATATATATATATATATATGTATGTATATATATATGTGTATATATATGTGTATATATATATATATGTATGTATATATATATGTGTATATATATGTATATATATATATATGTATATATATATATATGTATATATATATATATAGGATGAAACTTCCAGTCATAATAAAAACAAGGATGTTTTAAGTTTTTAAGTGTTATTTCCTTAGAAGATTTTCTAAGATTTTTTTTCCTGAGTCAACACTATTTTAGCTACTAACGTAAAGCACAGCACCTTACAAGTAGCTATAAAGTTAAGCCCATCCTAGGAAATAGTTTTCTTAATGGAATTATAGCATCTTACTCTCACACTTCTGATCTATACAGAGGATGTAAGACAAATGACTAAAATAACATACATTTTTTAAAAAATTCAGCTCAAGCACTCTTCATCGATCTTTTATGGTGCTGGTAATACAAGCATAAGCTCTTTATTTTGTGTCTCTTGCTTTTTGTCCAGACAAAATCTTTTGTTTTCAAGGAGTAATCAAGGACCCTGAATTAGTACCTATGTGTGCAGTGCTTATCCTAGGCAAACAGAGAATCCACTCTTTGAGTGTGCTCTACCATGGGTGCCTAAACCCTTCATTCTACACAACCTTCAGCAGCACTGAACACATCAGTACATAATGTCCCCAAACCACCAAAGACTCCTATATTTAAAGCATGCTGAGCCTGCACAGACACTGCCAAAGAAAACTCCCTGTCTGACCATCCAGGATCACTCTGGCATGACCTGGGCTGGGTCAGGAGCACCTTCCCAGCTACACGCACACTCTCACACCAGGTATCCCCTAGCAGGCTCTCAAATGTCTCTATCGCTAAAACAATTTAATTTTCATGCAATAACAAAGTAACAGCTCAAGCTGAGTGCCTTCAAGACCTCAAGTAAAGGAGCCCCGGGGATTTTGCAAGCACAGGAGGATCTGGGGGTCCCTGGCTGTCTCTGGGTGTCCGGTCACTGGGCACAGTCCCCGCGCCCTTTGTTGTGCCAAGGGACAGAGCTCCACCAGCCAGGGCTCAAACTGCACTGGTACTGCAGCTGCACACTGAGCACTGCAGGGACTCCTCAACACAGTGACCTTACTCAACCACTTTCTCTTTCATTTCAGAAAAAAAAGGAAATAAGGATTATCCTTTAAAATAAAATTTAAAAAAAAGGATTATCACGCTATTAAACTAAACAAAGAGCTGTTCTTTTAGATATTATGTGGGTGGTTAACCTAGTTATAATTCCTGAAAAGCCTGCATATGTGAATTTGTAACCTAAATTCCTTGAAGATTAGTCTATTTTCTGTGAAATAATTATTTCCATTAAGGAAATGGCTGTCTTAAACATGGAAAGAGCCAATACCTCTAGTGGGTATTAATTCATGAAAACACTTCTTTTTTATTAAAGTCTTTTAAAAGTCTCTATAGGAAAAAAAACTATTTCCTGCAACATATCTTCCAGATTTATAGAGCAGGAATATATATCAATCAATACAACAGACATCTCTTTTTCTTCTAAAGTAATGGATTTGTTTAGGGAAAAGCCATTTGCCTCCTTCTCGTAAGACTGACACCTCAGGAAATTCTACTTGAATTTTTTTTTCATATTTAAAGATGGGATAGTACCAAAAGTATTTATCATAACAATTTTCAGAGTTTAGCAAAGTGAATTCTATTTATTGTGTAACTAATCTGCACACCAGCCCACAGAGAATCACATACTCAGAATGGTGTGTGGTAAACACCCAACTTAAGCTTAATGTACTAATGCTATAACATCAACTACAAAGACCACTGTATACTGGTGCAAAAAATAAAAGTATTGCTGAAATAGCTGAACAATTTCATTATTTCCTAAAAACATCTGCTGTATATCAATTCACAGCATTCTTTCCTGACCCACCAACAAAATAAGTGTAAGAGATCAAAGACTGAAAACTGCAAAAACTCTAGAGTAAAGTTTTTGCCTCATTACAGTAAAATGAGGCAAAACTTCAAAGAGTACCAGTAGTAAAAGTTGTCTTAAAACCATAAATGGTATTAAACTAATGTAATATTTTACAAAGTCTACATTTAAAACATGCATGAAACAATGCAAGGGCTATGGAAGGATGTTATGATGGCTGCTCTTCCAGGCTAGTTATACTTCCATATCACTGATAAATTTACTACCTGCAGTTTTGCTTTCAAAAGCACAATTTATCTGATTTTAATGCATCACTTAAATGTTATACTTTCAGGAATATTTGCAATATGATATTACATCTGATTGGAAATAAATACTGTCTGGCTTTTATTACATTTGCCTCCAATTTTCATTAGTTAGGGTTACTATTGTCCACTTTAATAAAGTTTGCTTGGATACCTCCTTGATATCAATTAGATTGAATATTCTGACACCTCAGATATATTCTATTATCTCAGCTCTGATGCACTGGTCCATATAGTAGCACTTTCCTTAATATTAATCAATTTAACAGAATCTAAAACCTCCAAAACACTCTGAGACAGAGTTGGACTCTGTTCCACTAGCCATTTCCTGCCCACATTCATTAATACTGTTTTATGTGCCTCTTCAATGTGAGGTAATGTTCAAAGTAAATAATTAGTAGCTCAGTCTGTCTGCACACTAACCTCTCTACAGGGATATAATCCTAAATAAAATTAATCAGTGAATCACAAGACCTATTTTGTAGTCAAGATTTTATGCTGTACTTAAGGGTCTATAAAATTAAAAAATAAAAATTTTTAAGATTTTTGACATCTTTTAGGCTCTAGTGTTTGCTTACATTGTTGATTCTATTGATCTCCCACTGAGGATGAGATAATGAAAAACAGCCCCAAGCAGTGACTACCGAGCCCTTTGATGAAGTACATGTTGGACCAGGACATAATTTGTCTGGATGGCAGTAGAGCTTATCTTGTTGCCAATTTGTAAAATGCACCAGAAGCTTTGGCACCTGTTCAGACCTGTAGTTATGCAAACAGCACAGGGAGTCTGCAGAGTGCTGGGGGAAGCCAAGGAATGGAGCCTGTAAACAGAATTGTCTGCTTGTGTCCCCACTTTTTTATCAGTAGGAGTTTCTGAGCAGGGCCATATGCTATGGGGGTCTGCCAACAATTTTTCTAACCCAAGAACCAAAGGTTCAATTTGGACTTGCTTGACTCCCACTGGGATAAGGGGGAGTCAAGATAACTGACTGGGGATAGACCTGCTCAATAATGCAATAAGACAATGGAACTATCTGAGCCAATATCTGCCTTACAGATCTAGCTCCAAAAAGCTGACCAAGACCATATCCATATGATGATATCTTGCTAAAATAAACATTAAAAAGTCCTACAGGAGGCCCTGATTCCCACATGTGAGTTTAACAAACAGCCCTTTTTCTATGAAGACACAAACCCCTCTGGAGACTCTCAGAGAAGCACATCAGTCTTCCAATTATCCAGTAGATCAAATACTAAATTAATATATTTAGCATTCACCAGAATACAAACAGGAAAGTCCTATTCTGCTTCTCCAGGTGAATATCCCAATTACTAGGTGTGGGTTTCTTGCTAATTCTTGAATTTACTCGATCTGTGCAGAAGGAAGCAGTTTCCTCATGAAGAACAGAGGAATACGCAGCCTTGTCCCAGAATGTCATTTGTCTCAGTATTAGTGTTCATTCCTATAAATAGGAAAAGCGGGTTCAAAGCCCAGGAAAGTAAGCCTGTGTGCCTCAAAAATGGTTAAATAATAAGGCAACACTACAGGAAACTTTAGGAGGTTTGCTTTTTTAATCAACCAATTGTTTGATGCTGAACTAGTAATTGTGTTCTGGGGATACAGGTCACAGGACTACTTGGAGTTTGGCAATCCATTCTCCATTGAGAATTGGGAACTTTTTGTTCTTAATTATTTTGTGAGGCTTAGCTAGTTTACCAATTTTAAATGTAGCCATGTATTCTCCTCACTTGTAATACCTGTTTCTTTACCTATCCATTCTTAATCCTTTTCCTTTCCTGTTTCCCTGTTATTAAGACCTTCAACTTTATATATAAAGAATTCCTCCTATGAGATTTCAGACCTATTTTGTATTTTCTGAAACAATAGCACCAAATTAGTCTTGCCTTAAAGAGACCAGAGGGACAGGGACTCTATGTGTACCAGAATTCTTTTTCTTCCAAATTCAAGAAATCCCTTTTTATTTAGTTTTTACCTCTTTATAAAGTAGAAAAAGAATTAATTTCTAAAACATAAAAAAAGGGAAAACAGCTTTAAAATTTATCAAAACACAACAAACCCCCCTGCCTTTATTACTTCATTTACTTGCAGAAAATGGTGTAAGCATTCAATTTTCATTTAATTTCTTATTTCCATTCAGTATAGCACCATCATCTGTGAAAGCCATGATACTGTCAAATAGATATAAATTAGATCTGAATCTCCTTTTTTTTAACAGTAAATGCCCTGAATATGTCATTAACCACTGTGCATCATCAACCATACCAGCAATTTGTAACTATTCCCTCATATGAGGTAAGAAGCACGAGGGTACTTTATATCATTGATGTCAATGACTAACTCAGTCTCCTCTGTAATTCTGTCAGCTATGTCATGTCAGCTTTCGAATAAAGCCTCACCTATAATTAACTGGCTTCCTAGGGTGAAATCAGAGTTTTAGTCAATATTGCTTAAGTTTAAACAATAGCTCTTGAATTCTGTATAGCACCTGTCACTGTTCCGTCTTTCAAATGCTTAACAAAGGTGCTCAGTCTTTTTCAACAGCCATTAGGAAGAAAAGCCAGCGTAGGTGGCAGCCTGTATTATCATATTCCAGATAATTGCCTTTCTGTATGCAATTTTCCTCCTAGCTGTTTTGCATGCAGTTATTATGAATCCATTGCATTCTGATAGCACCCAGATGCTCAAATCGAAATCACAAGCCCTTTTGTTAAGAGACTGTACAAAATATTCCTAAACTAATTTCTGTCCTCAAGAGTTTGGATTCTAAACACACAGAGCAGAATAACAAACTCATATAAATGGAAAAATATCCTCACACTGAAGAGAAGGATAATTTCAAATGTTGCACTTGCTAATAATCACAATGCTCAGCAGTAACTCATTTCAGTTTTGGCTCCTACTTCCTGGCCTTACTAATGGGAATATTTTAATGATAGTTAATGAGAATTTTGCAACTGACTTCAAAGAAAGTAGGGTTTTACTTTATGAATCCAGATTCTCTAGAAGTCCAATATGCGTGATGATAACATTTTAATACTGACTAATGTCCTAAAGCACTGCTTCATAAAATGCTGCCAGTAGGTGGCTATAACCTGCATTCTTCATTTCTTGGTTTTTTCTTCACATCTTTTGTTCTGTGATAGGGCTTGAAATGAAATCTAACACTAAGCCATTTAGGAATTATCCTTAAAAGCAGAACAAGTTATTGATTATGTCATCATGCTTCACACATACTGAAAAACCTTACCTGATAACTGTAAAAACGTTATATCTGATGATAGGTTACACTCAGTGGCTATAGAAGAAGAGCTCTATATCTTCCAAGACTGATACCAGTTGATGGCTCACCCATGCAGAGAAGCAAAGAGAAAAAAAGTAGATCTACATTAATAACTACTGAAAATTCAGGGTTAGAAAAAAATTTACTATTTCTTTTCCAAAATGGGACCAGAGTATTTGGAAATTGATATGGAACTATCTCTTACTCATTATTGACACCTAAATTACATTAAATATTACACAGTAATAAAGAATATGATTCTTTTCAATTAATTCAGTTAAAAACATATATCAAGTCCAGTAAGCATCTAGGAAAAAAAACCCCAACAACCCCAACTGTTTAGTGCATCTGTGCTTTATAACTAATTGAGTGTATTTCGCATGACAAATCTTGAACAAGAAAGTTCTTAATAATGGGTGTGTTTTATATCTCAAACAAAAAAGAAAAACACTATACCCCAGTGCATCATCATGGAGAGAGACCATAAATTGGTTTTTGCCAGATCTATACAATTATGCTGATTTGTAGCACTAAATGCTCCAGGGACAGTTTCCCAAATATACAATTCAATGAATGATATGAGAAACAAACCAACTGTGAAACATGAGATTGTTATTTGGAGAACTGAAGAAGATTTTTTTTTTTACAAAGATACTTTTAATAAATTACAGTTGCTGCTTATTTGTCAATCCACTGACTAAAGTTAAAAAAGCTTCTTTTGATTAATCATGCCAAAGTACATCTCCTTGAATAAGTGTTCCTATCCATACTTTTATTCTCATTCACTGGACATTCCTTTTTTTACAGTTTTGGTGTGCTATAGAACCTCAGTAAGGATTTAGCATTTGCATAACTGCTTTCCTGAACAGAGACTCATTTGGCATGATTTATTGACATAGAAGCTTTAATAGAAACCACCATGAATTCATCCAGGAGAAATACATGCAAAAGCAATTAAGCACTCATCAAAATGGACCGTTTTCATATTTTATGCCCCAAAGGGCTGTGGGAAACAAATGAGAATCTGCTTCCCAAAACTATGCAGGGTGTCTTTATTTGACAGAACGAAATTACCATAGCTGTTTTTCCATTTTAATGATCTCTCTTTTTATCTTAGTGTGAAATATGTGATAACACCTAGACTTCATATAAATTTATATTACTACTATCTCTTTGTATTTAAGGTAAACTAATAGAAAAACATATAACCTAATACATAAACTTAAACTTCCATTTCATTTCAATAGATCATCAAAACATTTTATATTAAGAGGTCAAGAAGATTTGTTTAATTTGTCTTTGACTTTGTTTATTTTGTCTTCCTACTTCAAGCACAGTTATATAATGTCTTATATTAAAAAAAAATTCTATGTCTCATGACATGACATAAATCATATGCTCCTCACTGAAACAAAATATTTCAAAAGCTTAATTTCAAAATATCCTATTCAGGATTTCTAAAGTGAGCCTTTTTCTGTCATTATGGAATGTGGTTTTTTTAATTTATCCTGATTTTTAATGTACATTATATTTTTATTCATGATATTGGACATGAGGGAATGTGAATTTATTTTCCATAGCTAGCAAGAAATCAGGTAGCAAGGTATTACAATGTAGAGCTATGATAATCCAAATTGCTGTGTTTATGACAGCTAGAAAAACACACATTCTTGTTTGGAATACCAAACCAATTTGATCTTTGCAAGTTAGGAATTGTCATGTTTGATTGATTGGTTCTGTTTTGGAAGAACACACTGATTGGTATGTCACATAGCTACTCAAGAGCATGGAACATGGGAGACCTTAGATACATAAAACTGTTTTTGTGTGATGTTTACTTATCTTTTTCTATCCTGTATCATTTCACTAAGGTCTGCACACAGAACGAGTGCAGATTTCATGCCTTCTGAAATTCTGGTACTTGGGCTGCACTTTAAACGGATGAAAATCTTTACTGTAATAGTGGGAATGCTTATTTTCTAAAAGTTATATAAACATGACTGGGGAATGAACACAGGCAGAGAGAATCAGGCTTGTTTAGCCTGATAACCAAAAGGCTCCTGGGAGACCTTATAACAGCCCTTCAGTACCTACAGGGGCCCTTCAAGAAAGATGGTGACAGATATTTTACCATGGCCAGTTGCAATTAGACAAGGGATAATGGCATTAAACTGCAGGAGGGTTAATTTTGATTATGTATAAGAATGAAGTTAGATTGTTTGTTCTTTTTTTTTAATAAGGCTGGGAACACACTAGAACAAGTTGTCCCAAGAAGTGGTAGATAATCCATCCCTGGAAACATTCAAGGTTAGGGTCTCTAAGAGTCTAGTTGACAATGTCCCTGCTCATTAAAGGGGAGTTCAACTTGATGGCATTTAAAAGGTCTCTTCCAACATAAGCTATTTTACGATTCCATAACAACTACAGAAAACTATATTAAGATCTTATTATGCACCAGAAATTATGACAACCTTCCCACTCACAAGTGCAACATGTGGGGTAAAAAAATTCAACCCTAACTCAGAAACAGGCAGGTTATGAACAACATCAACTCCAACATTGTTTAAGGCAGGTAATCCTCACAAAATGAGGAGGAAAAACAAGCCCACAGCAGAGGGCTTGTTACTTGTAACACAGTAGAGTTACATTGCTACTCCAGATTGCAGAACTCTGCATGAAGTCTGCACATTTGCATATCAAAATACAAAAGCTCATTGATTTATTTTGTAGTGCTCCATGTCACAGGTCATTAGATCTCAATCATGTATCCCTCTGTTCAACTGCAGTAATTGATGTTTAATTAAGGAAAATTTTGAGAAAACAATCCAATTTGGCTTTGTCACATTTACTACAAGAAGTATGAGGGAGTCCGTAGCATCCTCCTCCTCCCCAAACCAGCAGGAAGACATGCAGAATATTCTTCATTATTGCTCCTTCCAGCCATGCTGAGGACTTTAAAGATGGTTCATTTACCACCCCTATAGCAATTGTTTCCATCATTTAATTATCATCATTGTTAAAAAGTGGTCCCAAATTTCTGATCAAATATCTGTGGCTCAGCTAGCAGACTCTAATTATGTCTTTCTCTGCTGAATTTAGGTGCTTTTTAACCACTATATCCTCATAGGTTGCAATCAAGTGACATCCCAATTCTATTAAAGATAAAGTGAATGGATTGAGCTCAGTTCCTCACAGCAAGATACTTTCTAATCTTAGGAATATGTCAATAGCTTTTTGTCTTCATCTGCCCCAATTTTTCAACATTCTTTAAAAATTATGGATTTCATGAGCAGTATCTCGGTGCTATATATGAAGATCTAAGACCTTAATTTTTTTACAGATTCAAAGGGTACATTAGTCCCTTTTTTCCTACCGGACTGTACTGTGGGCAAGAATTTGGAACGAGTTCTGCTCTGTTCCAAAAAAGAATATTCAGTGTGGAGATAAGTGAAAAAAAAATCTGCAGATTCAGGAAGGTAATAACTAATTAGACAACTCAAGAGTCAGGCAATCTGCAGAATGAGCCAAAGAACCACCATTAAACATCATTAAACATCATTCAACGTCAATTTTTGACTGAAAACCATATCTTCCCAGAGTATATTAAAAAAAAAAAAAAAAGGTGTTACAGAAGGAATACTACAAGTTATTTCCAACGTTAGCACATAGTGTAACTTATGGATTCACAGAATATCCTGAGTTGGAAGGAAACCAGAGGAATTATCAAGTCCAACTCTTAGCCCTACACAGGACAGCCCCAAGAGTCACACCTTGTGTCTGAGAGCCTTGTGCAAATGCTTACTGAGCTCTGTCAGCCTTGGTGCTGTGACCACTGCCCTGGGGAGCTGTTCCAGTGCCCAACACTCTCAAAGAACCTTCTTCTGATACCCAACCTAAACCTCCAGACACAACTTCACGCCATGCCCTTGGATTCTGTCACTGGCCACCACAGAGAAGAGATTAGGGCATATCCCTCCACTTCCCCTCTTTAGGAAGAATTTAAAGTGTTTAGACTGTTTTCTGATATTTTAAATAAAATATTTTTGTAGCATCCACTTGAAATTTTTTTCCATCTACTTTTAATTTTTTTTTTACTAATTACTGTGAAGTTTCAAATGTCAGTAGGCTGTTACTGTAATTTATGAATCACTAAGTCCAGTGTATGGAAAAGAACTCAAGAGATAAACTAGTCAATAGGACCTTCCAAAGGCAGGATCTATTGAAAACAATCCTTCAAAATCCTAGACAAAATATTTACTTAAGACACTTTACAGACTATCATAAAGATTGAGCAGATTTTCTGAAAAGTCTTGCTTTTTCATCATATTAATTTTGACAATACCTGGACTCCTTTAGCATCATGTAGAAAGCACTGAGAGAAGTATTTCTTCATTTTCTCTTCTCTGTAGCTTTCCTTTTTTACACATTCATTTGCCCTGCTTTTATGACATCCTACAATTTTAGAAGCTTTTTAGAATTATGCTCTGCTTATGCAGATCTGCCTATACCCAAAATGAAAATGTCTGGAACTGACCTGTTACAACTAAATAGTTTGAGCTGGCTAGAGGCACCTCAGCATCCTTGTGAACTCAGCACAGCTGAGAGTTACAGAGCATTTAGCAGCCTTAATGTAGCTGTCCATGAGATTTTCATCTACATCAGCCTTTTACTGACTTTTCCCTGAAGTAAGCTGCCAAAAACCTTTGTTTTTTTTTTTTTTGCCTGAGCAGATATATTATATAATTTATTTGTACCTCATAAAATCAGATTATGACTTAAAGCTTCCAAATGAAACTTATATAAGAAAAAATGTCTGGACCAAGCAAAAGATTTTCAAAGGGAAAAATGGCACATACTTCTTGAAGACAAAAAAGGTGAGATAATTTCAAGGGGTTTGGTTTTCTTTCTGTGTTATTTTTTTTTTGTTTTACATTTCCGTTGTCACCCCAAACTGAAAAACTGGTTCAGAAGTCATATGGGATATGAGATCAGTTTTAACTCATCACATGTCAGAGTGATTTTTCTCCTAAAGACAGACTGCTGATATCATCACTATCAGTTCTAAGGTTTTGTTCCTTTTTCAGGGCAGATGTTTTACTCTGACCTTGCTTTGTCAGGCTCTGTGGGGGATGCATGTAACATGACTCTAGGATTTTAACTGGAAAATCAGATCTTATTAGGTTCTCTATTTTTGAAATTTGAAGACATTCATATGGCCTATATGATCAGAGCATAGACATACTTTGTAAATGAGTTCCAGTTCTGTATAAACTTGAATGCACAGGCTCAGGAGTCTCTGAATTTGTACATAGGAGTTTAGCACAAAACCAATAGAGGTATGTATCTGTGTACATCATGTTTGCAATATTAACAACAATAACACTAAATAAATAATACACCTACCCTACAAAGTATCTTCAAAGGCTTTTCCTGTGGTTTAGGATCATGCACATGTGGAAGGGATCAGTTACCACTACTCAGCAATGGGCTTAGTTGCTATTGATCAAATCAGAGCATTAATTCTGCACAGTGAAATGTTGTCTGGATTTTCTGCTAGGAAAATCTGAGTAACACAGCTTAGTATCTATGCATATCCACACACAAAAGGACACATAGCAGAAAATCTCTGGATATGCTTTCATCCTCAATTACTTTTACTGCAAAAGACAGAAAAAAGTAAAATATTGTAAAGGAAGGAAGTAGGGAGGGAGCCTATAAAAATATTGAAGATTATTCTAAATTCTATGAACCAGAAGGAAAAATTACTGTTTGTGTTTGAATTTCTTTACTTTAAAGGTACCCTGATAATCCTTTGAGAGGCCAGAACGAATACAAAAATTCAGAGTATCTTGTGAAGACATTTCGTTTTGACTATGTGTATAATTTTCTTCTAACTCATTTTTTATAATACTCGTTTACTGACTTTTGATGAGCACTAGTTTAACTGACATATTTTTTCTTTGCATGAAAATATATATGATATTATTGTAGAATAGTGGAATAGATTAATTTTCTCCATGATATTTTTTTCCTTCTAGCCTTCTTAACCCAGAATAACTGGTTCCTTTTACAAGTCCCAATAAATGTACATTTCTGCTTTTGGTTTGAAAGCCATTGACTTAACTAACTATTGCTAATAGAGCCTTCTTAATAGCAACCCAAAAACATGAATAAATTGCTAACAAATGGAATTCCTCTTTGCATGGCAGATGAGACTATTTTTACCCTCCTTAAGCTCACCTGGGTTTGCATCGAAGGCAACAGGGCAGTGGGTGCTGAGCCAGGACCAATGATCCAAAGTGCTCCTCAGATGGGAAGAGGATCAGGGGTTGATTTGAACACATGACGTGGGTGGTTGACAATCAGCCTCTCAAGCACTTGTGATTGAATTGTCAGGTGCTCCTGAAATTAAGGTAATACTGTTAGTCACTAATGAAATTAAGAGTCAGTAGCAACAGAAGGAGAGGTCTGAGAAAACAAAACCTATGGCTGGTACACAAGAGCAAGAGACATCTCTGAAATTATGGCGACATTCAGAGTAACTACATGTTTCAGCAAACGTACAAAATGAGGTTGCACACTGCAGGGGAGTTCACTTTCACCAAGATCTCTGTGAGAACTTTTCTATAATTAACAAAATAAATTACAGCAAGTCAACCTGCAAGCAACTTCACAAAGTCTTTCAACTTACTGCATTTTAAAAAACCAGCCCATGTTCAGTTAAGTTTGATTTAGTGACACTTTAATTCAAACAAGTTCTTTGAAGAATTTTCTTCTTGTTTTGATACGTATTTGAAGTATTTCATCAAAAACTCTCTGGGAGCTTGTCATGTTAGCTGCAAATAACAAGAAGTTACTTGACAGTGCCCAATCAGATCATTTTTATTAGATTTTCTCTTAAACACCGGGGCAACAAAGGGAACAGACTAAAGCCAAAATCTAATTCTTAAAAGGTGCATAATTAAAATTGCCACAATATGGTTAATTTCCAGGGTTCCCCAATTTATTTACTGTGCTTTAATACTGTGTACTTTTCCCTGTGTGCTCTGTTACATGTATGGGAATATACATAATTTGAAACTGTTATTCTATATGTATATTAACCATATTTTTCTGATTTTAGGATTTGTTATAATGTTTATCACTGTTGTATTGCAGTGATGGATACTTCTCCAACCCAGTGAGGCAGTGAACCCTTAAGTGATTCATCATATTTATGTCACTCATCATGTGTGCTGTGGTGGTGTTAGCTATCCTGAACACATCCAGGACTGAAATCCAGCCAACTAAGATGTCTGAAATTAAAAGTCCTATGATGGTTTACTTTCATAACTTGCTCATGTAAATTCTGCACACACTATAATGTCCTATTTCACTCTCAGTTTCATCAGTTGATCAATCAGGTAATTGGTAAAGGCTTGTCAAAACCAACACCTTTAAAGAGGCAATGAGACCTGCTGACCCCTGTAGCAACCAGGAATCTTTGAACATTTCTCTGGGACTCAGATTTAGCGAAGCAGTAACAGTGCATGAGAGGTTGGCACTAGTGTAAGTCACATCAACATTTTCAGCTGGACTGAGTTGCATAAATGGAAAAAACAGGAAAACATAAAAATTTCTTACCTAGTTCCAGCTTCCCCAGTCCACAGACAAGAAAAACAACTTGACACAATTTCACACACTTTCTATTTGTCAGTCTTTACAGTAGATCAGACTTGGAGTTCGTTGCTGAGGATTCCATGTTTCTGTGAGCACTGTCCTCAGCCTCCAGGCTTTGTGAGTGGTCTTTACTGGCATCTGCTGCTGCAATGGTTTTGAAATGTTAATAAAAACCTTGTCTGATCTCAAAGAGTATCTGGAGTTCAGTAAATTCCCCAATCCCCACTCCCATGTGGGCCTACAGCAAAGCAAAGCACACCTTTCTCAAAAGGTTACATTACTTGAAGTATGCGGGAGAATTACCAGAGAGCCCTTAAGCTTCAGGCACCAACAGGTGTATATATGAAAGAGAGAACAGAAGCTTTAAATATCTCTTTAGTTTGACTAAATTAAGCTAAATGCCTTTTAGTTTACCAGCATGCTCTTCCTGGTAATTGCATTTTGTTTTCTTCTCCAACAGCGATTTCTTCCAGGAAAAAAAAGTAGCCCCTCAGGAGCTGTGCCTTCTCTCATCTTGTCTTTTTCTAACTCCATGCCTATCCTTTTTCTCCAGTCCCTCAACACTCTGAGTTTCTTAGAGACCATAAAAAGCAGTGTTACAAATAGGCAGGCATCCCAGCAGTGAAAATAAGCTGTGATCAGAGCATTTTTGATAGCAGGAATATGACAGAGGAGTGGGGCTAGCATACACTCACACAAAACTCTGCAGGAATTGTATCTGAGGAAAAATGAAAAGTGATCCTGTGCCCCTTTCAATGTGGTGATCATGTCAGAAACACCTGGGATTTCAAGCTCCCTTAGAGAAATGTAGCTTTCAAGATCCAGTGTGTGGAGGTCACCCATCACTGCTACCAAGTCAGGTACCCCTCTTGTTCAAATGTGACTGCAAAACACCTGTGATATCTGATACTGTTAAGACACAAAGAAGGGAGAGTCTTCATACAAAGGATTCACACCCAATAAAAGGATTACATCTCTCACACTTCTCAGTTCAGCTAGATGTGTATTTTTACATTTGGGGAGAGTCACAAGATCTCATGGATATCAGAAAAATGCTTGTCCTATATGATTATTTCCTTATTAGTGATTTTGAATTTAGTGGGCAATTTTCTGCAAGTGTCATAGAATACTAAACACCAAGCCTGCAAATTTCCCCATTAAAAAAATAAAGAGAACTTTTCTCTAAAATTTTTAAAATGTAGAAATCTTGTCAATCAGTTCCCTTTCCTTTGAATAAATTTATGGTAAATCAAAATAGGATTATAAAATTATACTCTGTAAATCCATTAAGCTCCTAATTTACAAAACTATTTTCAAGCATTTTTTTCCCTGATACAATACCCCAGCTTTCATCTAGGAAAGAACTCATATTCTGCAAAAGTATCAGAGTTACAAGTATCAGATTTTTCCTTTCCTCCTCTTTTTTTTTGTAAAAACATTTTAGCATTGCCTTTCTTGTCTCTATTTTCAAACCTAACAAAGGCAACTAGTTTATAAATTCATTCTTTCGCTTATTACGGATTTGTTAATTTTTTGCATATTAACACACTTTGTTCATACCACCAGACTCTGTCTGGAAATGAAGAGACCACTAAAAATAAAGTAAAGCTATCAAGTTAATCTTCTGGCAAAAGACTGGAAAGTTTCATCTTTCTTCATCATATAAACAGAACAAAAATATTGCAAACACGATGACGTATATATTAAATAGTCATATTGAAAATGCTGTTCCTCTTGCAAAATTAATTTCTTAAAGCAGTTGAAGGTATTATTTTTAGTATCTCACAATCTACTCATCTAATTGATCCAACCAATGATAATCACAGCCCATCTGCTTCCTTCAAACTCCCTTTCAAGGGTATCAGCACACTTCAGCTGCACTATGCCACAGTTACTAAGGCAACCAGTGTGTGAAGCAGGCAAAAGCTGTGCTTATTCACATTAAAATATTCTCCTGCCAGAAAAACCCTACAAAATTATGTATATCAAAAGCTACACATATACTTGCAAGAAATATATATGAAAGAACTTTGGAGGAGGGGGAAATACATGCCCTATTTTTCTTTCTTTCTTTTTGTTCTTTTTGAAAATACTTTTATGTTTGTGAAATATGGAAATAGAGGCTTCATATGACGTAAGATAAATCGGAAGTATTCGGGGCAAGTTATGAAGATTTCCAAGTGTGCAGTAGATATAGAAGTTGCTTCCTCAATGTACCTGCTATGTAAGTGAAGCAATGACACAGATTTATGTTCATGGAGTTCCTCACATGCTCACTGGGTGATGCCAGTTTGGCCTGCCCTGTGACTGTCAGGTTACTCTATACTGTGTGGCCTAAGAGTCCTTTCCCAAATCCCAGGTCTGGATGTTTTTGAGCTTGGAGGGCAAAAAAAGCCCCATCTCTTTCCTTGTGCTAATTTTTTCTCAGAAAAGCATGACAGGTACTTTTTATTTAAATATTCTGCCATTTTTTTATACTAAATTTATTCAGAAGTGAAATTCTTCTGAGGAGACAACAAATACACGGGTTTGGAAAGGCTTGAGAGGATATAGATAGAATCAGAAGATTTGCAGAACATGAAACCAATTCTATGTCTTTCAGCAATATTCAGAAAAAAATTCTGCCCTGATCTCTAACCCATTGCAACATAACAAATATAAAACCTCTCCCTCTCTTACTGCTTTCACCAAATGCAAAACTAATTAGAATCCTGTGGAGAAATAGAGCCTCTGAGGTTATTGCAGGTGAATAATATGTTTTGATGAATTAGCTGAAATATTAATGTACCAGAAATAATCACATTGCACACTGAAGGCTGAGACACTAATTGTGTCTTGCATCTTTATACAGAGCTGACACTATTTAACAAGGCAAATAGCACAGCTCTGAGGATGCAAAATCCCTTACTGGGAAAACAGAAACATCTTCCAATTTGAATGGGGCTGCCAGGACAGCTCACCTTTGGAATGGTCCCTCCTCTAGTGAAATGTTAGCAGTTTTGTTCAGAGCTAAACAGAAATTTTCCTGTGAAACAAAGTGCATCAGAAGTGCTAGATTATTGAGTTCCAGATTATTAGTCTGATTGTCTGTGTTTCTTCATCTGTGTCCCACTTGAAAGATTTATTCTGCTTTAAGCACTGAGGAGAGGATTTGCTTGCCTGCTTCCAAATTATTCATACAAGCATCCTCTTATGGTTGGTAGGGAAATTGGCATTTATGGAAAACAATTTATCTGCACAGTTTTATCCCTGTCAGAGCAGTGGAGTTACAGCCTACACTTCCCTGTTTCTCTCCACTGATTGTAACAGAAGCACAGATATCTGGCTCAAGAGCAGACATCTACATTTCATCAGGCAAATCATCCTCCCCTTAAGATCATGATCTGCTGTCTTTCCTTAGTATATTCCTGTCCTCAGGAAATTATTAGTCTGGGCAATATGAAATTACTTCCTGAGTTATAGGGAACTTGTATAATTGAGTAATATACTTAAGAGAAGTCCTGCAGTGAAGGGCAAAAATACCACCAGTTCTGACCTTGTATCAATGAAGCAGAAAAAGACTCAAGACTTTATTAGCTACACCAAACCTTAGGAACCTGGCAGCCAGTTGCATTTCTGATTTGCAAAATTTAGGAATGCCATGGTCAAATTAACACACCTAGTGCACACAGCCAGTTGTGCCCCAATTCAATTTTTCCTTGCAAAGCCCGTCTAATCCAGACGTAAGAACAAGGATCAACATTATACAGGCCATCCAGAATGAGGAATTATTTTAATGTAAAAGAAAGAGGAAAAAAAAAATCACATTTTCCCCAAAGATAACTGAGGAAACCCATGGATAAACATGTTATATTATTAGGTGTTTTATCATTTCCTAAGCATAGAGATGCAATGTGGTAAAAGAACAAACAATTTCTAATACCTAGTGTAACTTTTTCTCAATGTGTGTTGTCAGATTCACTGAAAAGAAGCAGTTATTCTATGCCATGTGAAAATTTGCATGCTCCAAGCTTTCAGTGCCCACTTCTCACGTGAATTCTGCTCAGATCAATTAGATACCTCTGCAAACTCCTTGCATGGTTGACTCCTTAGCAATCCAGGCTTTTTTGAAGTGAGCAACGATCAGATTAGATGGTTCTGTAAATGGTTTAAGTTACAAAATTAAGGTATAAATACATTTTTCTTAAGTATCGTAGAGTGACACACAGTCCTGACTAGCATAGCCACAGGAAAACAAAGATATGGTTTATCTGCACTTTGATTACTCTCTTAGCAAGGTCTCTTGGCTTGCCAGATTTCTGCCTCCAACTAAACCAACTATGGCATCCAATTAATGACACTTAATACATCTAGGTTAGCTCTGGGGGAGCTGTCCCAGCACTATTGTAGCTCAGGATAGAGCAGATTAATCCCAACTAGTTGTCTTACTAGTCAAGCTCAGAATGATAGAAAGGCACCAGAAAGTTCTCTTTCTGTGAGCCAAGCTGAATTCTGACACAGCCAAGTTTCTAGTCCACAATAATTGCTATATATCTGAGTTTTCACTTACAGAGGCTGAAGAGTTGAAAAGCAATGAACATTTGTAGCTTGCCTGTGTGAAGAAGCAGGATGAAAGCACTTAGAGCTCAAAAATTCAATACAGTGTCACCTTACAGCTGCAAATGATAGAACTGGAGAAGTTGTACTGCAGCCACACATCATTTCTATCAATAGGTCTCATGGGCTTCTAGTAGTAGTAGATGGGTGCATTGATTAAGATGACTCAGCTGCCTCTTGCATCAGTGGTTCCAGTTGAGATAACTGCTTACATAAGCTGGATGAAAAAAGTTAATCTGCTGGGCAATGTGAGAGTATATCAACAGCAATCAAACAAAAGTGAAGAAACTAGACTGAATACAGTGCAAGCAAGCAGTGCATGAGAGAATTATTCTTCTAGGAGGGAATAATTTCCCGCTGGATACATATTTTGGAGTGTAATTTGTATTTTTGTACAAGCATGATAATTAGCATTATAGATAGCACACAAACTCGGTGGACATCACATAATTATCTCCTTAAAATGTAAACAGATATCTGCTAAACTGCATCCACAGCCTTTTAGGTTTCTATAAATACTGTAATAACTGCAGAAGTTCATTTAAACAAATATAGCTGGCTATGTGCAGTTACCGTTGTTTCAAAGCTTTCATTGTGGAAACACAGTTCAAAATGTTGCACCCACATGCACCCACTGAAAACACAGCCATTATATGCACTAACAGATTTGACTTTTGAATATTCTAAAGGAATATTCTCAAGCAAACAAACAAGGATTAAAATTATTTCTTAAACCAGACTAAGCCTGTGCTTTGAGCTTTACATGGGACTAGTTGCTATGTCCATACCCATGAAGAAATGGGTTTGACTCAGATAGCTGCTCATCTTCCACACATCTTTCTGTTTCCAGGGTAATACTCTTCCCCAGAGGCAAACCATTTTCCCTTTGACAGTGTAGTTCCACTGTGCGGAGTATTGTATACATGGATCCAAGTCTTTCTATTCCTTAACATCTCTCTCTATTCCTGTTCTCACTAAAACATAGTATGTGATGTTGGACAGCTGCAAGCTTAAGATGTCATTGCAATGGTTTCCATTATTATTGGTCAGTGGGCACTGGAAAAGCCAGACTTACATCAGACTCCTTAGTCCAAGCAATTTGTGGGTAATACTGACACATTGTGAAGGGAGCACTAGTGCAGTCATATGAGATGTGCAACAGAAAATAAAATAAAATAAATGTAAGAAATTAGCAGTCTTGTGATATTTTCAAAGAAAGAACAAGTTACTTCATATCAAGTTGATAACCAATGGCTTTAGCTGCTTAACTAATCTCAGGGTGATTTTGATCCTGTGACTTCCTGTGACTTCTGTGCATAGAGTTTGCTAACAGTGTTTCTGCATCTATTCAAATTGAAACACTACCTGCTCTTAATGGGGGGAAAAAAGCCCACAGCTCAACAAATCTGTGCACTATCTTGTACACCTCTGTACTTTGTGTATAAATAAAATGAAATTATGCTATAAAAGAAATTTAAAAGACAGTAAATTTGAACACTTATACATTTTTATCTCTCATTTCTTTTACTGCATGTATGAAAACATGCATGCTTATTTGCTTTTTGATTTATAGCTGTGAAGAGCTAGTTCAATGACTCACTGCTCCCACGCAGTAAAATCTACGTTCTGTGTGTCTCTGTCTTAGCAGACATGCACACATAAGCTAACATGTACAGAGCCAATCATAGCTGCATCAATCTGTTTTCTTGTATATAAAACTGATCGGTGTATATTGAGTGGCTATATAGCCCAAGATGTCCAAAGGGTTATTCAACACCTCAGGAAATCTCAGCCAAATGGCTGCAGTTGTCCTTCCAGCATCCAGGAAATTTTCCATAGCCTATACTTATTTAAGAGATGCTTCTGTGAAAAATAGGACAGATAAAAAAATACTGCCGTCTTCTTTTGCATGTCTGGAACAATAATTGGAAGTAAATTTTGAAAAGAAAGAAATAAGTAACAGCTTAGTTCAGAGCTACTATGTAGATTTCCAGATGAAAAAAAATTATATAAAACAGACAAAAAAAGAGACCAAATATAAACTTGATGAAAATCAGACTTAGTGGAAAGAAATTGAGCAATAAAAAAAATCAAAATCAGAGAAATAACATGTTTCTGAAGTTCAAAAATTTCCTGTGGGAAACAATCAAAATATTGACACACAAACAAAATTATTGTTTGGGTCCTTTATAAGTATCATTTTAACAAATGAAATTCATTAAAGTTACATTTTGGTAAACTTCCTATGTCATCATGAAACTACTGATGGAACGTAAAAAAACCTGTTCATTTTCAATTTGGAAAAAAATCTATATTGAAAATTATATTTCAGAGCAAAGAATCAAACTGAAATGTTATTTCATTTTCACTTAAAGGTTTCTAAAATATAAATTAGGTTGTGGGGAGGCTTCTATCTCTCTTCAGCCAAAACAATATTGCAATACTGACATGAATTCACAAAATATTTTGCTTGACACCAATGTTTCCATCAACATAAACTGTACTTTTCTATCAAGAGAAGAGCACTTTGACCAAGGAAAAAGGCTTGACCTCCACGAGATGATCTGTAACTTGTAGAAAACAAAACCATGACACTCTCCAGTTTTCTGCTAAGATGTCATTCTCATCTAATTCTTAGAAACTGCACATCTCAGACATAAGAGACATATTGACCTCAATACAGTAATCTCGCTTGGAATTGCTAACAATGTGTATTCAGACCTAGAACACATCCTAGAAGGTGCTTCAGGGCTGGCAATCAAGCCTCTTCCATAGTCCAGCAATAAAAATGAGCTTCAATATTTTTAATCAAACCAAAACCACAAATTCTTATAAGATGCAATGCTAAAAATAAAAGTGGAGTTTCCATAAGTGAGTTTGGATTTGGCTTAACATCCAAGAATATCTACAAAGCCCCTAGGTACTCAAGAATGTTTTCAAAGTTTTCTATGAAAAGCTAGCTAAAATTCATATACAAAATGATCAGAAAAATGATCATGCAAGTATAAAATGCAGATAAATGAATTGCAAAATTGATTAAGTTTTCATAATAATAACTTATCCCCAGTGGAAGAAAGGGCAGATGACAGGAAAAAGAAAATAACTCAGAAGATAGAAAGCTCTGAATATCCTAGTCTCATCTGACAATTACTGCTTTGGTTCAGTAATGACTCTAAAAATTACCTTTATCTCAAGGGTTAGAGATTTCTTTAACAATTATTTATAACTCTTTGTAACAGATGTCTCTGAATAATTCTTTAATTCTTTGTAACAGATGCCTCTGAATATTTTTCTGTCATTACTGCATGGCTAGACAATAAATTTGTGAGACTCTGCTGCCTTTTCACAGTTAGGGTCTATTATACCAAGAAATACATTATCTCCATTTGTACTAAACAACACTGTTATTGCAAATTCTCAGCTATAGCTCAGTACAACATATAATGATGAACAAGAGGCTCAGAGGAACTTTATAGATGTATATATCTCAACTGCTTCTATGATATTTTATGTCCTAGACAAATTGGAACATCATTATCTTCCTAAGAAATGTATATTATTAAGTCAGAATATACTTCAGGCATGTCAGCAACTCTTTCCTATTAACATAATTTCAAGTCCTGGAAGCATTGCATCTGACTCCAGGGTTTCTTTCAGAGTAGGAATTGAAAGCAAATTTCCAGACATAACACAGGGCAGATGGATTTGAAGCTGTTTGAGTCATTGCTACAATTAGTTTTTTTAATCTATCATTTAAAGATAATCAATATATTAGAAATAAAGTAACTTGATCATGAAATACATGTCCTTAATTCTTTCTGTAGTTTACACACTCTGTAACTGTGTATACATATATATAAAATATATCTAGCTTCCAGAGGAAAAAATAAAGTTTAAAAAGGAATAAGCTTTAAAAAGGAACAGCCTGACTTCTACTGTCAATCTGCTTGCAAGTACTCTTATAAGGCATAATTTTAACAACAAATTTTTACATGAACAGGATCAGTTCTTACCTTTAGCTTAGCACAATTCAGAAGTTCATTAGCTTTAGATATAAATATAATGAAAACATTCATTATCACCTTTGAATACAGGTTGTCATAGCCTAAGATCATGTCTATACATCAATGAGTAAAAGTGAATGCTCAGTAAAATGTATTAAATAATTTTCAGTAATATTTATCAATTAAAAATAAAAGTAAGTATTTCTCATTAGGTAGTACATGCACATTCCAGTAACTGAACTGGAGTAAATGTATAGAAATCCATTCAGAGTAATTTAAACAGGCTGAGGAGGAGGTTCCCTCTTCGGGAAGAGCCTGATTCTCTAATAAGAGTTACTAAGTGAACATTCAAAAGGTCTTTCTGCCCTTCATTGTCCCTCACATCAGCAATGAAGGTCTGCCCTCCACTGCTGAAAGGAGAGCTGGCAGCTCTATAGCAATTCCTTTTATGTGGGAAACACACCTTCCGAAACCTCGGAAGGAACAGAAAATTCAGTGCACGCGTGCCCTCAGAGCTCACCAGGCATAGGCTGTTCTCTGGCTCTCCTCTGAACAAGGACTTGGCTCAGTTCAGAGTTTGTCTTACAGAGTCTGTATTGAGTTTCAAAGTCTGCATTTTTGACCTTTCAAAATAACACTGCAAAATTCAACTAAAAATTTTTCTCTAGTACGTGTGGTCTACATTAGAAAAAAAAATTGGGAAAGGACTTTAGGAACAAAGATAGTGCAGTAACTATTGTTACAGATGATCAGTCTGAAAACATCCCCTTTCTAGAAGAAATGCAACTTGAAAAACAAATCAAAGAGAATCACTTTGCATAAATGACTTTGGCCATTTCTTTTGCAAGTTAAGGGGTGATAGAGATTTTTACACTGTTTATATTTTAAGTACATGAGACATGAAGAGAAGCAAAGTGTAGCATAACATAAATAATTAAATACATCTATAGACACCTAACCCTTGCTAACATTTTGCAATATTTTCATCTGGTTAATCATTTGCTTATTGTAACTACATGTTCACAAGTCAGTTTGATTAAAATCAGTCATTAAATATGTTTCCATATGTGTTTTTAAAATATTCTGTTGAACTTTCAAGCTCTCACATGAAAGTGAAGGAAAATGTGAAGAAAAAAGTGCTGGTAAACCTTGTGTAACCCACACTGCCAATCAGGGAAAATTACCAAAATTGCCAACATTGGTGTCAAACCATAAGTAAGGTGCAGGAGAAGTATTAATGACAAACAACAACAGCTTCTCAAGAGAAATTGCACAAACACTATTGCTAGTCCTGCCACCAAGAAAGATGAGCCAGTGTCATTTTTGTCATAAATAACCACAGGCTTGTTTAATGGCAACACATTTGTAGCACTGTTTGGAGTCTCTGCAATGACTTTTTGCGCGGCATCTCACACAATATTCCCTGTTGCTGTGTTCCTTAGGCATGCTGGGAATCAATATGGTTAGTAATAGCAATCACAATGAATGTGCATTATGAGTAATATTTTACTGCCAAAAGAATCAGCAATCATAATTTGTGCCTGTGTTAATTATATTTCCCCTATGACTGGTACATAACTAGGTCAGAAAAATAGTCTGCAGCCTATATTTAGTAAACAAAATAATTTTAAATCCTTTCATTCAGTACAGAATACAAAGCAGTGATTCTGGTGGGAGTTTCTTTTGACTCACATTTCCCTATAAAGTTTTAGCCCAGACTGGAGAAAAGTTAACAATTAAAGTTAAAAAAAGTTAAAAAACTTAAAGTGTTTTGAATGAGTCTGAAGATGCTTGGAAGTGCCTCAGACAAGGATGCTTGAAGGGAAGCAGCTCTTTCAAGGACTTCCTGCAAATACACTTTTGAAAATGCTGTCCAAAATGGTATACACACTACCACTAAGAAATACAGTCCTACAGCTGCATTTACACTTCCTTACAAATTAGCTATCAACTGTCACTTTGCAATAGTTACTTGTCCAAAAAGAGGGAAAAAAACCTAAACATATTAGAGGAGAAATTAAGGAGTGATTATGCTAGCAGCTCCTCTTTATGATCAATAGTTGAAAGCTTTTCTAACTATTCCTGCACAAATTAGAAGACATAGATGTTAAAATGCACATAAAGTAACTTTTGTCTTCTTCTGCCTTAGCAAATTTTTTTCTATTAGTGATAGATTTATTGAAATACGAAATATGAACTTGAGCTCCTGTTATACCTCTTATATCTCATAAAAGGGGAAACAAAAAGAAGAAAAAGCCCTGAAATTCCTTTAAAAGATTCCACAAGAAAATAAAAAATAAAAAAAAATAATAAAACACCAAGCGACCACACCAGCAGTGGGTAGAAAATAATGAAAACATCCAGACTTTGCATATTCATAGAGTGATAGCAGCTAAATTATTTTTCACTCAGCAAGCCCTGGCAGCTATGTGGTTTCTTCCTTTGGAAAAAAAAATTAAAAATACAAAAATAAAGAAGTAGAGACACTGGAGTGAGCATCCAGCAAAATAGAACTTCTCCTTCCATTTTTCAATTTTAAGCCTTTTACATAAAACATCCATATAATTTATGAGCTAACACCTTTCAGCAGAGGAGAAAGAAAGAAAAAAATAATAACTCTTCTAAGGCAAGTTGTTGTCACTGACAACTCAATTTATATCTGATGCAATGATGGAAAATGTCATAAGTCATGCCATTAGCCTGACATTAATAAACAGTTTGTCTCATTATTTTACATTTTCTCGAGGCTAACAACACATTGATATAATGTGTTTTCCCACTCTGCAAGTAGTATTAAAAATGCATCAGTGGAAAAGCACTTGAGAAAAAAAAAAGGCAATGACAATTTCTATTTTCTATTTCACAGGTTTTTCCAGTTCACCTTGAAATTCATCCACTAAGAAATACATCCTAAAAACTTGCTGAAAAAAATTTCTTGCAAACCTAAAGACATCTTGCATGCCTGAACTCAACAGCTTTGTTGTGTCTCCTTCTATGCAGCAATTCTCTTTGAGAGCCTCATGCTTGATCAATCCTTAAATATTCGAGGATATCCATCCCAGTAGAGAACATCTCTATAAGCACACTGTTCATGTGCATCTGCTCTGCATAAAGCCACACATGGACAAATATTTAGTTTTAATCCTTCTAAATTTTTTCTGCAAGCTTAAAAGCAAATAAGTAGTCAGAAAAATTAAGCTAATTCTACTGTAACATGTAAAAGTAAACAGTTTTCATCTAATTGTCTTATGTTCTGGAATTCTTCCTGCCTTTAAAGTTTCATAGATTATAACTGTTGATTATTTTCTTACATACACCAGGACATAGGAAAGTTGAGGTTAGACACAAATAGCATCAAGCTCCTACCATCTACACTTTGAGATATTCTATGGCATTCTGTGGGAGAATGAAAAGCAAGGCTGAGCCACTCATCACAGAGATTCAAGGAACATTACCAATGCTATGCTTTTCTTTCTCTTCCTAAGTCCTTGCACTGTTACTCAGCCCAAAACACCATTATTAAGATAATTCATTGGTACAACTCTGTATTTACACTGCATGTTGCCTTTCAATAAACACAAATGTAAAAGCAATGACAAATTGCACTCAGCAAATATTTTTTTTTTCAATTACTGGCTCCTGATTTCTGTAGCTTTTGAACACAGCTCCTTTGACAGTCTAAGAAGTCAAGGCAGCAATCAATGTTTAATTTAAATGCTGAGGGGTCATAACCCCAGGGAAACCTTGGCAGTCTGTACAAGTTCCAAGAGCTCAAAAGTAAAGGTGTTAAAAAAAATATATATTTTGTAAGGAAACTATGATAAACCTGGGGAGTACATCTGCTTTAAAACAATAGAATAGAGAGTAGAAAACAAAAGAAGAAAAAAAAAGTGAATTCAAGGATTTGGAACTACCTGTAATGAGCGTGAAAAATGTTTTAAAATAACAGAAAGTTATTTTATCCAGAAAGTGTAAAGAATATCCAAAAACTGGTTAAATTGCATTCAGCAGCAGTATAAGGAGCTGCTTATAAGGTGTACCAGAGACAGAAAGACACCTAATAACTGTTTTGGTTTCCTGATAGGAGATAGAAGTACCTGGCTTGAATAGAAGTTACCTAGGCTTGTTGGGGAAGATTAAACTGTGAGCTCAACAAAATTCTAGGAAAGGCCCTTCCTGCTTTAGGAAGACATCTTACTCTCTAATTCTTTTTTACTTTATCCCAAAAGTCAAGAATATTATTGCTTGGATAATATGTCATGGGCAAGAGAAAATATACATAGACTTATTCCTGCTGTTTTTTAATCACATATGTGAGAGACAGATATCTGTTTGGCTGAGGAGGTTAATTTTTTTCTGAAGATGCTCCTGGAGCCTTGTTATTCAGCTACTAGTTTTTGGCAGCCAAGAGAAAGCAGCAGAAGAATGTGAATTTATACTGAATTGTATAATATTAAAAGCTGCCTTTTTTGTTTGGGTCAAGGATCTAAAATTTGTACAGAAAAGGGAATAGAAACTGAAAATTCAGGGCAGTAGTAAATTTTTTTAGATTAGTTTTCTTGGACTTTTCTTTATCCTGTGCTGGAGCTCTACTTCTTGCCTCTGACAATCCCAGGAGCTCCAACAGCTGGAAAAGGCCAGGTTGTTTGCCACACATAAGTTTTTGAGATCAGGGCTGCTCAGTAGCAGAGGTCCTGGAGCTCCCAGGGTCCTCAACATTGCCCCACTCTAGGACAAAAGCATTTATCCAAGGCAATATTCAGAAATTTCTCATCTTCTACCGCAGCAAGAGACAAACATGGAAAACATGCCACCAGTAGATCCAATGGAACCTGCAGAGCTGCCATAGCAGCCGCACAGACATACATCATTTATGTACTGCTCAGCAGACGCTTCCTTTCCCCTTTCTGCCTTCTGCTCCAGTTTGAATGCATGAGGAGGCATGTCCTCACACTTTTTTGGAACTTTCTCAGAGTCATTCCCAAAGTGACTTATTAAGTATTTCCTTCAATGTGAGAAGAAAACATAAACAGAGATCTGCATATACACCTTCTTCTGGGAATGACAAAGGAGGCAGAGTCACAAAACAAGTAAACACTTTGGGTACTGTAGGAAAATATATGATTTATGGAAATCATGTTTCTCGAATATAAAGTGATTTTCCATAACTTAAAAAAGGAAAACTTATATGCTGATAGTCTTCTATACCAAAATAGAAGGAATATGCACAGGGAAGAGGTGAGGGTCAGGAAAAAAGGAAAACAAACAAAATGTCTATATATGCCCAACAATTCTAGGAAAAATATATTTTTACCTGTATTTGACTACTCTGTTTTGCTGTCAAACATTTCACCATAAACATACAGTTTTCTTACTTTTTTTTTTCCTCTCTAATCAAACAATACTATGTTATTAAAAAGTAATGACTATGGCAGATGACCATGGCCAGAGACTCCAGACAAATCTGAAAAACATTGTAAACCAAAAACATTATAGAGAAAAAAATAATAAGTTCTTTTTGATGAAAATATCAGACCTTGAAGGAAAGTTAACAGAAGTCATTATAAGGATGATTACCTCCAGAGACTGGGAAAGGTCATAAATGTCCCCCAAAGCAGTTTACCATGAAGTAAAATTTGTATTTAATGATGTTATGTGTATAAAGAATGTAAAAAAACTATCTAAAAGAAATATTGAATCCCAGAATGTTTTGGTTTGAAAGGAACCTTTCAAGTTCATCTAGTCCCAACCCCCTGCCATGATCAGGGACACCTTTCACTAAACCAGGTTGTCCAGTGCCCCATCCAACCTGAGCTTCGGTGATGATGCATCTACCACCTCTCTGGGCATCCTGTTCCAGTGGCTCACCACACCCTTAGCTGAGAATTTCTGATGCTAAAGGAAAAGAGATTTTGAGAAATGTAAGGAGACAGAGAAAACTGAGCAGAAAAGATCCCACAAACCAGCCCCTTTGCCCTGTCACCACCTGACTCATCCTGGCAGTGAATATTTCACATATAAGCTAAAAAGAGTTGTTATGTTACCCTGGGATTGCAATCTCAGCCCCTCAGACAAAGGTGCCTAGGGGCAGAAGGAATTGGCACTTTTAAAACCAGGACAGTTTTAAGGCAGATACTTTACAGATCTGTCTAAACAGCAAGAGGTTAAAGGGGCTGAGACCTGGGACATCATGTTCCCAGAATAAAAATAAAAATCATCACTTACAGCAGCCATCCTGGCATTTCAAGGGAGATCCTCAACCCATCTGGGAAAGCTATCCACTCTGGGGTTCTTGTGCAGTGCTCAAAGCAGAGAGAAGAAGGGAAGGGCAGCTAAACAAAAGACTTCAAAAGAAAGAAAGCTGAGCTCAGAACTGATTATATTTCAAAAACCCTTTGTCAAATTGAAGATTTTGCTGTAAACCATTTCAATCTTGGTGAACCAGCATTTACAAATTTTCACTTTTCCTCTAGTGAAGTTTTCACTTGTTTTTGCTAGCCAAAATATCTCAAGCTAATATGCTTAACCTTACCTGGTAAGAAACAAAAGGTTGTTGAAAGGTATTTTTGCACCTTCAAAAAAACCAGCAAAGTGATCTGTCCCATTGGAAGCATCTAAAGGGAGTAAAAGGCAGTTCACCTCTAAAGTCTTTACAAAGGTATTAATGCAAACATTTCTTTACTTATGATACCTCTCCTCTCCCCCAGTGCAGCAGATGGTCTAGCTCAGCTATGCACATACAGCAATACAGCTTCAAATTCCACTGCCTTCAGTGAAATTTAAACTAAGTTGCACTGTTGCCAGGAGGAATTGGGTCAATGACATGGGACTCTATGGTCACATTGCAAATATCTGTCTAATCTTTGTTGCCCTAATTTTTGTTTTGTGTCCTCTCAATCCAGCCACGTCGCAGAGGATGAGGCAACAACATCATTTTCCACTCAAGTAACCTTGGTTATTTGAGAATTGAGATTGCTTTTCCTGATTTTGTACTATGAAGATGCACTATGGGCCTGCTGTACTACAGTATGAGGCAGCATCAGGCACAAAGGAATTTGATGTTTTGTAGCAGCAGCTGTGAACTGCAGAGCTGGCAGCTTCAGGAGCAAAATGTAACATGTTGCTCAGGAAGATGAGAAACCTTCCTCTAGCCTATGGAACCCAAATATTCTTTATAGGTACTGCTACCTTTTGCAATGAGTATTTTCCCTTTTTTTTTCTGTCTTGTTTGTACTTTTGCTGGTTTGGTTGGAATGGCTTCTATCTCCACATCTACCAGATCTGCTTAGTAAATAGTTTTGCTACTTGCAGAGAAAATTAAATAAAACAAAGAAAGTTTACTCTGGTTTACTCTGGTTCTTTCCATTTGCAAGACAGATGGGACAGTAAACCCACCATTGAATCAAGAAGACATCAGCAGAAGAGGTATTTTTATTTAGTAGAGAAGTTTATTTTCTCCTATGCTAAGAGGAAAAAAAGTTCTTACTCTGATTCTTATGGAGTTCCTTTATGGATCAGTGAAAATCCTACAAAAACACAGTATATAATATATTTTATCTTCCCTTCATTAAGGGTGATCTTTACACCAGCTGATACAGAACATTCAGCTAATATTTTCTAAGAGTGACTTTTCAAAAAACATTTTCATTTTAGAGATTTTTGGGCATTTGATATAGTCACTAGTAAAGGCCATATCTTCTGTTTCCTGACAGGCCTTCCTCAACAAATTCATAAAAGGTTCCCCCTAATGGTGAGAGAGATACAAAAAAATAGTCTAATTCCTATTTCATTAAGAGAGAAATGGAGAAATTTCCTTAGCTTCTCAATAGGAAATTTGGTTAGCTTGACAGAAACACATCTGCATTAGGCCTTAAACATTTGCATATCAATCACTTAGAAGGAACTGCTACATGTAAAGGAAGAGATGGGAAATTCATATAGTAAACAGGAAAAGGTGTCAGCAGGAATTAGTAAACCATTTAATGAGAACTGGAAGTCTGTACTCTGGTATTTTGAACAAATATAGCAGTTTGAGCAAACTAAGGGAGAGATGTTATGTCTGATGTTTAATGAAAAGAAATGCAGTTGCATTAACTTCCACACTTAGAATGTAACTGTGAACTCTGTTAGCAGTTCCTCAACAAATGTCTACAAATAGTGTACTTCATCTGAATAATGATGGACCAAATCAAGTGAACATCACACTGTGTCTTTATCACTTTTAAATCTACTGATCAGAATATATTTTTAATTTTGTAAATTGAAACCTATTGCAATAAAGGCAACAGAAAAAAAAAAAGGCATCTTGCACTTTATTTTTGCTAGGGAGTCACTGCTAGGCTGATGCCACTGTTAATTGCCTTTACAGAGCAAGAAAAAGGGGATCTTTTCTAATCTGGTTTTCACACTTTTTACTTGAAATCACCACATTCCCCCTTATGTCATAAATATATGTTGGTTAATGGCAACATTATTTTCAATTTACACAAATTTCAGAGCTCAATCTTTGGAAATTGTCCATATACAATTTCTGTGACCATGTTCAGATGACATGCACATATGATTAGTCTGTGACATGATATCAAGTTGAATTATAAGGAAAGAGTGAGACAGTAATTCTCCAATGGGGAAATAAAAGAATCAAATAGAAGTATAAAAATCCAATTTTAAAGCAAGCATCAATGAACATGCCCAAATTGCTCAGATCATGTTTAAATTACAAGACTGCTCGAAGAAATAACCCTCTATAGATTTTTCATTGCCATTAAATGAGCAATTTTTGTAATTATCTGAAACATCTATCAACCAGGTCTTTCATAATATTTTGGTATCAAGAATCATGGGACATGTCTCACAAATCAAGAAAGTCCTTTATGCTGGGAGAGAAAATTTCTGCCCATTCATTAATTTTAAAGATGCCAGTTAAGGCAGAAGTATTCTTATGTGTGAGATGAAATAAATAATATTTAAAAAAATTATTAATAACCTCCTGCAAGTAATGGGGGGGAAGGTTCAAGTGAAATTCCTTATTTTTTTCTCCTAAAAATTGATATATAATAATATTTTAAAAATCAAAATGAAGTCTGATATGACTCCTCTCACACTGATACCATCAGGATTTATGAGGAATTATTGATTAGTCTTATGCATAGCATTTAAATAAAATATCTTTCCATACAGTTTAGATCACATTTTGAAATATTTCAAATCTGTCTGGTATTATTAAGATTAGAATTTTGATTAAAATACATCAACTTATTTTTGTTTATACAGTTAGTATATAAGTTTGGTCTTTGAGAGATGTATAAACCTTTCTAATCTGATTTCCAAACTTAGGAGCTTTCAGTAGAGTTCACCAATTTCATAAATCCCATTTAATAGAAAGTTATCAACACCAGAATGATGGAAATTAAATAGCTTACTTAGAAAAAATTAAAATAATTAAATAGGTTTAAGTGCAATAATAACTTGCTTACAGCTTAGCATTAATGGATCTTCTCAGAGTTGTAGGTGAGCCTAAAATGAACTCTGTTGGCACAAATGGCTGAGCTGAGTAGTAAACAGAGACAGGTTATCTTCAGATAAGGACTGGGCCAAGGCTGCCCCAGGTAGGAAGATAAGAACAATTATTGACCTATCCATGTGGACATGGAGGAAGAATCCAAAGAGGCATTAGAAGACCCCAGACCACAAATTATCATTACACCAAGAGGCACATACAGAGCAGATGATGACTGGGTGCACGTACCAAGAGGGTATAAAGACCCAGGGCTTTCTTTGTTCAGGGAACCTCTCCAGAAGTACTCATCTAAAGCTGGCTTGCAATTAAACATTACCACACACAATTAATTTCTAATATTCAATAAAAATTTTTGATTCAATCTCAAAAAAAAACCTAATTAAAAATGAATGGTCCTTTTATACCCTAACAGTTAGCCTTTAAATGCTTACAAGAGGCATTTTGTCCTCTTAGTGGTTTGAGAGGCAATCAAGAGCTTCTTTTTCTCTTTAATTACTGTCTTTTCATCCTTCCCAGGAACACAAAATTAGCAAAATGTCTACATCCTATTGAAGCAATGAGACAAATTATTTTCTACATACTAAAGTGTTTTGACCTTAGATAGGAAGCCTATAACATCTCCAAGGAAACACTAAGTTGAAATCTAAACTTCAATTAAAATTATATTTGAGGGTAATTATTTTGGCCACAAAATGTAATTTGCTTTATCACTGGTCATTACTCTTTCAAAACTGTAGAGTTACCATGCCCAGTGGCCTCAATCAAAATCTATTTGTGTACCTGCCTTGCTTTGAAGCTCTACTCTAGCTGGATGGATAGTCTTCATTACCTGGTAGGTTATAAATGTGTTCAGCTCCTGTGCTGTAGTTTCTGCTGGCAGAGGGCACTGCAGTCCAAAACTAAATCTCTTTCAATGTACTTCTGCTTGCAAACTAAGGTTCTCTGGGAATTCCATGCCTTGAAATGGTTTATGTGAACGTCATACTCTTCCATCATTTTTTGAATAGCAAAACCTAAATATTAGTCACTTACACTAAAACGATTACTACCCTTCAAATTTTTTAATGAATACAAGATACATGAAAGAATACCTGAGAGACACCTGTTGGCATGTTTGTAAAAGGAAGAGAGTTTCACTTTCAAACCTCTAAAAGTTCACCGTGTTGCAACTCTGAGTGGTCCTCCTATGGCAAGAAGGCATCAGTATTTATGAGCCTCATGCTCAGGGACTTGACAGAAGTGTAAAGAAGGTTTCAGATAATAAGCTATGAATATAGGAGGGTAGGGAGGGACTGTAGGAAGCAGGAAAAAAATTGGTAGAGTCTTACCAGGAGTTTATGGTGGTGAAACCTAGCAGGAATACCCTGAAACCAAGGTGGACAAAAATTATCTATTTGTAATGCAAGCAAGATTCAGAGCCTGAGTTTAGTCCCCATCTTTTCAATTAATACCACCACCACAAAGGCTTATCCTAGGAGTTTAATAGGGTGATGTAAATATTGCAGTAGATAAATACTGTATTTATAGTAGAAACTCATTCTGATGTGAAACCAAGGTGTTCACACTTGGTATTAACTCAGGAAAAATTTGGCAAGTCATTGTTCATTCTGCTTCTCTGCCTAAACTTTCAAAAAAAAAAAAAAGATATTTAAAGGTGTTTAAAACTAAACGTCCTGCTACTGTTTGTCAACCAAAGATGGCAATAAATGATCCTTTGACTGCTCAGAAATAATCTCCTAGGTTAGTCATTAATGCTGTTCCATAAACAATGGTTTCTTACCATTTGACCGGTTGACCAATAGGTAGGAATGTAGAGAAAAGACACGGATCTGTTGGAGCCTGTCCAGAGGAAGGTGCTCAGAAGGCTGGAACACCTCTCCTGGGCTGAGAGAACTTCACTTGGGCAGCCTGGTGAAAAGAAGGTTCATGGCAGCCTTACAGTTCCTACAGGTGGAGTAAAAGGAATGGAGACAACATTCAGCAGGGCCTGTTGCAGCAGAGCCAGCGGTAATGGTTTAGAATAAAGGGGATAGATTTGATCAGCTCTAAGGAACAAGTTTTTCTTAACAACAACTGCACAGTGAAGTGGTGGATGCTCCATCCCTGGGAATGTTCAAGGTTGAATGGGGTTCGGAGCAATTGGGTATAGATGATGATGATGCATGTGGCAGGGGATTTGGACTTGGTAATCTTTAAAGGTCCATTCCAACTCAAACTATTCCATGATTCTATGACATTCTATAACTCTGTAGAGTGACTGGATAAAAAAGAAATTTTAAAAAAATTAAAAGGAAGGGAAAAATAAGAAACCACTTTGAGAAACATACAAGTTTACACAACATAATAACATTACCAGAAGGCAAAATATTGTTGTTATGGGAAATCTCCCTAGTGGTATAGCTAGGATGGTTATTTTAACAGTCTAGTCCCTAAAAAAATTCTGGTAATGTATAGAAAAGTTATGAATTTAATGTGCAGCACTATTACTTATTTTTATATTACACCAGTATCCTGGTGCACCCTAGAGAAATGCTAAAGCTGAGATCCCATATGAGAATAATATTACCACTAGCAGAAAATATTTGCTAGGAAATCCATATTAACAGGGGAATTTGCTGTGCTTAGCTGCAGAGAATTCTTGAACTTGATTTACTTACAGGGTACTTGGTTCTGTTGGCAACTATTGACTAGGGAATAGACAGATACACTGAATTTTGTAAGTACTATTTTTTTAGTTTGAAACAAAAAGGCTTTTTTTCCTTCAGGCATTTCTCTTAGGAATCATTCCTCTGCCATTCCTTTTGAAAGATAAGTGGTATATGTATGATCTGTTCCTCTGAAGGGTTTTAAAAGGAACACTATTTTTACTGCTTGGGCATGGGGCTGCTGTTTTGGTTGGGGGGTGTGGTAGTGTGTTGTTAAGTTTCTTGTGTTATTCCCCCAATTTATGTATTGTTCTCCCCTATTATGTGTAAAATGGTTTCGTTCCCCCAGTTTTTCCCGCCACTGCTAGCCTGTCAGCTAAGTTGCTATAGTAACCGCTATTCATAGTTGCCGATATGTAATTGCTCCTCCCCTGGTTTCCCTTATAAGTGAAAGTTGTTTCCTCCCTGTCCAGTCAATCACTCCCTTCCTCCTCCCAGGTTTCGAGAACCTTCTCCTCTCTGGAATGGTGGTTGGCTGGGGTCCCAGGACACCTCCTTTACCTTTTGATTATTGGTCTCCATGGAGTGTCAGTTCTGTGAAGTTCATCCCCTCACCTTTCCCGATTGGTTCCGCCTGTACCCACCCCCCCTCCTTTATAATCCTGTTTTCACCCCCTATGAAAAAAAACTTTTTCCCGGTTGGTTTCTGCGTGTTTGGATCCCGCAACACCTTCAATAAACCGATGTTTAACCCCCGGGAAATGGTCAGCTCCGTTCCTCCAAAATACCAGCGGGGTAAGCCAGTCCGCCGCCAGCACAGCCCGAGGCCATCAGACGCCGAAGGGTGCTGGCCAGGAATTGCAGAGGGGCGTCGGCCTTTCGCCCTCAGCTAGTCGGACTCTAAACTTCGGGCCACATATGCTCCCCTCTGCAGGGGGGGAGGTTGTTTGGTTTTTGTTTGGTTTTTTTGTTTTTTGTCTTGGGGTTTTGGTGGTTTTGTTATTATTTTGTTTTTATGTAATTTGAAATAATAGCTTTATCAGAGCAAACATTTCATCACTATTTCTGGAGGGTCTTAAGACTGCTGACAAACAACACTGTAATAAGCATCTGTAACTACTAGAAGTCACGTTTTAAAAAGAAGCAGACATACCAATATATGATGTATACATAGTCAACATAGATACATAGATAGAAGGCAGTTTATAACAGTCTCTAGGAATATCCCAGGTAGCAAAGCCAAGATTTTTCAGTACTTTTCCTAAATGTTCACTCTACTCCAATTTGTATTTTACGTATGCCCACCTAGAAGAAGCTGCCCCTTGGCTCTCTGCAAACTAATTTTCATTCAAATTAGTAAAATATTTTAATGACATGCAAATTAAAATAAATCATTTTCTATATCAGAAATATCACAGGAAAAAAAAAGTCCACGTTATCTTATTAGGTATGTCAAAAAAGTTAGCTAAAAATCATCTGGTTTGGTAAACAAAATTGGTTGCATATCAGTCTCTCACTCCCCTGAGGTGAGGGCTGGAAAGGGCAAGGATAGGGGTGGAAGAATGGAGAAGGGAAGGAAATGTACCAACCATCATTAAAAAAATCCCAAACAAATCACACAATGAAGCCTTTGGAAAATAATGTGATTGGTAAAAAACAAATGAGCTTTGAAAGGGGGCAGTTTCATTTTACCAGTGAGATATTTAGTAATTCATCTTCCTTTAGTCCACTAAAGCTAGATCAAAAAGATATATGAATATTCAATCGCACATTAATTACTTCATTTGCATACACAGGTACTTAAAGAATGTTTTCAAACACCAGACTTTGTCCATGAAGCACATTTTAACACATTGAAATAAAAGATGATATTAGAATAGCCTTATTCCTTCAAGCAAATATGATTAAAATTGCACTAATACAATAACAGATAATAAACAGGATCTTTATGATTAAAATTAAGTTCTCTACTTCTCTCAAATGTTGGTAAAAGTCATATGAAAAATAATTTTAAAAAAAAAGCCACACACAAAACCCACAAAGAAATAGACAATGCGTCTCACTTCTGTGCAATCTGGCCTAGCAGAAGGGATCCCATAGCCAGGATAACAGAGCTGGATGATCCTTAAGGTCCCTTCCAACCCAAACCAATCTATCATTTATGGTTGATGGGGTGTCCTTTTAAGTAAAAAATGACATGCCCAAACAGAAATCCCATCTAATTTCAGGTGTGTGTGATTTCTGCAGTGACAAGCCTTGCTGGAACTTGCTTGTGTTAGTAGCATGAATAGCCATCACCAAAAGCAAAAAGCTAAAACTAAAACTGATACTGCACAAGAAAATACTTTATGTGCATCTCTCTCATGCAATCTTCACAACTCCCCTGCAGTCAGGTCACTCTTATTCATTTCTACTATGAAGAACTTCTAAAAATAGCTAGATTTCAAGCAAGAAAATCTGCCTTAGTGTCACCTTCGACTCCCAACTTGTCCCCCCTTGCAAAGCAGCCTATGTCTGCTGCTCCCAAGCACATTTAATTTCATAAACAGCTCAGGAATTACTTCAGAAACTGCTTATTAAAAAGCAGGATACCATCCTCTTCAACACATGCTTATCTCTCTATTCTTTGTTCTTTCCTCTGGTTCCAGCTTGAATAAAGTACCTACTAATACAAATGGACCTTGAAAAGTCCAAGCACAGATTGGTACTTGTCTTTTTGTGGTGGCAGTGTATAGCAGAATAGCTTGTAGCCATCACTCAGTCACACTGACCTTCAGTTACACAATGACCTATGAGCTTCTTACATTTTTAATAGGAAAAAACAAAAAAAAAAAAGCAATTCCAGAGGCCATTAAGCTGCAAGTTACAAAATCCTTTTAGCATTTGGAAGTTTTTTGTTTTTCTCTCCAAGAGGTTAAGAAATGGGAATATTAATCAAACCACCATTTGGATACTGCTCATGCTGCAGAATAGCATTCTGTAATGAAAATGAAGTTGTTATGTGTCGCAGACATTTCTTCATAGAAATCCTTTCTTTGGGATTTCTCCTTCTTCTGGGAAGCAAAGGGCCCCAGAAGAAGAATGTAAACAATTGTTATCAGCTGTTGTGAAATGTAGCAGGTGTCCCTGTGATTGGCTCATCTTCCTTGTGTACCATTAAAGGCCAATCACAGGAGCAGCTCAGGGACAGATTCCCTGGGCAAAGAACTTTGTTATGCATTCTTGCTATTCTATTCTTAGCTGAGCAGCTCTCTGCAACTTCTCTTCTTATTCTTTTTAGTATAGTTATAACGTATTATATATCTTATATCAATAAATCAGCCTTCTGATCAAGAAATAAGATTCTCGTCCTTCTCTCACCACAGTGACCGTCTAAGGTCGCTGTAATAGTTATGCAATTTGTATTAATATTCAGAAAATAAAGTTGATTGTGGGGGGTGGGACTATGCAGACAAAAAAAAATGTGACTAGTTTACATATACACAAATATGCATATATGTGAATGTGTATCAGATGAAAAAAATTTGCCTACAAAAACTGCCACTTCAATTTCAAAGGCAATTTCAATTTCCCTGAAAAAATTAGTATGAATTTTCGGCTTATTATTTTAATAATTTAACACCTAAAGCTTTCAAGCAGCAGACACCATAGGACCTTAAAAAATTAAGAAAAAAATTAAGCAGAAGATCAGAAGAAACGATGGGAAAACTAAAATGATAAAGAAAACACCAGTAATGTTTGACATATAAGGCAAGAATCCACGGAGTTTTTTCTGCCATTCATGCACTGTATAACCTGCTTTATTAGCTCACATGATCTCCTGACCCTTATGAGTTGGATTTAAAAAACTACTCTGGTTTAGGCACCATTAATTGGTTTTCTATAGGTTTAACCCATAAGTTCATATCTGTACAAGTAGTCTCTAAAATTACTTAAAACATTGTTAAATACAGAAATAGAACATCCTTCCATGCTTCATATCCATTAGCAGGTATTTCTCTTATAAAGTTCTTTTTGCTTTTAAATTTGACAGGTAATGTCATAACAGCTTGGAAAGCATTAGCAGCCTTTGAATTGTGATGTTTCATTTCTATGTTGTCAGTTGTTTACCTGCATGGCTGAAGAGTAGAAACTTTCTCTTTTTATTTAGAAGAATGACTCTCAATAAAAGGGTTGCTTTGCAACAAATGGTGAATTTTGCAGCTGACTTCCTCCATAGGAAGAGTGCCTGCGGCATCAGCCCCATGTCAAGCTGATAAGTGCAGAGTTATGAACCAACAGAGGGTTCTCTCTGGCCAGTTTTATACAAGCAAATATAAGGAAGAAATGTCAGAGGGAAAGACTTTCAATGAGGCAGACTTTTAACACAGGCGATTTGTGTGATGACAGCACATTGTCTGTGCTGCCCCGAAGGTGAGGCCGAGTCCTCCCTGAGGGCAGCAGTGCCACCAGCCCTCCCAATGCAGTTCACAACCTCTCAGGGGTGTCCCAGGCAGCTCCTTAGCTCTCTATCTGCACTCCTTAGCTAGTTCCAGGGTTCCAGTTTGTGACCCAAATGATCGTGCCAAGAGAACTCCACCGAGGAAGAAAAGTCTGTATAACCACATGCTTAACCTGACAACCTTAACTCTCATGGAAATCCACCAATAGCTACCACCTTCCCTGGTATAGCTCCAGCACATCTTTTCTTGCTCTTGCACTAAAGCTTCCCCTGGCGCTGTGTCAGCACCCTGAATACTGGCAAAAACTGCTGCAGAGTCTCGGAGCACAAGAGGGAATGCTGAGTGCTGAGGGAAGGCAGATGCACTTGCCAGCCCCAGACACTAAGGTCACTGCTAACTCACCCCAGGGCAGGGACAGCTTTAGGGCCAGAATGTGAAACCAGCTTTCCCACACACATCAGCTCAAAAATGCTTTCTTATCACAATGTTGTGTCATTAATTAACTCAGAAAATTTTAATCTCTTTGGAGATGTATATGAGAACAAGTTCACTAGGATGCATCTGAGATTGAGATTTCTTGTTTTATAAGTAATTTGAAATGTTGATGCATTTACTCAAAGAACTACTGGTAAGTACACTCTTAAAGAATCTGTTTCTTAATATAAATATATATCTATAAGCACATACATAATTTATATTTATGCAAATTTAAATTACCTGTTCATAAGTTGACATGAAGTTTTCAAAGTGACTAATGTTCTTTGATTCCAGTCCAAAGTCTTTCATGTTAAAATATTATTAATCTTTGATTCAATGAATGTGCTGTTGGGTTATTAAATTTTGCATATTTGGTATAAGAAGTAGATGAACGGATTTCTGTATCAAGAAATTTAAAATGAATTTGTAAGTGCTCGATATTTTAACTAAGAATAGTTGCACATTATTATTCTAACATTTTCTCTTTTTGAAGTCCGATTCAAATCTCAACTATTGCATTTGTGGCATAAATCAACCAAGAAAATATTCCTTAGAGTTCAGCTTAAAAATAGAGCTACTTTGCAATCAGACACATATACTGTAGGTCTGAACCCAGTGTTTCCATCAAATAAAACCTTTTTTTTGTCAGTGCAAGAGATAAATTTTGGTCATGACACAGCTTTAAGAGAAAAGTGCTCATTTAGAGCACGTACAAACACAGAGCAGACATGGCTTTGGCTGTAGAGGACTCTATGTATGCATTGCACATGGTTTAGCCTCAAAGCTTGGTCTTATTCAGTGAATATGAGAAAGAAATGAGTGTGCAGGGCTGCTGTGGTGTTGCTGCTACCTGCATATTTCTGGTTTTTACACGTACTCTCATCTGGGTGATGAATTCTGGTTGGAGAACACATAAACCAGACAGGAGACATACCTGCATCTCAGGAGACCTTCCGGGCTCATACAGGTACAAGAAATCACAGATGGTCACTTTAATCAAATTTGTTCTTCCTGTCAATTAAAGAGAAAGTTAGGACTCCCTAAACAATAAAAATCTCCTGTTTAACATTGATAAACAATCAGAGATGTGAATGCTTGTTTTTGCATTCAGCACATTTACCTGGAAAAGAACTAATCATTGCAAAATACCACGCACCTTCACAGTGTGATTGGAAAATGCAAATAGGCATTTTCCAATCACACTTGGATGCCAGATGAAATAAGTGAGTATAACATGCTAGGAGAATATTTATCTGTTCCATAAGCCCTGGAAAGACTAGAAAATCACTGTATTGGACACACCCATCCTCTTCTGAAAACATCTTTACTGGAAAAGTAACTGATTAGAACCACAAGACATTTAAATTCCTTTCAGATAAGTGTACTTTTCATTACTTTGGTCAAAATATCTTTTTCTAGGATTATTGTCTTTTCTCATTTCTCATGAAATTGATAAAAATCATGATGTTTGTTTGATCTCAGGGTGTTCATATTTATTTTTCCTTGCATGAGAAAATTTGAAACCAACAAAATAAACTAATACCAAGATGAAGACATAATTGATTACCGTCAAATGTTTGTCCCTTCTGATTTGCAATCCTACAGTAAAAAATTCTGTTATTGTGAGGGACATCATAAGTGAAGGAGGAAAATAATTTTCCATTTATTATTTTACGTCTAGAAGGACAAGATTTTAAAAGAAAATTAAAATGTTATCTTTCAAGGGAATGTTATGTTATGTTTCAAGGGAATAAGCACTTGCATTTTCATGCTGGATGCCTTTTTAATGCTGTTACTCAAATCTCTGAGGTTTCATAAACCAAAATCCAAGCTTTTACCAATAAAATCTAAAGAAAATAAAGTTCTCTTAAAAATAGCTCTACCAATCTTCAGATCTGAATGTTCAACATGTACCCGTCGGGTTCTTTAGAAAATTACTTGACAGCAGGAAAAAAATCAAAACCACAGAGGACTGTTCCTATTTAAACCCAAATTAAGCTTGGAAATAAAGCTGTATTGCTTGTAAAAGACTAAAAAGCTTTTCCAATAAGAAAGGACAACAGTTTTTTTTGTATATGATTTCTGAATTCAAATAATAAGGAAAAGGCAAATATGACAAGCGTCTATGGTATAACACTTGGAATACATAGAATTCTCTACAGTGAGTAATTCATTGAAGTTTTCTTTCATTTGACTTTTTAAAGTCAAAGATATGCATTTAAAATGTGACAGCATATGTTGAAGGCAGACACCAATTAGTAAAAATGCAAAAGCAAACACAAAAGCTTCAGGCTTACCAACAGGATTTGATATAAAAATAGGATTAAACAAAGGCAAAAGCAACCAATGCAATTGTACTAAGAATTAAGCTTAAAAGAAATGCCAGACTGCTAATATTGCCCAGCTCCAGAGCCTTGAGCCTGACCTGTCATATTTAGTGCATTCTGCTTCTTTACTGCCAAAACGAGCTGTTATTCACATTTCTACCAACAGCATGCCTAAAAATCTCACCATGAACCACTGAGACAGTTGCCCCATCTTTGCTTTCTTCTTAATCTACTACTGCAATCCTTACATTTCCAAAGATGTTAAAATAATACAAAAAAAACAATCTCTCTAGCTATGAAAGGACTGCATGTTCTGAAAGAACACAACCTATTCAGCCTATTGCTTGACTTGCAGCAGCTTTGCTGGCATGAATGAGAGAAGGGACCCAGCTGGATCCCACTGTTTCTAATACTTTCCCTTTTGGATGGCTCAGAGAGGAAAAAGAACATTAATTAGGATTGAATCTAACATTTTCAATCAAGAAGGGAGTGGACCACGCATTACAGCACAACTTTAAAAAACACTGTAAACACTTTGAAACCTTGAGTTGGAAAGAGAGCAAATCTTGAGTCCTACCCCAGAACCTCACTTTATGCCCAATCTGTTTTTAACTTGGATGTACTGGGAATGACCATACCCACTCAATGTTTGGCCCTTTCTAACAAGGTAAAGGGCTAAATGCCTAGAAAATAAAGATGGAAAGAGCACCAAAGTACAAGTCAAATACCAGAACAGAGTAGAAATCTTAGTCATAAAATAAACATAAGGAAATTACATAATTCAGGTCTCTCAACCAACTTTGTAGATGGCCTCAGAGACAGCAATAATTGGTAAGCATAATTTTACCTAGTTTTTGTAACACTAATAAACTGTGATAAATGTAGCTAAGAAAACCACAGGGGGGGGTTTTAGATTTTTTTCTTACCTAAAAGGAGGCTTTTAAAGTCTAACTGTTTTTTATTAAATCATTTCAAACTGCAGCCATCAGGCTTTGGATACGCATTTTACTACTGTAACATGTAACATATGTTATATGGAACATATAGCTGGCTTTCATCCATTCTGAAATTTGTTATTTTATCATCTATCCAGGACAAATAATCAAGAGGGTAATAGAGCCAAAGAGTATCTGTCTTTATCACAGAGTTCAGCAAGATGACAGGCAAGGCCAGGGAATTATTTTTAGATATGAAGTTCATAAATATTTAAATTTGGTGGATTTATAATTTAAAAAGAAAAGACCATTAGAAACTATGCTGTTGGAGAGACTGATTTTCTCTTTTTTGATTTATAGACCTTGATTTCATTCCACAGCCTATGATTTATCTTACATCTAAATGTATTTCAATAAAACATCTGGAAAATGTAACTGTACTTCACTAAAATCTGTAAATATATTTCCCCAGGAGTTAGTACTTAGAAAGAAATCTGTCCTTTTTTTCTGTTGAGCATGTATTCCAGGTTCTTCTGTATTAGTCTAATAGTTTATGATAGAACACAGTGAAAAACAATCAGAGAACATAATTTCTAAGACTTTTTTTTGCCCTTCTATCATTCATTTCTAGGTTCTTTATTTTAAACAAATTTAGACAATTTTCAATTACTGACATGCGTATTTTTTCAGTTAAATTTAATTCAAATTGGTATTTAACATGCACCCAGTATTCTTAATTATTTTAGTCATCAGTTTTGAATCTACTGCTAACTAGATCTCATCTATTGTGTCCACAGAGAAGAAGCTGCTTACATATAGTGCAATGTAGCACAAAGTTTTGAAACAGGACAACAACAAGTGACTTGGTCAGCTCTAGAACAGCTTCTAGAAATGCTTTTGCACATTCTCAGGCTTTGATGGTAAACCATGAGACAGATGAACAATTGCAGCACATAGAGACAGAGGTCTGCCTTTTTTTGTAAGTGCTGCTTCAACAGGATGCAGTTTAGCAGAATCTCATAATGAACAAAAAGGTATTTAAAACTGTTAAACACAGCATATCCAGTTGTTCTGGACATTTCCATTCCTAACAGCTATTATTGTTAATGATCTGTAATATTTCTTTTCCTTAAGTTGTCTTAAAGCATATTTTCCTTTCAACTTTTTACTCAAAATTAGCTGGATTTCCTTTCTATACCCCATCATAGGAGTGTTTTTTCAGAACCAATATACTTTATCATCTTTCCAGACCGTTTTTATACTGCAGATGCCAACACTAAAACATCACTTTGAAGCATTTCTCAGTCTTATTCATTGCCTTGTGAGAAACAAGTATTTTTTACTATTTAAAAATCCTGTGTTACTGTCTATACATGCATAACAAACACGCCTGGATGTTTCTTAGAATTTCGAAGGAGTTGACATATATAGATACAGCTGACATATACAGTATTGTACCCTTGGTTGTATAACATCTGAGCACCTCACACTGTTTACTTGCAACGAGGTCATCTTGGGAGCTCACGCATATAAATGAAGAATTGGGAAATGAGGGAAAAAAGCTGACTTTGCCACCAATCTAGTTTAGACAATGGTAATCAAAAGATGCTTTACAACCCAGCGTCCCATTTTAATTACTCAGCCACTGTACTTTGAAAGATGCTCAATTGATCTATTCTTTGCATATTTTTACTACGTAGAGGCAAAACTAAAAGAAGAAAATAAAACAAACCTACCTATGACCCTGTTTAATACCTTTTCTTTTAAAAAATAAAACAGAATGTTTCAGCGCAAGAGCGCAGACTTTCCCAGTTCTTAAAACAGCTGACAAAAGAGCAAACTTCTGCTGTCAGTAGAAACTATCACTTGAAGTATGACTAGAGACTGCAGAAGGGTCTCTACACTGCCATAATCAATGGAGAAACAACTAAACCCGCTGACATCTAAAATAACAAGGCACAAGTCAACTTGTCCCGACTGTGAAACTTTGTGATGCCTCGAAGCAACACATAAAATTCAGCTCTACACCAGTGGTGAACTTTTAGCACTTGTCATATCAGAATGGAACCAGCAGGCTTTTGATTACTTACTTGTCTCCACACAACCTTTTTTTTTCCTTACGTTTTCAAAGGCTGTGCCTGCTCATCTGCATGCAGCTGCAATTGCCTGAATTATTCCAGCTTTAAGCTTAAGCTTCAATTTTTACACCCCTGCTCACAGCCCATAATCTTGGTGCAAGTCAGTTCCCCCAAAATGGTTGCAGATTACTCAGTAGTATATAAAAGGAGCTGGTGGAAGAACTGTGAACAACAACAACAACCAAAAAATTAAACTGCAAAAAGGAGAAAACATGATCCTGTGACTTAGAAAATGTGTCAGCTATAAACACATTGGAATAAAACTTTGAAACCTCAGCAGAAATAAATATTCACAAATTATCTAAGAAAATAAAAACACACTAACTGTTGATTTGTCTTACCTAGGTGAGGAGAGGAGAAGTTTTGTTTTTCTTTTTAAGAAATAATGTGCCCTTCAGGCACTGCTTCTGAAATAATGATACAGTTTAAAACCTGACAGGATTACATAAAACTAACACTGCTCCTAAAAACTGAGTCTTGAATTCAAAGTCTGATAGCTCAAGAGCCATTGGGCTGCAAAGGAGGGCTCGTTCCTGTAGAGAATGGTCTTTGAGGGCTCCTTGGTGTCTGTTTTCCTGAAGCAGTATGTGCACACAGTCTGCTCCCTGTTGGTGCAAACAGCGCTTCCTCCGCAGCTTCTGGCACACGAAGCTGTACTTCTCTCTCTCTCATCCAGGCCATGGATTTACACATAGTTTTGAAACTTCATCCTCTCTTTTCTGCTTTCTTTTGAACACTTTTTCAATTGTCTTGCACTCTTGGTTGTGTTATATACAGTTTAAACTTCTGTTCCCTTAAATGCTGCAGAGCAGGTTTTTTGCTAATGAAGTTTACTACAGGTTACCAAAATCAGTATATAATTCTCTTGGTTTAATGAGTTCTGAATTAGGCTTTCAGTTGTGTAAAAGCCCCAGCACACTCAAGATCCTTTTGGTACTTCTGCATTTAAGTGGCATGGTTTGGTAAACATGAAATCAGAAGGCCTTCATCAGTTTTCAGCTGCCAGGACTTGGATAAAATCCCCATACCAGCTATTTCAGTTTTATTAGCTTTGAGAGCGCAGATTGCAGCACTTGGAAAAAACAACAACAAAAAAAATAAAATAAAATCCACCAAAAACACAGAAGTTTTTCAAAATTTTTTTGGAGTGAGTTGATAGGGGACATAAGATCATTGAGTTAGGTCAGTGGATTCTGCGGTGACTTTAACAACATCAAATCAGACCTGAAATATGAAAAGCTCTTGGTTAACAGCTTTAAACAAAATCATATGAAGACAACAAGTGTCAAGCAACCACTAAAGATAGACTGACTCCTGCTTAAATCTTTTACGCAAACACATTTTATTTCTGACTATTGGCTGGAGGACAGAAATAACCTTGGTCAAAACACAGCTGCTAATCTGCAAGAAAAGCCAACACCTCCTCTCCAGGACTAAAATGTTGCTGGGATGATAAAGGAAGCCTGCCCTACTAACTCTGCAGATGTAGCAAGAGTTTTGCTTATCAGAGCAAAACAAGCCTTACAGAACCAATATATCAAATTTCCATATATTGTGGGTTAACCTTGTCAGGCAGCTAAGCATCTCACAGTTGGGTCCATAAGTAGATTTGATATCATGAAATTACCTTTTGAAGTAATGAACATAAAAGATTGAAATAGAACAGATCAAAGCTTGTTAGACAAAAAAATAAATGTTAAAAAATCTTTAATACATTTTAAAAATTTTGTGGTAGAAAAGTATGGATCAAAAGTTAAAATATAACAGTAGTGAATCAGTTAAGCAGAATCAGTGTGATGTCACATCCCTGACTCCAGACAATTGTGCAGTGCATTTACTCTAGTTGTTTGCAAAATGGTATAGCAGGAATTTAAAGAGTTTCAAATTTAGAAAAAGTTACTTGCTTCATACTAAGAACGTGAACAACAGTCACACAGCAAAATGTGAAAATACCAGGCAACAGACATAAAGCAATTTCATTGCACGGGCATTCTATAAATAAAGGCATTCTTTTTGCAGAACCCTAAGACGGGATGCACAAAAAGAAACAAGCAGATACAATCCCTTGGGACCTTGAAATGCCTTCTGACAGGGTCCTTGGGAAAAAGGTTTTTAGAAGTATTAATAGTCCTATAATAAGAAGTATGATTTCAGATGGCTCACACTCCAGTCAGGCAAAAAGAATGATAAATGGCATTGTAAAAAGAAAAAACAGCATCTTGTACCAGAGAAAAAGACTGAGCTAGTTTGGTTCAAGTTTGTTAGAATACGAACATACAAGAGACTAAATTTAAAGATGGATATTATTAAATGATTAGGTAGAAAAACAACACCTGGTATTTTTACCCATTCCAAAAAGATTTAATTCAACAACATGGTTGAAAGTACAATAAATTCCATTTAATTTAACTTATAAAAGAAAAGTCTATAATATATAAAACAAAAATGGATTTGCAATGACTGTAGATGAAGTATCACACATTGTGAAGGAGAAAATTAAAAGCTAATTGGCTATAGGGCAACATTTTAAACTGGGTTATCAAGGCTGCTCCAGTATCCTGGATACTTCCTATATTTTATCTTTTGTCTGCAAAAATTGTTCAGAAGCTGTAGAAGAAACAATTTGAAAGTCCACCACTCTGAGAAAACAGCAGCTCAAATTTTAAATTATCAGCCTGAGGATAGTACCTCTTTCTCAGTGCTGTGTACTAAGATTCATTGGACATGAATGCTGCTGTGTGCTCTGATGTACTGAATCTTGGAGCACTTGATGTGTGACTGTTGTGAAAGAAGAATGGCAGAAATCAAAATAAAAACTGGGATGCTCTATTGTTTTCTAAGGACTCAGGTTTGTGTATTTGCTTATTTCTTCCTCTCACCTTTAATATCCCATAAAACCACTGAAGGAAATGTAATCAAATTATGTGAAAACAGAAGGAGGCTACAGGATCATAGCTGGAAACTACAGCTCTTACTGCATCATAAATCAAAGTCCTCTGTCCAGATTTGCTTCTTACTGAATGTCCTTTGAACACCAAGGATTTCAGGAGAAAATAAGAAACTCTACTAATGGACTTTTTGGCACAGCACATTTGTTTTTTCCAGGGTAGCATAATTTTACATTTTACATTTTATTAATAAGTTTTAACCTCAAAGTTCAATTTTAATTAATTATATGAGGGGAGGCAGCCAGGTGACTTTCATCCCTTCAACTGCAGCTTTAATTTAATCCTTTAAAAACAAGTATAAACATAAAACCTAAAATATAATTGTTCTACCAGTAACAGCTAAACTGAACATAATAACCTGCAGCCCAAATAACCTTGAATGCACAGAATGCAATTTGAGCCTTAATACAACTATGTGCATGTGTAAGCAGTCTTAACTTTTTCTGCTCTAAGAATTATTATTTATCTTCCCTTTAAGAACCATAATAAATCTGCAAGACAGCAAGCTTTGAAGATTCAGTTTTCTCTGGAAATTTTAATCCATAACAAGGGATTTCAAAAAGTACAATAATTTACATTTAAACAGGTGTAGTTCTTTCCATTCTTCAAATTTAAAATAGTAATATAAAAGATTTCCACTCCTCAATTCCTATAGTGTATTCTTCTTTGTCACAAAAATGGCAAAGCTACAGTTGTTCCCTCTCATAGGGCTCTGCTCTGTATCCCTGCAGCACCATTAGCAGGCTCTCTTAGGCTATTATAGTAATTATTGATACCAATCATTGACATGTGAAACATTGATAAGAAAGTAGAACTTACCAGAAAACTTCATTCCACAGAAGGCTTTGATGCTAGGCACACTTTTCTTCATAAGGCAAGGTAAAAAGCAGCTCCAAACAAGACCCCCATCAATTCCAGATACAGGCTAGCTAATAATGGTAATGGAAATGTGGGGTGAACATCAGGGTCTGGACAATTGCTTGGTGAAAGTAAACAGTAATGTAAACATCATAAAACAGTGATATGTCACTTAAATTTGTGTCCAATTTCATCACACCATTCTGGCACAGGCTTCTAAAGCACTGCCAAGAAACTTTTTTCCATAAACTGTTGAACTTACTGCCGGCTTTAACCCCTGCTAGCAAGATGCTTTGGGGATGACAAAATCCATTGCATTTTAATTCAATACACCATTACACAGACACCAGCATATGTTAGGAAAGTTCAGCTTCACATTACAAAACTTACTTTTCAGTAATCAGAGAAGATAAAGGTTTTCCACAGTATTTTCACATATCTTATCTTACAAACAGAAATGTTATCTTACAAACAGAAATGTTGCATATATATAATGTGGTGGGATCCAGCTCACTTCATGCAGCTTCCCTTGTATCAAAGCCTGCTTAGCTCTCCAAAGCAGGGTGCAATTTCTCATGTGCTTGGAGGAAGAAGCGTTGTTGTATAAGTCTCCTCATCAGCTTCCAGGGTGTTTCATTAGAGCATTTCATCTTTGAAATGCCACCAAGCTGCTTACCTGTCACCAAAAGAAAATGTACTATGACTCAAGAGCTCTGGCCTCAAAAATACAGCAAATGAATATACAATACATTTCTAATATATTTGCAGCAGGAAAAGGGGCACGGTTCTGTGAGTTAAAAGGCCTATCCAGTCCTACACTCTTCGATTCTGTTGTTAAAAGTAAATGATGTAGCAAATATTTTATGGTCTATATATCTCTCAAAAATTACCTGCAGGAATGGTGGCTTTTGCAGCCACATCCCTTTGGCAATTCTGCATAATCCATCTGGGGAAAATTTCTGTTTACACTGAATTTATTTTTACTATTGCTCAAGGTCAAAACTGCAGAAAATATACCTTAAATCACAGTTTGAAATATCTGAATCTGGTAGAAGCAATCTGGGTACCTAATGCTGCCTAAATGCATAACATAGTTTAGTAAATAGTATTTTATATCTTCTTTAAACCTTTACTCTCATTGATATAGCAAATGGAAGGAAAAAATTCCCTCAAAAATAAAATTATATAGAAAGAGAAAAATAGAAAATTTTGGGGTAGAAAGAATTTTCAGGCTTATATAAAGTATGTTAATTTATACATGTGCTGTGAAAATTAAGTTTCTCCTTTTTCTCTTTATTATAAAACCTCCAAGTTCCTATAAAAGGAAGTAACTATAACCCCAAATAAAACTTCTACTATTTGAAATGGAATTAGATTACACATGTAAGTTGTCTATGATATGAAAAGTGCCCAAAAAGCTGAAAATACCTACCAGGACATGCTGCAAAACAAATGTGATTTTATAATTATTTCAGTTCTCTTGGACAGTCACAAATACAGATTATCAGTAAGCAAATAGCAGGACACTATTAAAGTTAATAATTGTTCAAGACCACCTATATTTGCAGATTATTTTTGGGGTTTTTTTACAGGTTGAAATCATGCAGGCACTTTTCATGCAAAGTCCATAACCTCTCTCTGGAAGCACCTTCACTGAAATACTGTTTCACATTAGAAAATCAGAACATATTAGAGGTGAAACCTGGAGCACCAGACCACATTTCAGCTTGTTTGTATCATCCTGGTCATTTGGGCTGTAAAGAGGAGCCTAAACCGGGAAAATCCAAAGGGGCAAGAGGCAATACACAAAATACTGCACATGGACAACTGCAGAAACCTAAATTTTGTCAGGTCTGGTGTGTAATACCTAAAGACTTCTCTAGTGGAAAGAAATACATATTTGTATTTCATACAGATTGAATGCATTTCTGCAATTACATGGATAGCAGTATTCTGCCCCCTTTGGCCTTCCAAAACAACAGAATGCATTCCCCTGGCCAAAACAACAGAATGCATTCCCCTGTTACAGCTGAGACAGTACAGACCTCATTCCAAGTGCAAGGCTTGCTTCCTTGACTTGCCACCTTGTCGGATCTCAAGATCTCAGTCCTGAGATGCTGAGCCACCGAGACCACCTTGGGGGGCTCGGGAGTCCTGGAATGTTGCCAGAAGTGTCTGGTGGCTGGACTTTGACCCTACACAGGAGGCGACAAGGATGAGGGCTTCACCGGGATGAATGGTGAAGGGATTAGCTAATTAGAGGGTGAGAAACAGGGTTTAGGATTTATGTACAGGGGGGTTTAGAGGAGTAAGATGGAGGAATTGGGGTGTGTCCTGCCCTCCTTCTTCTTCCTCTACTCCTCCATCTTCTTTGGCCACGGTGGCACCTTTGGATTGGTTATTACTGAGAGTACACAGAGTTATAAGAATAGATGGTATTGGGGAAAAATGATAAATATTGTATACGTAACAATGGGTATAAAGATACGTGGCTGCCCGTGAGGGCAGACAGTGTGCTCATGGCTGACTGCTGAGCAGATCTCTGTTCGGCTGAAAGAACATCTTTTAGATAAACAATTAATAAACATAAAAACCGAAAGAAGAACTGAAGCCTCTTCTCGTCCTTCGATACGCGGGCTGCCCCAAGGCCACCTCGGGCCTTTCCAGGCCCCTCAAACAGCCGAGATAAACCAGACACCACCTCACATGCCATGCAGACTATAGATGCATAAATCCCATCTGCCAAAGGAAAACAGTAAATAAAAAAGCTCTACCAAAACAAGGCACTTCATTTTACATTCCCTTGGTGACAAAGAAAAAATAATAATAAAAATAAAGGCCTCATGCCAGATGCTGGAACATTACTAAATGACAATTAAAATATACCATATTTTTAATGGAATATGATACAGAGTAAAACAGGAATAAGAATAATAAGAAATAGAAGATGGACGGGCACTATCCCTGTGGGTCCAATCTGGTTTCTAGATGTAAGAGAAATTATTAAAAATCATTGTTTTTTTCATTGTTTATTTGTGTGGTTCAGCCTTCCAGGAGTAATAAAAATAGAGTCAGCTGGAGATAAGGTTTGTATGGTAATGAACATTCCATAAATACCTGGTGTGCTTTTCTTTTCCAGTGAGCTTCCCTCAAAATCAAGGGAACCACATTGCCTACAACAAATATACTGTCTAGAGCTTCTAACTGGGAGGTGTAAGACTGTACTCCAAAAAGAATTCATATAAACAGTGTGCATTGTGGTACATATGTATTACAAAAAATTTGTAAAGGTCTCATTGTTGGTAGTTAAAGCACAGGCTAAAAGAGCCAACTCAAAATCCAATGTGAGCAATGGCTTTGATTTTTCACATAAAAAAATCAATATATTGAGTTCACAGTTTTCCCATGAATAGAATAAAGATCAAAGAGACCCACCGGGGCAAGACTGGCATTAAACCATGTCATATTCTAGGACAAAATTACTTCGCAGAATGGGGAACTCTTTGAAAAAACATTCTCAATTTCAGTTCAGGCCTGTAAGAGAAAAATATATTTCTAACATGTTTATTTAAAGTAAATAGAATAATTGTACAATAGCAACATTAGTCTTTTATTATTTTTAAATGTTAATCGCATTTAAAATGTGATGCATGAAGGCTTTTTAAAAGGTGTAAGATACCATTTCTATTAACAAATTGAGTTTATTTCTCTAGGTAGGGATTTTGTTATTAATCAATCACATGGCTAAACCATAATCAAGTTTTGTGTGTAAGAACTTTAATTGTTTCTATAATGAAAACAATCTCTACCCTCTTCTCCTTTCATAGGAGTTAGAAACATTAGTTTCCCCAAAAGGTCAATGGAAGAAGCAGCTAGAAAAGCCAAGAGATTCAGTTTGCTTTCTGCTTGTGCCCTGTTTTTATTTCTGTCATTCAAGAAGAGAAGCTCGCTGCAGGTTTTCTACAACCCCCAGAAGAAATTTAGCAGGGTGACTTTATTTGGGCAGTTCCACGTGGAGAGCAGATTGACAGGCACAGCACTGCTCTGCAGGGCAGGTGGCAAAGGCCATTAGTGCCCGCTTCCCTTCACACTGCCCTTCTGCAGCAGGGACCCTGCCTTCCACCTCCAATTAGTCCATAAATAAATTATTGATCTGTCATCTCTAAGCTCACACTGCTTTCTAGCCTTGAAACTTCATTGTTCTCAAATATGTCCTAGGGATCACCAAGCTCGTAGAGTAACAAAAAAAATATTACTGCATATAAATCCAGACATTTTTAAAATACCTCTGTCAATTTGGCACTCTCCTGTCCACATTTAAACCAATAAATTATTTAGCAGTTTTTGAATGAAACATATTTTCCGTCTCTTGACCAAGGAGTTACAAGTAATAGAGAAGCAAATCACAGTTGTGCAAATGCACACGACGAATTTTAATTTGCCTATAACAACAACCATTACATGCATTAACATGTAATAACCATTACATACTTGATATCTATAGGAACATCACAGTGTCTATTTGGCTAAGAAAATTCTACTACAATCTAGCCAAATATCAGTTTCATTGTAACTCATTGGGAATGGTGGCCCAGGAAAGGTCCCAGATCAAGGACAAGAGTGCCAGATTAAGGTAAAATATAAATGATTAAATGACTGCAAATTACAGTCAAAATATCTGTGTATGTAGCGTTCATAGAAGAATCATATCTATTTACACAATTACATTTAATTTCCATACATAATATTACATTTACATCTACAAATACTGAGAAATTGTCTATGGAAAAATATATGTGGAGTATGTAGACAAATATTGTGCATTCAGAAAATAAATTGATATAACAATATGCATATAAAAGAAATATATATAACATATATAACAGAACTACATATCACATATCTAGAAATATATATAATCATTTTTATGTATATAAAGAAACAATAAGTAGAAATCAGAAAAAAATTATGAAAGAAAAAATAATGCACAACAGAAATCTGACAAATAGATATCATCAGATAACAGTGGAGAATAAAAAGTGATACAAGACTGCAATGTTTCAGTATCACAAATAAAATTTTATCTATAAAGCTGGGGAGGTTTCCAGATCAAGGAACAAGGGAACATTTAAGTTGCCTTGCTGTTTCTATTATTTTTCATTCCAATTTTTTAATTCTCTTCCTTTCATTTTTAACTATTAATACAGCAAATAATTTCACTTTCTTTCCTTTCTGCTTTTCCCACCTGTTTAGTACATAGTTTGATTTTTAAACCCAGCCACAACACTTCACAAATTATTTATTTAAAATATTTTGTGCGTGGTTCTTTTAGGTATGAAAACAACATGACTATCCTTTCTATATCTTGTGAAATGTCATTAAAAAAGCAATCATTTGTCTCAACCAATTTAATATTCCTCAGCACTTCTGGGTCAGAAAAAAGCCTATAAAAATAATTAGCATTTACCTGACTTCTTTCCCTTCTTTTGTTTAGTACAACTTAGCTGTTCTCATTAGAAATGTAAATATTCCAAATCCCTTATTTGTTGTTCTACGTTTTCTTCTTTTTCTAACTCGTGCAGCTATCTTTTTATAGAACCGACAATTCTGTGCAAAAGTTAACTAAACAAAGAATTGCTATAATCTTGATCTGCACAAGCTGTACTTGGCTACTTTTCATTATTATTGCCCTACTTCAGAAGGTTTGGTAAGTATTCAAGCAGCCTGACAGCAGTGTTTATAGTCAGATATCTTTCTCCTGAAACAATATCACAACTTTTGCATAAATCTTTTTTCCATTCAAATATATCAACAAGAAGCTAGTGCTCAAAAAAGACATTGCTTGAAATATTCCAGTGCTTTGCAATCAAAAGTTCCTGGCCACTTTTTGTGCTTCAGAGACAAAATATTGGAACATTCATCCTAAGTCATTAATAGAGGCTGCTGGTATTTTGTAGATACAGCTTTTTTACCCCAGTTTTGGACTTTTTGGAACATATTCAAACTTAATGAAAGCTGTATTTTTTCTCAGTATTCTGACTGTAAACAACTTCAGATGATTCTTTCAACAGAAAGAATCTGGCCATTTCTGAGAGCCAGATAACTCCTTTAGTCCTTCCCCAGGCAGTTCCTTCCACAGTGCCTGCTCTAACAATGCCATAGGTAACAAGTGCAGAAGCAAAGCAAGACAGGCAATGTCAGTCTTGGCAAGGTGAATGCAGGCGGGCACCAGGTAAACGGGGAAAAGAATGAGAAAATAAAGTGGGACTATCACACAAGGGTGTAGGTCGGGGGGCTGAAAAGTGAGGAGGATGAAAGCAGCAGGCTGATGTTCTCCTCTGAAAGGAAGGAAGAAAACTTTAAATTGTGCTACATAAAAGGAAAGAAAAGAAAGGCATGTGCTGGTTTGTGATGACATACAACCAACTTGTTCCCAATGATACTGTTTATTCTTTCCAATGATAGCTAAAAAAACAATAAAACCAAAACCTCATAATGAGGCTTGTGAGTTAGAGCTTATTAATTTTCAGCATTCTACTCACCCTGCCAACATTCTCTCCTAGTCACAAAATACACTGGAAGGCTGTAACGCGGTACAGAATCAAATAATTGCGAGCTTTGGACTCAACTGAGTTGTACTCCACTGACAGCACATCTAGATGCTCTTCAGATCATTGAGGGACAAAAGCACAATATTTGTCACATCAAAACACAAGACTATCAAGTTCTAAGGAGACAGAAACTGAGATTTTTGGCCAGCATTACTACATGTCATTTCTAAACACAGTTAGAAGTCCTACCCAGACAGTCTGCAGTGCTTCTGAAGCCAAGGGTTAGTGACATGACTTAAACAGGATCAAAGAGAACCTGAATTTACCTCCAATTCTGCAGCATAATTACAAGTCTGAACCTCAGTAACTACTTGCTCAAATTAAGAAGGCAGAGGACAAAGTATTACTTTTCCTTTTGTTTGGACCATAAAAATATTTTTTACACTCAGTCCCTCAAGAATTGTTCAATTTCTTAAACATTTAGAGGACTTAAGACTCGATATTTTTCTCTAGGATGTCATAACTTCAAAATTCATTGTTGGTTTTTAAGTGTAGAATTACAACAGCCAGGATTGCAGTAAATTGGTCTTTGACAGGTTGCTTTCAGTCTCATTTAATTGTAACTATAGCAACAGAGCTCTGCAATTATCAATTGTGAGTTCTATCTAAACAAATAAAGATATAATCTGCCTTAAGTCTTTTATTACATCTGCATAAGTTAGAAATAATCACAAGAATTTTAAAGGGAACTTTGCATTATTGAATTTTCAATCACATAATGATATTGATATTTAGGTAGATGTTTAACTGCAGTCTGAAAACACATTACAAGCAGAGCTAAGTGTCTCAGTTTGAATAGGCACTGGAAAAGTTTCACCACTGGGAGGAGCCTGAACCTATGAAAATTACTTCAGTTTTGGTTAAGAATCTGTATGACAAATATGGGGAAGAAGAGTAAAACAGGTTATATTGCTATGCAAAATCAAATACAAGTTTCTAGAGCAGTCAGTTATGAAAGAGCTGTATTAGTTGGAATATTCTTTAATAGGCTACTGGTGATAAACACTGTGACATTTTAAGTTATTGCTAATGACTTAGCTTAGTACTTTACAAATTTTATAATGCTCAAGAAATTTTCGAATATTGTTGCTATATGTCAAAATTTTGCCTTTCAAAATTTATCTGTTGCATCCAAACTCTCATGCTTGTTATCTAAAATTTTATTTTGACTTCTGTTTGTGACTGCATGACCTTGCTCATTTATTGTGCCAGAATCTATAAAAGGCTCCATAGAATGAAAAATGCAACCTACTTCCTACGTTTTCAAAGATATTTCCTAGCTGTGACATATAGAAGTATTTTTTTTAATCTCTGTATCTTCTCATTATTTGTAGCTCTGTAAATACATATATACTGAGCAGTATAAGTTTCACTGCTGAAAAATATTAGTGCCCTAAACAAAAAAAAAAAAAAAAGCCAGATGAAATTTTAAAGATCATCACCTAACAGGACATTGTTTTACAGAGTTTAAAAAAAAATCTGGTTTGAGTATTTTGAATTCTTGACAGTTTCTTGGAGAAAAACAGAACTTCTATGTAGTCTGTTTCTCCCATGCTGAAAACTGAATACCAAAAGTTGAAGTTAATATTTGGGGTATGTTCCAAAGATGCAAATCTTTATTACATGCAATTCCAAGCTAACTTTAACCATCCTAGATTGGATCCTAAAAGGAGTACAGATGAGGTACCAGAGCCTTCAAAGTGACTGCTACACACACAGCTTGAGTCCTCATCACCTAGACCATTGCTGTAATTACAATATGATTTTAAAGTTGATATAATTTTAAATTTGAGTCTCTTTAAAACCAGAGTCTTTTGTTTTATCTATGCTACATTCATATCTGCCCACTCAATTACTTACTGAGGAAGAAAACTGCATTAATAGAGAGAGGTGATATTCAACATTTCAGCTTCAAGTGAAAACCACAAAAAAAATATCTTTGATAAAAAAACCATTCAAGTACTGCTTGTCAAGACACAACAGCACCTATCACTCCTGAACTCATCCAATATCTAACCTACCAATATAGTTTAACCCAGTTATTGCTGTATTATATATTAATGCTGTCGTATCACTAATACTTTTGCTGAAAAATTTCAAGGTAAAGACTTCATCACAACTAAAACACAAGTCTCAGAGCAATTCACCCAAAGAAATAGAAATTGAAGAATACTAAAAGAATACTAATAATAGTAATTTCAAAAGTAATTGGTTGGTCACTGCAATCTTAATACCCTCTACATCTGCAGACCCATTTTAGAGCCCCATGACATTTTCACTGTGTTAAAAATCTTTTATCCAGTTTTGATTGCAAACTTGATTTCCTAGGAATAAAAGTATAGAAATATTTAAGATTGTATTAATTATTTCCCACCAATTTCCAGTTCCTTGAGTTTCTGCTTGATATTGCAATTAAGCAATCAGCACAGATCTAGAGAAGGGAGCAAGAGCAAGAAAGAAAATGAAAGAAAAAGAGAGAAAGGGAGAGAGAGACCAAAGGGATCCCAACAAGAACAACTAGAAACTTACTTGCACATTTATTTAATCTTCCCTTGGTGTTTCTCACACCTGTTTTGGAATAAATTTTAATTGACATAAATCTGTGTCTCAAATGCACGTGGTTCAGCTTGAGTAAAACATTGCAACAGTGACAGAGAAATTTGACAGTCTATATAGTCTGCTGTTGCATTGAATTAAATTAACTTTCAATTTTAGTCTCCTTTAACCATTATTTACTTGAATTCAGAAACACAACATTTAGGGCAAAGGGTCTTCTGTGATCAAGTGTGCAGATTCCTAGGAATTCCAAACCTGAAGCAAGAGTAGAATATGCAATAGAAACCTTTCAGAAATCTGCCTTGGGGCCATGGTAGAAGTCCCATGATAACACATATATCCGTTTCATAGTATTGAAGTCTCAGAACATCTTCCAGTGAAATTAGATTCCCCATTTCAGTGATGACCTGAGGGGAAAAAAATAAACATTGTGTTGCACACATAAACTGAGGATGGAGGCAGCCCTCAAACAGGCATATTTAAAAGTTGCAGGAAGGGAATACTGATCCTTAATATGGTTTCACTACCTTTAAATTCCAATCCCACTGATTTTTCATAAATTGAGAGTTGGGAGCTTTATTAGATTTGTTTTCAAGTGAAAAGTTCCCATGATTTTTGAATTATAAATATTTCACAATATTTATTCATAATATTATTCTTTTTAGCCATGAGGTGTTCATATTAACATTTTTTTCCCTTCTCCTCCCTCCTTATGACATTGAATTTCATTTTAAAATAGCTCTTATACTTCCATAAACAGTACTAAAGCAGGCTTTTTGCTGCTTTAGTATATATATATTGAAATTTATTTGAACATATATTGAAATTTATTTTCTGTGCCGTTGTATGAATTAACCCACATTAAAAAACCATTGCATAATCACTCTTAAAATGAAGACTTTGAGATAGTCAGAACTAAGCCTCAGTGTACATTTGCAGACTTTGTCTGTCGGATCTGTAACAGCTAAAGCTATGAAACTGCTGTAAAGGAAATGTCAAATACTTCATAAATCATAGTAATGATAGTATCTAGCAGCATTTCTAGCTGAGGTAAACTGAGCAGAACCTTTTCTTGATGCTGTTGATACTTTGATAATCCGTCTGTTTTGATCTGGAAAATATGAATCTTATGGAAAAAATCAGTCATGTCTTTAACCACAATGAAAAAAAAATCACTTCTAATACTTTCCCCTCACAAACACAGCATGTCTTACAAAATGGTTCACCAAAAACTATCTGGGAAAGAAAAAACTACAGTCTAAAAAAATTAGAAAAATGATATTTTGAATATGAGCAGATAAAAGAGAGAAATCAAGGTACAAAACGATCATTGGTATCTAAAAGCAGACTAGTTCATTTTCACATACTAAAAATTAAGACGGCAGTTGATTTAAAAAATTCTTAGACCTCTCCAAAGGTTTCTTCTAATTCATTAATTTTACAGAGATTCTTTAGCAAGCTCAATGAAAGGTATTATCTTCTTGCTAATGTCAAGAATTTTTTTTTTCATCTGAAACTGAAATAGGTATGACAGGTATAACATTTGACTCTCAGATATGTTCATGGTCAGGTAAACAGACCTTGGCAGTGCTAAGGGGTTTTGGGGCATACCCTGAATTAGGTTGTGTTCATACTAAATCACGAGGCTAAGTATTTAGGTCATGGAAGGTAAGCCAGTATCACAGTACATTTTCATATCGTCATATTTAATGAACTGTATAGGTCAGGTTGAATCTGAGTGGGAAGATTCCTAAGGGGCCCAGCAAAGCTGAATTTAAGAAATGCTGCATCAAATACCTCCCATTAGCCATACTAAAAGAACAGACTAGAGCTCTTCTGGCCTGCCTTCAAGAGCTTCCACCACAGCATCCCAGACCTCAGCAGGCTTGGAGAATGCTTGTGTCTGTTCCTAGACAAGGCAATTTACTGCTTTTTGCAGGACGGACACACAGACAGCAAATGTGTCTAGGTCAGTGGGCAGCAACCCAGGGAAGGGCACCACGAAACCCTACACAATCATTCCTTGGTGGCCAGCTCCCACACAACTCAAAAGGTTTTCCACACTGGAACTGGAACTTTCAAAACCAAAATGCCACTGAAGCTGCTTTGTTCTCAAGGTAAGTTCTACTCCAGATGGAAGGCAACTTTTCACCAACAAACACAACATTTGAGTCTTAGGATGTCATTTGGACTGCATGGATCTGAGGTGTTACCACCCTGAGCTTAAATGTATGTAGGAGTAAAGGGAAAGATGCTCCAATATTATGTTATTAAAAAGAAAATGTGTTCCCTTTCTTTATTTTTGCATGATTCTGGTAAGGCTGCAGGATAAGACATCCAAGATTCACAAAGGTTTTTATCTACATAAAATTAACATATGTCTATTGCATTACTATTAAAAAGTATAATTACAGTTTTTCAATTTTGCCCAAGTAATGAAAATCCATTTAGGAGTGCTGATTTTTATACTGACATCACCTATAGTGACTAAATTCAGAATAACTGGATAGAGCACATTTTCAGTCCTCTGAGAAGGCATTAATAATTTTCTTCTATTAACAAATCATCATTTAATTAAGCACTAATACAGATAACAGCATACATTTTCATGAAGAATTTGCAATCTTAGAATTCTCCAAGGGTTGTCTAAACCTTACAAGTATTGAATCCTATAGCTTGAGAAGTGGGGTAAATAACCCCAGTATTTAAAATGAACAAGTTATAAAGTCATTTAAATATTTGTCATTTGGAAAGTTTTCCTGAACAGCCCTGCTAGATGACAGATTAAGATTATTTTACACTAAGAAAATAAGGCATAACTGGCAATATTTTGCAGACCTCATATAGATGGTGACCTGGAAATATTATCTGACAGAAAAATACAAAAACAATATTCATATGATAATTCATATCATCGCACTTTGCTATTTCATCTGAGTGAGTATTCAGGTACTTGTCCATATTTCCATGGATCTACATATCTGTGTTTAGAGTTTCATTAATAGCTTATAATAACTGCAACTTCAAAGTAATTTTTTTAAACATCATATTTAATACTAACTCTATCTGGATACATACTGCAATGGTAAAAAGATCAAAACAGTAGGCAGAAAAATAAAATAAATTAAATTTATATATATATATATATATATATAAACTTTCCTATCAATTCCTTAAAATTCCCTTCTCTGTACAGAATTCCAGTGTGTCATGCCACCTGGCAGATATCATCTCATTTTAAAAGGGTACCAACCTTCTTCTGTAAGAGTCCATATTTTCTGAAATGGTTGAAAATAATTCAGAAGAATTCAAAATAGTTGTGGTATATACATTGCAAAACTATTTCTCACCTCAGTTACAAAACAAGCAGTGTCACATATTTTTTTTAGCTAGAGGGTTCCTTTCCTTGTCATAAAATAAATTTACATTTATTAGCTCCAGTAGTAAATAAACTGGTGACTGCTGTGCCTTGCCAAAACAAATTGCTCCACATCTCTGTCAGCAGTCATTTTTAAATCCAGGAAAACCTGGTTTTAAGCTGGGAAATACATGACACCTGAGTACATGAGGGATTCTGCAGTCCCTTGGCTCTTCAGGAAGCAATCTGTCAGTGTAAATATTATCACATAATTTCCTCAACAAATTGCTTTGCCATCCAAAAAGATCCAATCTCTTATCACTTCTTTGGGTAAGGGAGGTCTCCAAGTTTGTGACAATGCAAATAAGTACTTTTGTTTTGCCCCTGTTACTTGGATTTGTGCAAGTTTTATAGGCCAGCAAAAGAAAATTACTTCAATAAAAATTAAGAGAAGAAAGAAAGTACAAAACCCCCCAGTGAACTATGCTATTTCCTAAGCTGTGGTGCTCAGTAATAAATGTCACTTTTTTAGAGGTGACAGCACAGAAAAAGGGAAAGAAGCACTATGCTGTGACACGTATGAAAGGTGCTATTGCAATTTTTATAATATCATATCAAATCTTAAATTTCCATCCTTCAGCTTCCTTGCTTTACCTCTATGCTATGACACCATTTTTACAACTGTTGCTGAAATTAGAATCTAGGCTTCAACAGATTTTCCCATCAACAGAAATTACTGCTTGGGAATCTGAGGAGACCAATATTAATTGGCAAAAAATTCTGATTAAAAGTAATAAAGTAATACCCAGTCTACTAAAACTATGTATTTCCCAGCAAAAATACTAGATACCACTGGAAGAAAAAATTCAATAATACATGAAAATATGAATCACCTTGAAATATTTTTTAATACATATATAATATACTACTTTCCAGAAAGAACAAAATGTGAGAAGGTACAGGAAGCAGATGCCAAAATCAAATCCTAAGTCATAACCTTTTTTTTTTAAACTTCAGAATGAAGGAGAGATTTGACAAGATAAGGCAAGCAAATTCTTGATTGCTATTTTTTCGTTGCAGCCCATTTTGGTGTGATGTCTGAACTATATATTCGTGACAATCTTCAGAATGTGAATAAATAGATTAAATCAATTCATCTTTATTTTTTATCTAAAATTGAATACTGTATTTGAAGAAACACTACCTGTTATTGAGGGCTGTGTACAAGAAAGCACCCTCAGAACTTTAGCCTTGTGTTTTTCACTATTTTCTACATCCCACCTGCACACACACCACCTGCATTCTTCTTTGATTTTAAGATTCAGCAGAGGGGCAACCTGAGTGGTTTCGCAGCTTTAAATAAAATCATGGCTCCCTGCTGAGAAGAAGCATGACACAAGAGTCTTATATCAACTGTGACCCATGCTGCAGACGCCTTGGCAAATCTGTGGAAAAAACTGGGGTTCAACTGGCACAGTAATTGAGAGGTTTGCTGGTTCAGTTGCTTTTGCTTGAGGGCAGGGTCTATTGAACTGAAAAATGAATTGAAAACGTGCACTTGAAAAGTACAGTGAGGGGACCCAGATTTTAAGAAGCATGCTGCTAAAAAAGATGCATTTCTTTCATGATCTTACTTGCAAATCAACAGATGGAAAATGTAACATGCCTATTTCTTCATGCCACATAGTAGTCATTCCACTCAGCTATCAGAGGCCTTGAGAAATTTACTCTGTGGAACAGAACATAAAATCTGTATGTAATTAAATCAATTAAGAACAAAAACAAAACAGATCTGTAAAAACATACTCTTTCCATTAAAAAAGAATCTCCTGAGGAGCATCAGCATTTCATTCCAAAACCACGTTCTTACTGCAATTTAAAAATACTCTATGAAATTCCTTCTTGCAGAGTAAGATTTTCTCCCCAATTTCACACTTCATAAATAATGCAAGAAAATATCTTCTCCTTAATCCTTCAGACTCCCAAACACTTACCAAACCATCCCTGATTTACTTCTAACATTTTCTTGATGAGAATTATAGGCACATGAAATGCATTTGCACCCCATTTAATGCCTCCAGTGAGTCAAGAGATAATTTTAAATACCAAGCCACAACTATATTAGACAGTTTTAGATAATTCAGAGCCCTCTTTTGTGTTCTTTCAAACCATTTCATCACTCATTGCAAAGCATTAGAGGAAGTAATAACAAATGACAAAGACTGTGCCTGAGGGATTTTATGTGGGGTTGATGACTTCCTTGTCATTAGTTTCTGTTAGAGAATAAACAGCACAACAAACTGATGCCTCTTTAAGAATTTTAACTACCATAACTTTTTTTGTGGAGAATAAAATGGACCCAACATTTATTTTTTCATTAAATATATACCATAACTCAGTTTTACATAGAAATATTCATAGAATTTAGGGCCAGATATTCATTTCTCCCACATAAACAGAATCAAGCTAAATTAACCAATATATGTGGTAAGTGCTTTTGCTTTTTGTCTATTATTTGGACATGTGCATGTCTGGTCTTCTATCCTGACCAGAAGAAGCTTCAAGAAGTCTTCCCTGAAGAGAGAAAGCAATGGGAAAAGGGCAAAAGGTTAATTAAAAATTCAGTCATATCAGACAGTGAATTCTGGGTATGAATAGTGAATACGTATGTATGTGAGAGGGGGAGAGGGAGGAATTAACAGATTCAGAACATTGCTGAGAATTCAAAAGAACTTCCTCATGACCTTCTCAATACCCTATAATCAGCTGTAATCAGCTTGAAGTTTGTTTCACTAACATTCCCTTCCCCACTCTTCCACTGAGAAAAAGCAATGGAAGATTTTGTGTGTGCAGAGAAATTATCCATTTGTGTACTGAATACAGTACTGAATATAGGAAAGATTTTATATCTTCAAATCTTTATCTTGTTAATTTATCATCATGTGTGATTAAACATTACATGTATCATTGTCATTTATTTGCATGCATGAAAACTCAGTGGCCCCCTAATTTCAGCTTCGTTTGTATTGAAAACTCTTACAATCATTGCCCATTCTGCTACAAACTGACTGGTTCATCCAAATACAGATTATGTTTTAGGATGCAAATAAATAAAAGCCACCTCATAGATACTTTTGTTTCCCCTGGTCAACTCCATCAAGTTGCTATTGGAAGGTGATAATCCAGAGCAATTTTTAATATTCATAATCTGAACCTTTGCTCCAATCAAGTGTGAAATATATAGGAACAGAAGAATACAGTGAAAAAAAAATCAAGAAAAGCACTGTCAACAATTAGCCAAGTCTGTTAACTTTTGCTATTAAAATGAATATTGAGGTAAAATTAGTGAAATTTGCTAAGGGTAATTTGGTTATTATAGGCAGTCCATTCAAGTACAACAAAAATTATTTGCTGTTTCTTTCAGCTTTTAAAATTGTAAGAACTCTTTCTATGGGTTAACGAAAGATCAGTAATAATAAAAAATATCAAGCTGGATTCTTCTCTCAAAGTTCTCTGCACTTGACAAAATAATGTTTATGTCAACTCTAAACCCTGTTATTACAGGTGGCTTTCTGACCTGTTGATTACAGGCCCTCACAATCTGTCACATTATTATTTTTCTGATTCCAGAATACCCCACAAAGAATGGAGGCTCAAGACAAAAATCAAACCTTAAATCTTCTGTGAAAGGGTTTCAGCATCACTTATTTCCTGAAGACAAATGTGAATGTATTTTTATTGTGCTTTTCAAAAATGCATTAGCGCAATCCTTTTTTTGCCTCTCTCATAAAACCAAATACTTTTTTAAAATAAGTCACATTATGAAGGGAGTAGAAAAACAGATAAAACGAAATCATTTAGAGGTATTCACTATACTAGTTGCTATAATCTTCCTATAAAAGGGTTGAATTTGTGTGGAAATTGTTCTGTTATTGAAAAATAATCTGTAACATGTAGCAGTTTCCTATCTGAAAAAAGAAGTTTGGGCATAATTCTGAGGTGCTTTTCAGCTTGTCCAGAAGCATATAAAAGCATGAGAAAATATTAGTCTTCTGGGTGCTATAGACTGAGGATAAAGTTAAAAAGAAATTACATTCTACAGTCTCAGGAAGAAGGAATATAAAAAATCTAATTTGAAAAATATTGTCCATATCCTCTGTGGTATTTTATATTAGTGCATAACGCTCACAGAATGCTAGTGAGAACTAGATATTTAAATACCACTGAGAAATGGGCTTAAGTGCCTTCTTCCCTTCCTATCTCTATTGATAACTTTTCTTTAGCCAGCAATATTTTCCTACTGTTCTTAAAATAAGAACAGTAGAGACCTGACCTCCTCCTTTTATTGTTTTAAGACCTAATTTCAATGATGCCTCATTCAGATCAGTAGAGACCTGACCTCCTTATTCTAGCCTTTTTTTTAGAGCAAGATTTCCAACAATTTTTAGTCCTGCATTATGTAAAGCAGCAAGTCCTATTTCCACACATATTATTAATGAAGCTTGAATGGTGGATGAATGGATTCCTCCCATTGTTAATTACTTGGGGCATGTCTCTGAAGAGGTGATCTAGCTGCTTACTGACCTCAGGATCTACATGTTACACCTTGCACATTGCTTGGTATTGAGTGCCATGACTCCTTATTAATAATTCCAGCTCTTGAAACAGCATGGGACCCCCTGAGAACACCTTTTGGCCTACCTTTAGGCAACTACTCCTCCTTCTCCCAGGACAGCCTGGCTGTTTGTACCTGCCCATCATCCCAGCCACCTCCAGGACTTTGAGTCAGCCACCATATTCCTGTTTGTTTAACCTGCACACGACCGGAAGCAAGCTGGCAGAACTTAGATCAGGATGTTGAGAATAGAGAGATAGTATTGGAGAATGGCAGGAAAATTATTCTCTCTGACCTGTCTTATTCTAAAGCAGAAGGTTGGCACCTGCCTTAAGGTAAAACAAAGATCTTTACTTAAGTTGAACACATAGACTGTATTCACAGACTCTGATAATTTCTAAAGTTTTTTATAATTTCAAAGTCCAACACAATTGGAATTAAGGTCAAACCTTAATTAAAGAGGATTATCTTTCACATTCTTGGGGCACACAGAATAAAGCTTCATAAATACCTTAAAGTTTTCTTTATAACAAAGAAATACCTTTCTTCATCATGTTGTAAAACATGGGCAGTTATTTGAGATATCATTCTTGTAAAACTGCTTACACTGATGATAATTTAAATTATCCTTTTATGTTGCAATCAAGTAAATACATACTGCTGCACCACATTCCAGTTTTGCACTACACCATCAATAAACAACTTATGGAATATATTCTTTAAAATGAGTCTCTAAAAAGAGGTGGCAACTGGGAAAAAAGTCATCAGCACTACAAGGAGTCAACTAAGACAGCACTACTGGAGCATGTGACAGTTTCTGTGTTCAGGTTTGTTCTGTGATGTCCACAGCATACCACCAAAGACTTGGTGTGTCTAAACCACAACTTATTTATGAGTTCATGTCATTCAGAAAAGAACTGAGCTGTGTGTGCTGGCCATATTACACAGACATTTCTGATAGTTCAGACTTCCTTTTGAAGAATCAAAGGAGCATTACCTGTTAAACATTAATATACCTGAAAATTTAGAAAAATCAATACACCTACAGCAAGAAATATCCTCCTGTGCACCAGAAATTGGAACTTACTGTTGGAAATATTCAAGATAATTGCATTACTATATAAGCATATCTTCTAATTGGAGCTTAACTTTGCAGTCTGGGAGCTCTGACAGGAAATCTGCCTTCTAGGGTGAAAGCAAAGTGAAATTGAGCAGATCTGAGTATTTTACAGCTCTGTAAGCATACCCATTTTCTAAATTTTTTGAAGTGGAAAAGGATATTGGTGGTAATGTTAGATTTGCCCCCTAGTGCTGCAGATAGCAGCAAAATTTTAAGACTTTGCTGATCGCAGGATTGAAAAAAAGGGTAATTCAGTGAAGTACAAAGCTAATTGCTCTAAAAATATCCTAGGATGTATCAGTAAGTCATCTACAGATGTGTGATGGATATCCTACATAGATGCAATGAATTGTATTCTGCAGAGGAGGAAAAGGACAAAAAAGATTTCAGAGAATCATGAAGTATCCTGAGGTGGAATGGACCCACAGGGATCATCAAGTCCAACTCCTAATCCTACAAAGGATGCTCCAAGAAGTCACACCATGTTCCTGAGAGCATTGTCCAAATACTTCTTGAACTCAGGCAGTCTTGGCCCTGTGACCGCTTCCCTGGGGAGCCTGTTCCAGGACAAAATGCTATTTGCAAAGAAATACTGAAAAGTAAAAATATACAAAAGTTTTGACTTTTGTTTTGTGAAAAAAACTATGCCAAAGAAGAAGAAAGCCATTCTTTCACATCCCCAATAAGGTGGTTTAAGAATTTTAAAGATATGGGAATCTACTCCATAGAAAAACATAAGAAAAACAATTACTTGGAGAGCCTATCTGAAACTGACTTTGCTAGACTTAAACCAAAACATAATCAATTTTAAGGAGACTTTTTTCCCAAAAAGAAGCTACAGCCCTAATCTCAAGTAGTGATCAAAGCTGCAGAGCAAAAATATCACAGGAATAGATTATGTTGGAAGACTTGCATACATCAAATTCAGTGCAACTAAGTGGTTTTGCTACTTTTCCATATACCAGCACTACAGTAGACAAAAAGCCCCAATAAAATCACCACTTCTCACCCACTGAAAAAGATGCATTTGATTTTGCCACTACAGATTTCTTAATTTGTGAATGAATCCATGGAGCATCCATAACTTTAATTTTTTGGAAGGTTGTGTGGTATTTTTAACATCCATCTGAAGTTTAGAAGTGACCATTGTTTTGTAAGAGCCTGGCCTGAGAGAAAGCAAAGCTATAACATTATTCCCCCAAGTCTTTGGAGAATTTTGTTTCTCAGCATCTCGTAATTAGCTGTAATGAGCTCCAACCCGACCCCAAATGCATTTCCTCACAGCCTTCAGTTCACAAGGTGGAATCCAAAACCAGGTGTGGGTTTACAGGTTGTTATTCAAAGGTACCAGGAGATTCATCACTGATCCATAAACATGAAGGGCATGAGGCCAATGAGTAGACCCTTGACATAATAGTTAAGCCTTCTTCAAAAACGCCCTGGAAACAGAGTTCAAATAGCTGATTAACAAGGATAAAAACCACAAAATCAACCAGAAGCAAGAGAAGTAATTTAGCACTAAACTGAAGAAAAACAAAAAGACCTTATAGCAATAATCTGACAAACTTGCAAAACAAATTGAAAATCTTTTATGTAACAATAAAAAGTCCACCAAAGCAAAGACTTTTGAATTTGTAAAAAATTTAAATTAGTCTCTAGGAAACATCTCACAGAGCAATATTCATAAGTTTAAAATTATCTAAAGAGAAAGTAAAAAAAGATAATTTGGTTACAGACTGCCATCTGAACAGTGTACAAGAGCTGAAATTAGAAAGTTCATTGCTATGGATGATGATGTGTCAATCATGTCAATGTTGTATACATCAAACATACGGAAAAGCAAGGTATAGCATGCATTTGTCTTATTAGGGATATAGGAAACAAGCTAAGATACCTAGCAGCATCTAGAGGAAGTTAACTAGGAAACAGGCCATTTAAAAAACCCTTTAATTCTCTTCAATTATTGACAGGAATGCCTCTAAAATACATTGCTGCTACTCTCTAATAGATTCAGTTCTGAAGTTCTTGAATTCAATATTATACTTTAACTTTTAAGGGGTACTGGAAAGGTCTAACATGGTTTTTAATTACTTAAGACTCTAGAGCTTACAAAAATTGAGTTTTCTACATTTTTCAACATATCATGAGGACAAAAGTTAATCAGTTGACTACATTTTCTGATTATCATGAAAAAATACGCTCCAGTCCCCAAACAGTTTCCTCTTAGTACCTAAAGTTTAAATTTAAATTACTTTTATTTATATTGGGTATTTCCTAGCTCTCTTTCCTCTTAACCACATAGGACTCCCATTTGCTGTGTTAGTACCAGTTCTGCAATTTGAAGACCTTTTTTTTTTCTTAAACTAAGCATTTATCAATTTGGACTATTTGCACTTCTTTCACTGGATTTCTCTTTTTTTTATTGCAGCATTTAATGCCATCTCTTCCATGGTAATTTTATATTATATACAGAAATATAACACAGCATGCATAAATTTTTACCTGCTGACATGAATTTTTTGTTTGAATGCTGCAGATGAATTGGGCCTTAATGGACAACTGTTCAGATGCATCACTGTTTGTTAATATGACTAAATTATATAATTACTGTATTATAAAGACATTTTATATGATTGTATAGAATTTATTATATAATAAATATATAATCATTAATAATGCCATTAATACTAATAATATTAGTTGTTTCTTTCCTCCTGCAGGTGGCACTGACAATACCTGGTTCAAGAATGAAGAGTGCAAGTACATTTTATGCATCATGAGGCAGAACACATTTTTCTGTAACAGCCACCATCATTATCCCACTCAAAAGAATTGTGCTCATATGGGGCATGATTCTACCCTGCACCTCTGCACTCTCATGGGACAAAATTAGTATTTTAAATAGAAGAAATTAAAATCAGATTTGAAATAGAGCAAGAAACAATTACTAACATTTATTATTAGTTTTGAAAGAATCCCTCAGAAATCATAGGAAGAGGGATGGTGTTTTTTCAGTGCTGCTGAATCCTGCTCAGGCTTCCACAGGCCACATGAGTTCATGGAAGGGTCCATGGTGATTCACAGAAAAACAGAAGTTTGTCAACTTCTAACTAAATCAAAATGTTTGGATAGCAAATTCTTGTTAAGAGTAATTTTACCACTGCATTCACTTCTGTCAGTCTAGGTTTTTTGGAGTTTTCTTCTTTTATAATCAGGATTTGAATCCTGGCTCAAACTTTACTACTTCTAGTGGTAAAGTACATGTACATGGGTTTTATACACAGCTGTTCTTCCTCTGATAATGAGTTTTCGATGTTTAATCATCTATGATACACAACAATTTATATATGGAAATTGACAATTTACATCTGGACCATTTGTCCAAACCTTCCTTCAGCTTTTGCCATCCCAGTACACAATATTTTTCTATATAAATTGAAATATGGTAACTATTACAACAAAATTACTCAATGATCATACAAAAATTGTTTGAGAAAATCTGAAATTTTAGGGATGTACTGATGATAATTCTGTCCTTACCTAAACCTGGCATGGCAGATCTTTTCTTAAACTCCATATCAGCACTAAGAAGCAAAATTGTTTCTCCAACTTCAAATTATTTGGGTCCAGATTTTATTTTGTAGTATATCCAACAATAACAAGTTTTTCGTACTGACTCTGGTAAGTTAGCCCAGGCCAAGACAACCCCCAGGATACTGAAGTGGCTCACCAGCAGTCATTTATTCAGCCTTAAATCCTCCTTTTCCCCAGCACTTCCTGATGTGACAAGTCCTCATCGATAACATTCACTTAATGAAATTCAGCAGCTCATTTTCACCTCCTGGATTTTCTTACCACTTGCTACAGGTGGCTCAAAGGCTTTACCCAAACTGCCTTATGGAGAGAGAAACCCAGGCTACAAACATGCTGTCCCCAAGGTTGTTACTCCTCACAACAAGCAGCCTGATGTAGGACTGATGCAAAAACAACGCACACCACTTGGCCTGGTCTCCTCAAGGTTTTGCCTAATGTCATTACACCCCCAAAACAGGAATTTTTTTTCTTTTTTTCCTCAAAAGTATCTGAAATAATATCCAGACAGCACTGCATTTGCTATCACAGTTTGGAGGTTTGTTTTTGTTTTAATAGATATTACTAAAATGTTAATGCATTATTTATCCTTGTTGTCAAACTTATTGATAAGATTATTCTACAGCTATAGAATTCAAAAAGAGACATTAAGAAAAACTCTGCAAGGGAATCAAAAGCACATTATCTCTGAAAAAGTATATTCCATGCAGTAATTTGACTGTGATATTTTTCACTTTGGACCTCAATTATACCTACAGTCACCATCACTAAAATAAGAAACTCCTTGAACATTAATGCTGCTAAACCTAGCCTGTATCAACTCTCCAACTGGAAAACTTACCATAAGAAGCCAAGAAAAAAATACTCTGCACATACACTCTGAGTGTGGTGGGGCACTGGAGCAGCTGGTCCAGAGAAGTTATGGATGTCCCAATCCCTGGAAGTGTTTTAGGCCAGGTTGGATGAGACTCTGACCAACCTGGTCTAGTGGAAGGTATCCTTGCCCATGGCAGGGGGGTTGGAACAAGACAATCTTTAAGGTCCCTTCCAATCCAGGCCATTCTATGATTCTACGATTTACCAGAATTCAGACAAACAGAACAGAGACTTATCATTAAGGAAAAGTAAAAGCATGGAAAGTTTCCTAAAAGATGGTTGAATGTGTTAGACTATTTCAATTGTAGCGCAATTTATTATTTGGGGGTATGGGGTGTTTTTTTGGGTTTGTTGGATATTTTTCTGTTGGATTTTTTTAAATTCTTCTCTGTAACCCAATTGTTATTTAAAAATGAACAAAACATAGCAATGTATCCCTTTAGGTTTAAATGGGCTGACCAATAGATTCATCTTCATGACCATAAAACTTTGCTATATTGCTTAATCTGTGTTGCAGAGCAGAAAATCTGCATGCCTATAAAGGTTTTGGCTAATTTACTACACCAAGAAATATAGTAGGAAAAATATTTAGCATGCATGATGTACTTCAGATTCTTAGAGACAGCAAACACTCTGAAGTACCTGATTTATGCTCAAGGTTCTTGAAACACAGATTATCTACACAACAACAAAATTACTTCAAGGACTAAAATGCAATGCATGCCACACCCTTGTGACAGAGCTCTGGACCTGAATACTTGCCTCCTCTGTTAAGTACATCCTTCAAAATGGAAATGCATATCCACAGTTGACTGAAATGTTAAACACGCATTTCAGTCTTCATCCAAGACTTAAATAAACAGACATTTATGATAGTAGAAATGTACAGTACACAGAGACTCCCAAGACTTTCTATGAGGAAAATTCTAATAAAATAGGTCATAGAGAAGAGTAAAAGTAGGAGTGTAGAGGCTTAAACAGATTCTAACTACCAGAGCTATCAGATGTTGTCATTCTACAGCATTACAAAGTTCCCATCCTGATATTTTAACAGGAGCTTGAAACAAAACAAAATCTAAGATGACAGATCAATTGTACAGCAAAACTAAGTCATATTATATAAAGACATCCAATCTCTTTTTATCACTGAGGTTTTTCTTTGTGATTTTAACTTACGGCTTTTCTTGATGCCAAGAAACAGACAATAAAAAGAAGCCTTTGTTCTTGAGCAGCATCTTTGTTCTTCCCAAGCCTTAGCAACTGTTCAAGGATGCAGTAAGGGCAGAATAAGGGGAAGGATTTAGTATGGACAAACTCTGTATTTCTTACCTGATTCCAGCTTTAGTCTCTTTTCTGACAGTAACTCATAGTGCTAGAACTGTTAAATAGTACTCCTAGTGACAAAACATCTAATAGGAAAAGGCACCTTCCCTTTTTGTTCTTTATTTCAGACCACATCCCTTGACCTGAGCCCTGCCTGATGTGGTCAGAAAATGGTCACAAATGGTTTTCTGCAAGCATGAAAGATGTGAATTTTTTAATTAATTTTTTGTGGTGAGCAAGCTCTGTTAAACAGCTAGATTAAATATAGAATATGAAACTTCCTTGACAGGTTTTACTGAGCAAGGAAAGAGCACCATTCCTCTCAGGAAAAGCAGAATGAGACCAGAACCCTGGGCTACAGCAGCCACAGCTGAGAAGGACACCTGATGTTTCTCAGTTCTCAGGTTTGGGCGTCATTGTTGCCATGTCCGGACAGTGTGTGAGGACAACATACGGAATAACAAATTCTCCCACTCACAATAGATTTCTCATGTGCAAATCCTGAATCAGAAGCCGTGGGACACTTCAGCAGGTCCCTAGGGCAGGGCAATCCAAAGAGGATGGAGAAAGCGGAGTTTGAGCCAAGGGGAACATCTGCCCCAGAGCTAATCTTTGTGCATCAGAGCATTTTACATTTTCCTCACCATACCTTGGCATGAAAGCTTGGGTTTGTGTCTCACAAAAACCTATACTATTATTTTTACACCAAATTTTTCTTTTACACAAGCCTACTTTTGACAAAATGTGGGAACCAAAATATCCCACCAAAAATTATTTGAATTGCAAGGACAAAGCACATGTTAAAATTAAGGTAATTTTACACAGAATCAAGTGTTGGGGTTGCTAATTCTTCATTACTTGAGATTTTTGCATCAAAACTAGATATTATGGCTATGTCAAATCTTATAGGCATTGTAAATGCTATGGAAATTCTTTGAAAAATTGTTCTACTCTGTGTGATGCTATAAATCATAGCAGGATCTAAGAACAGGCATTTCATGTTTCAGAGCACCTTGCACATTTAATTGTGCAACATAAATTCTTACCTAGCTCTTTTTTAGGAAAGGTACTCAATGATTTATATTTCTCACACAAAGAATATGATTTTGTCATTTTAAATATTGTTTTTTGGTTTTAAGTAACAAAATTCCAAATTAGGTGTCCTGTAGTCCAAGAAATTGCTTTATTTACTTTCTATAGATAAATTATTTCCATCTGTCTCTCTTACATTTCATGAGAGTATTGTGATTTTCTTCTATTGGTACAATTCAAGCAATAACGAACTTATTCCACATAGGATGAAAACAAATACTAAATTCAAGTTTATCAACAGCACACTTAGCTTGCTATAATAAACTCTTTGATTACTAGAAATACTAAGGGTGTCTGTTACATTTTCAGTTCATTTACACCAGCTAGCTTAGGCTCTCAGATGTCATGTTGAAAAGATACTAATGCTCTTCTACACATAACAATAAAAACTGGCTTTTAAATCAATGTTTCTTCACTTTATGGATTTTTGTATGGCCCCAGCTATGGGATGGCCACTGCCTGAAAGCTTCAGACTCAGTTTTGATATTTCCAATAGAAGGAGTTATTTCAAATTACACCAAGAAGATTAAGAAGACAATTCATAGCCTTCAAAGAGAGAAAAGCTACTTACATTAATCATAAATAGCTTAGGATCACACTCAATTTAGATACATGCTGAGGCTCTAAACAGTGTGACATTTTTAAGAAGTTTTCATTTTAGTTCAATGAGAACCACAGGGGTATAACATATACAACATTTTGAATCAATTCAGGTCATCTTTTCATAGAACTATGTTTCTGCTGTCATGCAGCCATAGTTTAAAGATATGGTCAAGTCTACTGATGCCAACTGCAAGTAGCAAACAAGTGTTACAGTAGAATCCTCAGCTGCTGAATTTATTTCACTATGATTGTAACTTTAGCAAATAATTTAATTGTTTTACTGTGAAGTTACACTTCTTCCTGAAAGCACCCTGTATTTGCAAAACACAGATTTCTGTTCAGACTCTGGTTCCAAAAAGGCCTGTGAAGAACAGGGTGGTGTCAGCTGACCACCATGCAGAGTCTTAAAGGGAACAACAGGAAAGAGAGCTTGTGATGGACTCACTCTCAGCAACCCTTTATTTTACTACTAAAACGTTTTTCAAGCACAGAAACACATGAAAATTCCACACTGTTCCTGGTTACACTGCCAGTGTAGATGCTGATATACACTGCAGTGGAGTTTGAAAACATGGATCATGACAGAAGTTACTGTCCTATGGCAAGCACCCAATGTGTCTGTGATCCCATCACTCCTGCTTCAAGGCTCTGAACTAAAAAAGGAAATAATTTGCTTGGGCTGTGTTTCCTAACACCTTCAGCATGCATGTTAGCAGGACATGCACCCACACCATCACTAACTGCAAAGGCTATTCAGCCAAACTTCTCCTGAGCACACAGCGCCACTCCCCAGCTCACCTGCCCAGCCTGCAGCCCTCCATCCCTGCACTCCATCCTGGGATATTCCACCAAGTCTCATCAGTGCTGATGATGCCATAGTTCTGGGAACTGACCAAACCTTCCAGTTCATCCTGTTTCTCATGATGCATACGTTTGGGTATAAGCATTTCAGATGTGCTCCTGAACCATTTGAAAGCAATCAAGTCTGGTCCTAAAAAAAAAAAAAAAAAAAAAAAAAAAAAAAAAAAAGACAAAATTAGTTTTGGTAGCATTTTGGCATTTAAATCTCACAGTGATCTTCAATCTTGCTGCTTGCTTGAAGCCATCTCAGAACACAAAATGGGTCCTTAGGAAACATTATGGAATCACCCATGAAAACAAAGCTTCTCACATCTTTCCTTATGAAAAGCATTTTATTTTCTATGTTATTTTTCTTTGCTCCTTAATTATAATTGGCTTAACTGCTAACTATTTTTAATAGTGTTGAACTGCCCCCTGCAGCTGAATCAGAGGTAAAACGTGCACAAAAAATTTTGTATCATGATTCATGACCTATGCCTAAGGGTTCAGGAAATCAGGCTCACTCTTCTAGATTGCAAACTGTCTGAAATAAGCTGATGGGACAGGATTTTTCTCTTCTGATGAGAAAAAGGCTTAGAATAGTGAAGTCATGTTTATTGAAAGACTGAGGTTTTTTTGAAAAATTGTGAGTACTTGTCTTCTCCTTTTCACGAATAAAAGGGAAACTTTTTGTTAAGAGACCAGAAAAGGTTTGGTTTTCACTATTTACTTTTTGACCATGTGAGATCACAGGGTTTAGAAAACATTCAGAACAACCTATACAAACATGTTCACCTGCAAAAATAAGAACAGTCAAGCTGGCACCTTCCTGAAGTAAATTCTTGTCCAAGAATTGAGTGACTGAACCTATTGGGGTGTGACTTATGCTATAGATAAAGGACCAAGTGTCTCTAACTGAAGCAGTTGCTTTTTTTCTGGCTCAACATGAATAGTATATTAGAGTTATTGTTCCTACTTACTTGGATTTAGTGCCATTCACAATATTTTATATAAATTGTGATTCACTATCCTCTATTCTGAATAAATACCAAATAAATGCCAGTGTCTGCGAAAACGACGATAAAATTTGCCAGACAAGTAGTAAAAGTTGTCACAGGATTGATTAGAGTGGGGGCACAATGGTTAAACTGTTCTCAGACACTTTGATCAGTACTAATGTCTAGTTAAGAAATCACATACATGCCTCCATGAAAAAAGGACAAGGTTAAATAATGTACACTTCAAACTAAACACTGCCTTATTTACCAGAGATAACAAGGGGTAATGAATGATGCATCCACAAAAATGGAAAATTCCATTTTCTGCCCCTGCAAAAGTGCCTCGTAAAATCATAAGTGAAGTTCAAAAAAATAATCCAGATCATACCTTGACTTTAACATATTGGGCTATTATCTTTCAAACAATAATGTCTAACAATGCTGAACCAACACCTGCACAGCAACGGCAGGAGGGGAAATACTGGCATTTGCAGGTCCAGTCAGCAAGTGTAAAGGAGTCAGGTACCTTGGTAACAGTGGTGAAAGTAATCTTTAAAAATTCATCCATTTAATTCCTCAGGGAGAGAACTCTTAGTGAGCTAAGGTTGGTGATAAAAATGATAGCACAGTCTATCATCTACAGTCCCTGTTCAATATAAAAATGTAATAAAATAACTTCAGAACTATTAAAAACTATAGAGAACTTCTGAAAAAAGATTGCTTTTCAGTTATTGTTGTGATGATTAATTAGATTTGAAGGTTGTTACTTATAAGACCTGGAAGTGTTATTGAACACTTGTTACTTATAAGACCTGGAAGAGATTATTCCTACAGTACTGTACTGCTGAATTCTAGACTTAGTTCAGGATAGGTTTCAATTCTTATTTAATTTCCTTAAAACATTGGCATTTCAGTAGAATTATAAAAATAAAACCTGAAACAAACAAAAATCACAGTTTGAGAAAACAGCTTTGTTTTGATTTATGAAGTTAATTTCCAAGTCAACTTATACCCTTAAAAATTTGATAAAATCTATGAATAGAATGCTTTATAACATACTAGATAAAGTGCATCAATATTTATAAACGCAGTCAACTCTGTCAACTGTTCTTGCCAGGTCTCATTGGACACCAGTGACAAGTGATGTCCCTCAGGGGTCCAAACTGGGACCAGTGGCATTTAACATCTTCAGTACTGACAAAGATGAAGGGATCAAATGCACTGTAAGAAAATCTGCAGATGACACTGAGCTCTGAGGAGCGCAAATGACACTCCTGATGGATGGGACACCACCCACAAGGAGATGCTCAAGAATTGGGCCCATGGCAATTTCATGAGCTTTAGCAGTTCATAGGGTAAGGCTCTGCACCCGGGTCACGGCAGCCCCTGGTACCAACACAGGCTCTGGGGTGAACAGATTGAGAGCAGCCCTGCTAAGAAGCACTTGGGTGATGTGGCTGGAGCATTTGCCATTGAAGACCGAGGCACAGAGCCATTAAGGATCTCAGCCTTCTCTTTGTCCAGGTCCCCCCATTTCCTTCTGGAAAGGAAGGAAATTATCCTTAGGATGTTATCCCTAGACTTTCTTTTGCTTGCAACATAACTATAAAAGCCCTTCCAGTTACCATTACATCCCTGGCCAGACTCAATTCTAACTGAGCCTTGGCTTCCCTAACCTTGTCCCTAGTTGCCCATATCATTTCACTGTATTCCTCCCAGGACACCTGTCTTTGCTTCCACTTTCTGAAAGCTTCCTGAAAGACATCAACCAGCAATGTGCACTTGCAGCTCAGAAGGCCAATCAGGTCCTGGGCTGCATCCAAAGCAGTGTGGCCCGCCAGGCAAGGAAGAGCATTCTCCCCTCTGCCTCACTCTGATGAGCCCACATCTGCAGTGCTGCATCAAGCCCTGGGATCCCCAGCACAGGAAGGACGCTGGCCTGTTGGAGCAAGTCCAGAGGAAGGCCCCAAGCTGACCAGAAGGATGGAGCTCGTCTCCTCTGAGAAAAGGCTGAGAGAATTTGGTTTGTTCACCTTGGAAGAAAAGGCTTAAAAGTGACCTCACTGCAGCCTCCCAGTACCTGAAGGGTGCCTGCAAGAAAGATGGAGAGAGACTATTTACAAGGGCCTGTAGTGACAGGACAAGAGGGAATGGCTTCAAACTGAAAGAGAGCAGGTTTGGATTTTGGGAAGAAGTTTTTTAGGAGGTGAGGCACTGGAACAGGTGGCCTAAGAGAAGTTATGGATGCCCCAATCCCTTTAAGTGTTCAAGGCCAGGTTTGTTGGAGCTCTAAGCAACCTGGAATAGTGGTGTCCCTGCCCATGGTAGGGGATTAAAATCCTTAAGTATTCTTAATCCTTAAGGTCCCTTCCAACCCAGGAATTCTATGATTCTATGATTTATGTGTTCTAGGAAGTGGTTAAGAAATTGCAAATATTCTAGAGACATCACATATTGGAAAAATGTTAAAAAGAACACGGTGCAATGAATTTTACTGCTGAATTTTGAATTACATTAATACTACATTGCAACATGCAATTACACTTACATATGCAGAGGTGGTACATTCAAGTGTCCATAAATTTAACTTTAACCTTATGACTACCATTTGTACTTGCTTTCATGACATCTTTTAATAACATTTCATTTTAATAACAATACTTTTTGAGTCTACAGATTCCTAACAGTACAATCTTGGACATTTTTGCTGAGATATAAGTAAAAGTTGTCTGAAGGAACTTTTTTCTGTCCATCTGCTTAAGAGACAGCCCTTTCAAGACCTGGTATCCATGAGAAAGAATGGGAAGAGAGAAAAGCTGAACCCTGACGGGTAGTGGAGATAAAGGTCAGAATGGTTTCTTTCTCTGCACTCTTCCCCAAATTGCTTAAAATCTCCTCCAGTTCATGAGCAGAAACCACTAGTTTTTCTCCATGATTGCCCTCTCAAGGATAAAGGTGATGAAATGAAGATCTCTTTCTTGACAAGGGGCTGCTATGGCTGACAGAGCTAGAGATTCTGGTGTCGTGAGAAAGCTGCCAGCTCAAGCTGAAAGAATTCAACTCACAAATACTTTGAAAGCCGTAACTGCAGCTTGCTGGTATCACTTAAAGAAAGCATCCTTTGAGAATTCAGCGCTTACGAACAAGCAGAGTATGAATAATGTCATTGCCATTCGTAACAGAGAGCAAATCCCAGTGAATCAGCTAAGTGGGAACCAAAATATCACAGTGACAGGCACTTCAGAACTATATCATAATGCCTCTTTTGTAAATATGATGGGTTATATCTTAGCCCTATTGAAATGAAAGCTCACCAAAAATCAAAGAACAGAGTAGTGTAGCTTCTAAGGGAAGTAAATTTTTCAAAGGCTCATCTTCCCAGCAGTGTCAGGATTCTTCTCATACCCTCTGACCTGCTGAGCAACCCTGAATAATTCAGTCACCTCTCAGCCCCCTGCTATGAACCCTCTCTCGGACTGAAGCTGTGCTCTAACAGGAGAATAGGTTGCTTCTTGCAACATAATGAAAGTCAGCAGCTGCTACAGACCCAAATGCTGCTGCTATATCACATCTAAGTGAAACAGCAAGTGTACTGTATTCTGTCTTCAGAGAGATGGGATTTCCATTGCTGTTGTAGTCTTTAAACACCATCTTCATTCCATTTGGGATTCCAAGGGCTATAAACAAGAAATTGCTTGAAAAAAAAAGAAGTCATGAAAGAACTATTAAATCTAACCACCTGGATGGCAGCATGTTGCAAAATGATGCAAAGCATTCTGAATTATAGAAGAAAAGCAGGAAATTAAAGGAAACAATCACTAAAGCTTGCAAATAAAAGCTACTTGGAATCATCTCAGCTTCCAAACAAGCAATAAGTTAATTGCTGTAAAAACCAGGTAAAGGTAATCAAAAATTCGCAGTTTTAGCTTCCAGCACTGAACACACAATCTAGGTGCTCTTAAACCAATGCCAAATTCATATAAGCAGGCAAGCAATAACATTTTACCAAAAACACAGGCTACTGACCAAGCACAGTAGACTGAGAAGGGAGGATGGAGCCAGGCTCTTCTCAGAGCTGCTGAGCTAGAGGACTAGAAAAGCACACAGGAACTGATGCACAGGAAGTTCCAGCTGAACATGAGGAGGAACTTCATTACTGTGCAAGTGACTGCACACTGGAACAGGATTGTCCAGAGAGTCTGTGGACTCTCCCTCACTGCAGATATTCCAGAACCATCGGGATGCAATCCTGTGCCACACGGTCTGAGGTGACCCTGCTTGAGCACTGTAGTCCCTTCCAAACCAACCCATTCTGTGAAGACAATTTCAGGAATCTATAAGTCATGACAAACACATCCTGTGAAAAAAACAAAACATATTTAAAAAGCAAACCGACCCTTGGACACTACATCTACATCTTGAGGCCATGCAAGGCTGTGGAAGAATTCAGCCCAAACATCTACAGGACAGTGACACTTCTGCATTTATGATATTCATGAAGCCACTGTGAGCTCCTGAACAGAAACGACACACTATTATTTCATGCATTTTTTTCACAGTCATCTGTGAGAAACTAATCTTGTAGAAGATCCTTCTTTTGCCAGATCTTCTTCATGATCTACACAGCAGTCATTATGGAATGTTTCTCATGCCCAAATCTGATGTCTTCTATATCATAAACTCACTCAGCAAGGAAAACTGGGCTACATCTTTTGGAAAAAAAGCACAACATATTACATGGTAGTTATGGTCCAAAGAAGCAGAAAAGCAGAAGTAAATTTGGCCCACACTAGGTGAATAGTGATTCTCTTGTCATGAACTATAGAGAGGAAGATTATTTTCAGCAACATGGAATCAGTCTAATAACTGCTGATTTTTTTCACAGGAGTCCCCTCAAACACACGGCAATCACCACCAGACCATCACTGAGGCCCTTAGAGGTAGCACAGTAAAACACATATACACACAAAGTTTCATTTCATAAACTTCTAGATAAACTTGCATAGCAGGGTGTTATTTACATGGCAAGCATGATTAAAACAAAGACACAAATCACAGATTAAGAAGTTCAAAGAAGAAAAACTCATAACACCTTGGAAAGGGTGAGGCTGGAATTACCTCAGTAGGATTAAAAATTTGTCTCAGAAAAATATATCCATATCATTAACTTTTTTCAAGTCCTTTATGGCCCAAACTTCAAATTAACATAAATTTATTTATTAAAACATCTCATCAGAAATCCACTTTGTTCTGGCAAAGTCCCAAGACTAGATCACTGTAATGAAAGCCATTTTACAGGCACAATAAAATGTAAAATGTAGCTGAGATTACAATGCACAGGATTATATTCAGTTGTTCTATGCACAGCTGCATCAAATACATAAATGGTCCACAACTCCTCTTCCGCAAATGCCCAGGAGCTCCTAATGTCAGACAGCTTCTTTTTGTCTTTTTAAAATTATTCTAATATCTCTGTGCACTTGTCCAAGGTACAAAATAATTTTTTCTTACATTTTCATTTTTGCGTATCTAACTAAATCACATTACAATGACTCTCTGCATTTCAAATCCCTGCCTTCTCAGGTAAGTATTCTATTTTGGTTCCCTTTCAGAGCGCTTTCTTCAGCCTTCTGCTCTGCTTCATCCTTTTGATCTTTTGTTTGTTTTAGATCTACAGGTGCCTTTCAAGGCCAGGAGGATTTTTTTTGTGTGTGTGTGAGGGATTTTTCCTCAATTCTGGTTTACCTGACAAAGATCTTATTAAGATTACCAATCCATGCATCTCAGTGCAGTAAATGACACCATTTCCAAACTGAGTAAGCAAAAATATTCCTCCTTTACTTTCACTTTGTTTACAAAGGTGAGTTAACATAAAATACGCTAATTTTTCAAACAGATTTTACTTTGACTAAAAAAACTGACTTGACTTCTCAAAACCACCAGAGCACTGACCATTCTCAATGAAACCCAAACTGATGTCTCTTGCATCATGCAGAGTTTTGACTGCATTCAGAGGTAATGACCATGTGACTTCACCAAAGAGCAGTAACAGTAAAGAAAATAAAAATGCATACTTTGAATATATGGTTCTGGCTTAGAACACATATTGCAACTACTTAGATCATTATGATAAGATAATAAGGTAACAAGTCTTGAATATTGCACGAAAACTCAAAAGGTATTTAAGCAAACTGAAAATAGTTTATTTTCTTAGTTTTCCTCATTATACTAGTATTTACCTCCCTGTCTGGTGATTTGTTTCTGCCTCATTGATATTTTCTTTTGGATATAATTATTCAATACAATAGGCACAATAAATTTCAATATATATTTTGGAAAAGTTTTCTTCAATCCCGTTTTTCTTCTCTAATATTTGAATTTGAAGCTGTGTTGCTCCCAGTCTTTTCTGTATAAAGCAGTAGAGTCAACACTTTTTTCTACTACACCTAGTAGATTTTCATCTATATTACTCTCTATAGTTCAAACACAGAGGTAATATGCAAACCCAGTTCCTTTTCAGAAGAAAGGAAAATTACATGTTGAGTCAGGCATATTGCCCAGCATCATTTTATTTCTAACTAAGATAATAATAAAAATAAGACCATAATACTTCTTCTTCCATGAGGAATAATAACAGTAATAACAATGCATTCAATCTTATTTCCCAGAAGTCTATATCTACAATCAAAGATACAGTTCTGTGTATAGAAATCCCCAGAGCTGCCACATCAGAGAGCCATATGTCAAGACAAAAAAAATCTGGTCTGTTTTCATTACTTGTTACAACCTCTCTTGGTCCTCTGTGGTTTCTCTAGCTCTAACCCTACATGCATTAATGCGTTCCTGATTTACTCCTTGCTCTATGCTAGGCCAGTACAAGCATTGACACACTCATGCATGAGTTAGACTGGGGCACTAAGGAAGCCAAAAAAGATGTTTACAGCACAAAATGGTATGCAATACTAGATTGGAATTGCCCCTAAAAAGCCATAGGCCAAATTTCATCATAGAAGAATGCCTGAAGGGTTTCTTTTTGAGGTTTCTTTGGTAGTTTCTGGTTGGTTGGTTTGGTTTTTTGGTATGTTGTTTTATTTATTTTGTTTTTATGGTTTTCTCTGTTGCTTTGAGAGTATTTTTATAACTTGGGGTTTTTTTTTAATTGAGTCTTGTTTTTTTTTAGACCAAAATCTTCCCTATGGCATTTTCAAGCTTACCCATACTTAGACCATCTTCTTTTTTCAGTTTGTTAGCAATTTGATCTTCCTTCTCTAGGTCACTTTGTTCAGCAACTTCTACCAAGTGCCAAGAGATTCCACAAACCAGGACATACAAAGTTCAGAAGAACACAGCAATTATTTACTTACCAATATACACAAGAGATGCCAAGGTGTAACTAGCAGTATCCAGAAGTTAATTTGCTCTCCATTCTCATGGCAGTCATCACTCAGTGGAAAACAACTCATATCTTCAGAATGGGATAATCCTCAATTTTACCGAGTCATCGAGTTCTAATTCCCTGCTTTTCCTCTTAGTATTTAATAACGCTTCTTATCAGTGTTCTTCCTCTTCCATTCTGTCAGGATTAAAATAATTCACATTTTAATAATTTTCAGAACAGAGCTAAGACAACATCACATTGCTCTGCAGCACCAAACTTCAACCAAAACTACCAGGCTCCAGGTTCAGGTGTCTCAAGCCCTTGTAGAAGTGCTTCTTCTCCCTAGGATGAAATGGGGATTTTTTTGTAAGGTTCATAAAAAACCTAAAAAAACTCATGAGCGTCCAGCTGAACTTAATCACAGCACAGGCAGACAGTGCAGACCATTTCCAAATTAATCTGGCCTTGGTGCTGGTGCTGCCTTTTGCAGTTTGGAAGAGCTCTTCCTTCCATCTGAGTGCCAGCACAGGCAAGAAACAGGAGAGCAGTCACACTCAGAGGGAACCTTACACAAACCCAGCACACACAAAGCCTGTCAAACTAATGTGCAGAACACTGCAGAAGATTTTAAAATTTTTTCTCAGCCAGAATTTTCCAGCCATCAACACTGAAGATCTCTGCATTAAGTTCCAGGAGGCCTCTGATGGAGAAGGGTAACTTTGCCACATAGCTGCCTCAGGGCCTGCCACCTCCTCTGCCCCATCCTTGGCCACAAAACAACTCTGAGCAATACACATTATTTTCACAGCTTCCAAACTCTTTCAGAATATTGTCCCAGGAATTTTTCCAAATTACACTTTTTCAATAGATACATCCATTTTGACAGATTGGTATTTTCAGATACACCACAGCAATCTCCACTTCTAAGTACACATTTTAAAGGTGAGGTTTCATACATTTTTTAATATATATATACTACATAGAGATATATTATTAGATGTAGATATTTCTTACATATATCTCAAAAATACATCTAAGACATATATACATATATTTTTGGTATAGAGAAAACAAATGTTTCCTTTATCTAAAAACAAATTTTGCCATCTTTGCAAATTAAAATTATGTTTATGTGCATATGCACACAGGTATCTGGATATGACTAAGTACTAAGCAACATAAATCTAGTCAGAAGTCAGGCCCTTAAACATTCTTGAGGTGATCTTGCTCACCCCTCTGGTTCTGGCCTGTACTCTTGATTTCCCATGTCCACAGACTTAGTCACAAACTGGACTACTGAGCTTATCAATCCAAACCCAAACACCTCCCTAGTACAAACATCTGTCTGCTTACCGAAAACACATCTTAGATATTATTTCTAGTTCATAGTTTGGTCATCACAGGAAAACAGTGGTTCACACTAAGTTACTACAATATTTAAAATGGTTTGCACTATTTTTTCAACACCTTGCATAACTCTTGTAGAGACTATGCAGGCTTTTCCCTTTTGAAAGGGTTATTTCTTCTGATTCTGAACCAAAAGGCGCCTCATAGATAATTATTCAGCCCACTAAAATGCAGAACCAGGCAAAGATAAATGAAAAGGTTTACAAGCAATACAAACCCTGTAATAAATAACAAATGGACTAGTATTTTCTTAGACTAGTAAACCACGTGATCAATTTTCTATGCATCATTTTTCAGCTTAAGTGTATTCTGAAGCATTTATTCATAATGCTCATATAATTATGATGCTTCCAATTTTCACCTTTGAGAGGTGAAGGTGATCTGTAGCCATTGTATTTAAAGGCTATCAAAGACAGCAGTCTCTCATTATGTTCTAACAAAACTCATTGCTTTCTGTTTTAGCCACATCAAGCCTGCTCAGCATTAAGCTTTAAGAGCTAGATGTTATTAGTACTTGGGCAATTTGTGAGTGCAAACAGAAATTTAAAACCTCAATGTTGGTTGATGGTTATAGTGCTTACAGCTGGCTAACAAGCTCTTTAATGCACTCCATTCAAAGTCCATTTCCACTTTCTTGCCTTCTGTATTTATTGGCCTACACAAATAAGAATTCAAGAGGTACTAGAAAATAAAGATTATTCACAGGTATGTATTGTCAGTCGCTTTTAATTTTATTCAAAATAGTACAAGTATCTGATCTCTCAGTAATATTCAACTTCCTTAGGCCTTGTTCAGAAAACCTATATAGAAAATCTGTTAATTCTTTTGGACTGGATTTAAGTAGAGATCCCTTTCTTTTGTGTTTTTATCTCACACACTATTGTTTCAGAAAATTATTTCCATACCAGGGGAGGGAGGAAGGACTTCTCAAAAGAATAAAAATACTGAAGTTTGATTCTGATTCTGTTGCATACAAGGAATATTTTAATAAATACTAAGGGATGCAAAATTTCACGCTAAGTAATGAGCAACATCAGGAACAGGTTTTTGTAGCTCTTTCCTTGCTGAAATTTTGAAGTGTTTTACTTACATGTCAAACTATGTGTTTAACTTACTGTCTTTGGCTTCTGCATGATATTGTAAGTGAAGATAAGAAAATACTTGACAACTGGTGTTTTTAAAAATTAAGATTACTTGATCATTAAGAGATACTGTAGTTACACTTCAAAGTTATTAAATTACTTCTTGAGTTTTAAAAAACAACTCTTTTTTAATCACAATTTTAATGGAATTTGAAATGCACTGATACATGCCAAAGGAATTGAATACAGGAAACAAGTTAAGATAGAGAAATTAAACTATTAACTTTAAAGGTGCAGCAGTAAAGTTAAAGCTTTAATAAAGATTATTGTTTTTAATCACTGACATTTGACAGTGGTAATAATCTGAAAAAAAATTCTAGTACAATGAAATTGTAGTTTCATTATAAAGATGTGTGAACTTTGAAAATTTCCAAAACAATATCATCATCCACTTTCACAGAATCACAAAATGGTTTAGATTGGAGGGGACCTTTAAAGGTCACCTAGTCCAACTCCCCTGCCATGGGCAAGGACATCTTGACCGAGATAAGGACCCCTCCAACGAGATCCTCAGAACCCTATCCAAACTGGCCTCGAATGTTTCCAAGCATTGGGCATCCACAGTTTGTCTGGGCAACCCATTCCAGTGTTTCAGCACCCCATCATAAAACATTCCATCTTTACATTTAGTCTGAATCTACATTCTTTTTATTTAAAACCCTTAGCCCTTGCGCTACCCGCCCTACTAAACAGCCTCTGCTCATCTTTAAGATCCCTTTAGTGCTGAAAGGTGCTGCAAAAAGGTCACTCTGGAACCTTGTCTTCTCCAGGCTGAGCTACTCAAAGTGTCTCACTCTGTCCTCATAGGAGAGGTGCTCCAGCCCTCTGAACATCTTAGCATCTCTCCTCCGGACCCACTCCCAACAGGGCCTTGCCTTCCAACATACCATGAGAAGCTGCATTATCATCCAGATCCCCTCAAGACCTTTTGTCTTACAAACAGGTTTGCTTTTCAGCTGGCTTAGAAAACTGATCCCAATGAAACATGACCACTTACTTTTAGGAGAAACAAAGTAACATAGTGAAGAGAAAACCCCCTTTTCCCCTTTTCAGCGCATTTTTATATCCACTTAACTATTCTTTAAACACAGCTTGAAAACTTAAAAAAAAAAAAGAAAATTAAAATGCAGTCAGGCAGAGCTCCTGTATGACAGTAAATCCTTTATGTGACAACATATCACATGAAAAAGACAATGAATTACCTCAGAAAGTGACTTGACAGGAATGTGGATCCCTCCATCTGTCATTTGCACATGGAAAACACAGGGCACAGCCATCCTAGCATCACAGGTAAAGCAAGGAAAATAACAGATTCTCACAAAAAAAGAAGTGTTTTCTCTGTCTCAAGAGATAATTTAAATTAGCATTTGACTTAACACAATGCAGCGGAATAAGAGCATTAACATGCTCAATTGCTTTGATACAGCAACCTTCATGTAACTGCCTAGGCAGCACTAACTCAACAAGTTTTTGTCTGCTGCCAAGCTGGCATGAAGCAGGTAAAATTACAGTAGTTCTGAATAACTAACAAATACTTATACCTATATACTCACATATATAATTATTCATGATAATTTAATATTTACCAAGCACATGTACTATACATTATTATATTACATATACACATACACACCTTATATTGATACTACAACTGTTGCCTGGAAATAAAATATTAGATGATAACTAAGACATTATAAAATTTCTTCCTTGATTAAAAGATTTGCCTCAACAGATTACTTCTTAAAATTAGAATGCAAAGAAGACATAGTTTCAAAGATTTTCTATGTCCCCTTTTATATTACATTATAAGCTAGCTGAGTCAGTCATGATTACTGTTTACTCTTGTCCTCTGTTCTGAGACTGAAGAACATCACAACCTAACTGGATTAGCTATTGACTACCTGTAAGAAGGCAGCCACTTGTGTAGAGTTTTGGCTCAAAAGAAAAAAAGATATTAAAAAATGAAACCACAAGAAAATAAAATCACTAAGTAAAAGCATTTTATGCTCATCTCTATGATATCCTTGCACTGCACAGAAGCATAAAGATGGGACTTTTGAAGTTTCTTAACTGGTTTAGACTCATGAGCCTGGGGCAGGAGAATCCTACTGTCTGACCCCAAGTTCTCTCTGAAATGCAAACTGAATGCCTCTCAGGATCCAAAGTTCAATGTTTTCCAGGCATCCATACTAGACAAATTGATTTTGCTTGAAATTCCCTTTTAAAAAGAAAATGCCAGCCCAGTCACAGAGCAGAGGAGACACTGACCTAACTTGTACCTGACTAGAATCATCTCTTCTCTAAAACAACAATCCCTCTATCATTTATCTACCAAAATGACTTCAAATTAAATAAAAAATACTTTTCTGAGAAATTAGTATATTTATAAATGCTGTATCTTTTTATCACTGCTTCTCCAGTCCAAGAAATGGCTGATTTTCTTGAGATTCATGGTGGCAATTAGATAATCTCAATGTTCTACACTGTGACATCCATACATGCCTCAATTTTGGAGGGTATCATAATCCTCTTCCTGCTAAGGTCAATATGTCTTTCTTCTTCCACTACATTGGAATTGCAAAATGAAACAACAAACAGGATTCTCTGCTGCCAGACAAAGGAGCATCACGACCTACATAACTTACCCAAGGCTGTATTTTTCTCTGGGGAACAGTTACTGTTTTCATCTCAAACTCTGATATCACCACTTCATCATCTTATGCTGGAAGGATGGAAATTGTTAATGTCCAAGAAATTTCAGGGTCAGAATGGTACTGAGAGCAAAAATGAGGTACACCATAAAGAGAGCATAATGTGTATATATGGGATACATTGCAAGTAGAACACCAAACATGCACTAATCAAAAACAGAGTTATCAATGCACATGGTACTGTACTTCTTTTGGATATAACAGTGGCAGAGATGAGTGTTGTAGAGTGTCAAAAAGTAGGAAAAAAATACACCCCTCTGTTCTCATCACCGCAGAAAGCGTTTACCAAGACCAAAGATCAAGGGTCTATGGGGCAAAGCCAAGCTGTGGAGACTGCAGGGTATCATAAATAAATGTAAAACTATGAATTAAACACATCACAGTGAAGAATATAACCAAGAAAATAAACACAGAAAAGTGCTCACAAAAATGTCATTTAATAAAGAGTTGCTTCTATATAAAGGGGCATACTATTACACAAGACAGCCCAGGAAAGGTGCAATTGGAAGTGTGAAGATCCGGTAGACAGGTTTAACAACTCTTTACAGTCTAGGCATAATTTTCAATTGCAAATTGAAAGCCTCCTTGAGGTTAAACATTCACATAAAGGAGTCAATTGCAATGTCACAAAATATACTCTTTTCCTGGGTCTACATTGAAGAAGATACTTTGTTTTTTTGCAGGTTTCATATGCATGGAAGTCTCACAAAACAGATTTGAGACCACCTAACGTACATACTAAAAATTGCGTAAATAGTATTCAACAGATATAGTATTAAACATTTTTCTTCTCTTTTAAGAAATATTAGCCGTACTCTCTCAAAAGATAGACCTTCATAACAACTAATTCTGGTATCAAGCAGCAGCTTCATTCTGATGATTAGGAAGTGCTAGATTTTTGTTTCCTACTTCCCACAGCAGGAAACTCAAGAGTGAAATCTTCCTGCTTAGAATGCAAACAATAGTCTTTGAGACTTCATATTAGCAAACTTAAAACAGTTCATAACTACAATTGACCCCATAGCAGTTTCAGCCTTTTGCAGGGCAAGTTGTTTTCTGCCCATGTACTTGCAACTACTTAGGTGGGCACAGAAGAGCCAGAGAGAGGATTCCGTGTCCAAGCTGAAAGCTGGAGTGTGAGACAGTTGCTCACTCCTGTCCCTCTGTGTAACTGGCTGGCTTTCTGCCAATAAACAGCAAGCACTGAGCACTAAGGAAGGCCAGACTGGACAGGGCTGTTGTCTATGGGAAGGCGTCCCTGCCCACTGCAGAAGGGTTGCACCCAGATGGTCTTCAGTAACCCTTCCAATCCAAATCATTCTGTGAATTTCCATCCAATTCAAACCTCAGCAGCCAAACAGCAAATCCTAATAAAGCATTTTCACAAAACACTGCCAAAAAAATGCCGAGCATCAGATTTACAGGAAAATCAACAATATTATTCTTCCATACTTTCAAAAGATTTCATCTATGGCAAGTGAAGGCTACCCCACATTCAATAACTCTGAATAAGCCATACAGTGATTGAGATAAAGAAAGGTCATTATTCATGCTTTCCAGATTATGTATTTGCCTTGACAGGTAAACTGTTCTGCAAAAGCCTTGTCACCATTGCCAGTGTTTTCCGTTTTTTTCACCTGTCACCATAACAAATTTATTATCAACTGTTTTGTGCAGATTCATCAGTCCTCCAAATCAGATTATGTGCATCACTAAATTCACTAGGCAAGAATAAGCGACTATACCTTTTAGTTGCAAAGAAACAGAAAATGGAACCTGGAAACATCTAAACATAACCTACAAAAAACCTGCTTATTTCTTATTTTCATCTGCATGTCATTAATATGCATCCTGGCATGAGTGCTTCGCATTATAAAAAAGGTCTTACCTAAGGCAAAAATACGACTTTAGAGAACATTTGTTAAAAATAATTCTCGGGGGTTTTTCTGTTGTTGCATTTTAAAAAAATATAATTGGGTGGGTATTCCTTGATAACATTCTCAAAATAAATTGTACAATACAAAATGCTTTACTTTACCCCCTAAGGGAAAATGACAGCAACTAAGACTCTCATTAGCATTAGTTTCCAAACAACTAATAAAGGAACAATTCTTCAATTCATCTTACATCAGTGAAATGGAAGCACTCATTTTCTGCAGCAAGTCCAACTTTTAGAACAGCATGATGACTTGTTTATAAAAATCTAAGGTACAATGAAAGAATACAATAGCATAAATGAAAAGCCAAGCTTCCCAAAAACCAGTAATTCAGGCTAGGCTATTCATGTCTCATAGGATCTAGAGACAAAAAAAATCTCTGGTGAGAAAACAGAACTCCAGAACAATGACAGTAATGAAAAGATTAATTTGGGCTGGGATGGATTTCACAGACCACCTGGTCTACCTCTCCACTCAAAGAAAGACTTTGGACATTACATCAAACAGGCCACTGTCCAAAATCAAATTCTGAATCCCTCAAAGACTGGAGATCCACCATCTCTCCAAGCAACCTGTGGCAGCATGGGCTTCACTGCTTCTCACACCACTTGTCAGAGTGTTTCTTTAAGATACCTGTTTGTCCTTTTGCTGTTCACCTTCAAGATGAGCCCATCCCCTTCCTGCTGCTGACACCTGTCTAAATTTAAGACCAGCAAAAGTACCACTTTTGTTTATAAACTTAAGAGGAATGCCATCAAATGTGTGATTACATTTTCCATCTCTCATGTTATCAGTGACAGAAATTTATACAGTCAAATAGTTTACTGCATCCATACTTCTATTTGTAAACCTCAATCCTTTGAAAAATGATGGCTCATCTTCCCCTAAGCCTCTCTTTTCCTCGAGCCTCTCCCCTCCATCCCATGCCTTAAGCTTTCTCTGGAAAGCAGTTCATCAAGAAATTCCCCTAAAAGGGGAATAACTAAAAATATTATAGAAGTGACAGAGTTCTATTGTAGCTTTCTAGGCCCAATGTGAGGACAACAGGAGCCAGAAACAGAGAGATTTTTCAACTACTAGAAAATATTCTTATTTCTTCTACTTTCTCCACTAGAAAATACTTACATTTGACCAATCACAGCCCAAAGCCTAGCAAGCAGGCAAGTGCACACAAAACCAGCATGGCAGTTAACAACCAAGAATTAGTAAAACCCCTTAGATTGCAGCATATTTGTCAAACTACATTCTGTAAACCAGCTTTATACTGGGTTTGCCACATGCAAAAACAGTTAAGAGGAAGGAGAACACATCTTCATTTAAGAGAAATCTTAACAGCCTAATTCAAGGAATTATTAGTACAGATTTAATTATTGCAGAAAAAGGTGAACATTACTATACATAAAAAAACCCAGTTGCAATAGTAGTAATAATTAAGACTGTTGTACCTGCACCTCCTAGTACCTCACTCCAGTTCTTGGTGTTAACTCTTCAACTGCCACTTTGGCTGATGATGTCTATGCCAGGGACATACAGCAAGCCATTAGCATCCCAAGTCCAAGTGTGATGTTGACAATTTTTTTCCCTTTGCTACATAATTGACTTGAAAATGGTTTTATGTTTGATACTTCACTTGTAACATCTCTATGATTGTACCATCCCTTATCAGTGAGAATGGTCATATCCAGGTTACTGCTGAAATAGCCAGAAATGCAGCCCCTTCTCCATTCCCCTGAAACATTTACAATGAAGTAGAACTGGGCATTCTTTTTACTACAAAAAGTTTATCTGCAGGAAACAAGTTAAACACAAATGTCTGGAATGCTGCTCTTCTGAAACTATTTGTTGCCACTGTAGACCACTTTAACCCTAGCTTGCCATAAACTGACATCTATACAATCTTCTCAGCTGCAAACCCATGAAACAGTAGTTCTAGATATATCAAAAAATACTGTTACTTAAATGTATTATAGCAAACTTTTAAGTCTGAAATTACATTCTAGTTCTGAGTTGCACCATCTTAGACAAGGTGGTGCTTTCCTCTCTGCATTAATATTTTACTTCATTCTTAAAGCTATTAGGAATTAACAACTTACTTAGACTTTACATATTTAAAGCAAACAGGTCAAAACAAATCTGAGACTAGAAATACATACTGCACAATTTTACCAGGTCAAAGTGACTGTACTGGTAAACATTCAGAAATCATCACAGCTAGTAATGACTTCAGTTGAGAAATAATCCCTAAGATGACTGTTCCATAAGTACTTTTTCCTCCTGTTTAAAAAATATTGATGCATTGTAAGTCTTCCAACCTAGCCAGGCAGTCACTTCCATAGAAACTAGCGAAGTGCAATTGGGGGACCAACTCTTTGGACAGGTGGAGGTTCTTCCAAGTGATCCTTGGTTCATAACTTCACCTCCATCCCAGAAACAAGCTGGGAGAATTGATGAACCTCATAATTTCAGAAGAGACAGCTTAGACTGTAATCAAACAGCAATCTAGTGCCATCTGCACTTACAAATTTAAACAAGGGAATTCTGAAATGGCTTTCTCTCCAACAGACCTGATGACTTCTTCCCAGAAAGGCTGACTGCACACTCTAATAGGTATTTATGATCACCTCTGCATTAGGAGCTAGAGAAGCTAGAGTCAAGCTAGAGAAATCATGCTGATTTTAGATTCTAAATTAAATCCAAAACCCATTAATAGGTTGATCTTCTACAACCATTGGAGAACACCAAATGTGACACAGCAAGTCAGCACTGGTCCCAGTTCAGATCTAGGTACTACAGATATTTTTTAAAAAGAATCATCCAGACAGTCTTTTAGTTAATATGAAATTAGTAAAGTATTGAAAGCTGAGTAGCAGTTTATGCCTTGCATATAGGAAAAAAACCTACCTCAAAATTTAGATGTCAGATTTTCAGTTCCCACGTAAGTTTCAAATTTGCAGAAATTGAGAAAAATGTTTTAGCTCAGCAATACACCATCATTCTAAAAATATAATATCGTCTATGTGAGATACCCTCATCACTACTTAACAGTAGTTACATGCATTTATTACATTTATTACAAAATAGATTTCCACCACTACATACCAATCTCCAAAAGGCTTTTATTTATCATCTTAAAGTAGCAGATATAAAAATAAACTATTATTCAATATTCAGTTATTTTTAACATATAAATTTCTTTTTGGAAACAGAAAACATACACAGAAAAAAATAATTTCCTGCAAATGTCCCACAAAGCACAAAACTCTGCATTTGCTCTATCGCTGCAGTAAAAGAAAGCATCTCCAGAGTAAGGGAATGCAGTCCTGGCAGGCTGTTCTTTCTCCCTGTAAACTGCAGTGCTCCACATGGACCTGTATGGAATCTCATTAAGGCCTGAACTGAGGAGGGTGGCTGTCTGGAGCAGGAGGTGGCGGCGGTGGCGGCGGCGGAGGTGGCAGAAACGAGTAGGATGAATTGTACGCGTTTGGGCCTGTCCACATCATATTCATATTTGAAGGCGGAGGTGGGAACTGATGCCAATCACTGACATAACCAAAGTCTGGAGGAGGAAAGCCATACTGTTGCATTGTTGGATTTTCTCTCCCATGAGGTGGTGGGAACACTTGGGGTTCCTGGTGCATCCTCCAGTCTGAAAAGTACAGTGGTGGTGGTCTTACTTGTGGTCTGAAAAACCCTCGAGGGCCTGATGGAGGAGCAAACAGATCCCTGGAGAACCCTCGGCCACGGTACCCCCTTGAAGCAGGCTGTTTTACTGAGTGATGAAGTTCTTTATTCTCACCTAAAGAATAAAACAAATATAAGAACCCCACACACACAGCTGTAATATTATTTTGGAAAGATCAGGCTTAGTCTTCACAAATCTTTCAAGCTGAAGTCAATGAAATTTGTAAAGAAATCTTATCAACAAGTAATACTGGCAACTTATACATGAAGGATAAAATAACAGCAGCAAATCTACTGTTTAGTAACTAATCTTGATTGATAGAAGTAATATCAAAAGGATGATCCTGAGAGTTGCAAAATCAGTCTTTAAAAGATAAATTTCATCTTCTTTCCCTCCAGACTTTCCATTTGTATAAATGGATCTCAGGACCATGCAAATTTTGAGTATTTTGGAAGCTTTTAAAACAAGATTTTAGAACAATACATTTTAAAAGTAAAGATAAATCAACACTGCTTTACACTGAAGGGGTATCCAGCCTTCAGTCCCAATTTGGTATTACAGCATAACACAAGACACAAGAAATTATTCAAACTCACATTACTAAAATTAACTTAGTCTATCAGAAAAACCACAGTCTCTACCCTCAAGCCAATAAGCTTTCAGCATTCATCTTTTTCAGACAAGTTCTTCCTTGCACAACTCAGTCTAAACATACATTTAATGTTCATAACAAATATACTGCCCCTTTATATAAATATCACAGAAATTTTAATGGGATTAGGACTATAAAATGAAAAGCACTGAAATACTAAAAATGCTCCAAAGAGCTGTTAAGCTATTCAAAAAGCTGCAGAACCTAAACCCTCAGAAGGATTTTATGGCTGGGAGCAACAAGGTATTCAGGAATAGAACACCACATAAAAACACTGAAATTTAAAAGCCTGTGTGAACCTCATCCTTGGCACTAGACTACACAGTTTTTCAAAGGTGAAAATGTTTTTTAGTCTGGAAAGGTAGTTGGATACCAGAACTTCTACTCATTTTCATGGGAGATTAGGAGTTAAGACTCCTTTTGTACAAACAGGCCTCTTGGAAGCACTGATGTAAAGTACTTGAATAAGTATTTTTGTTCTTTCCTCAAATACTCTTACAAGAGACAATTTTAATACACTCATGTAAGTCTTCATCTGAGACCAACTTTGTGCTTCAATTTGTGACATAACATTGCTATTGAATTCTGCAGCTAAAACAAATTGCTCACAACTTCAATCTGTGCCATATTATTCACAAAAAACCCACAGCAAAACAAAACCTGTCTTCCTTGACAAGAGTGCAGCAGTTCCTCCTGCTGTGTTCTCAGTTATGGAACAGCCATAGGAACAGTAACATCCAGTAAGAACCTCAAGAAGCCCAAGGCAAAGGCAGATCTGCAATAAACTGGCAGACCAAGGATGTGGTGGAAAACACACATATGCTGGATTAACAGAAAAAATAACCATCAGTAATGAAGAGAGAGTGCAGCACAATTCAGATCCATCTCAAGGGAAAAAAAAATCTGTCAAAACCATAGGGCAAAAGCCAGTCCAAGAAAGATTGCGGCTTTATTTGATTCATACAAGGGAGGATTGTACTGCACAAAAAGCATTAAAGGACAGCTACTGATCTCCCAGATCAAGAGAAAAGGGTTTCAGCAGGGCACAATGCATATTAGCTTTACAAAGGAAGAGCAAAAAAGTCACAGGAGTCTGAGAAATTCAATGGGGGAAGAACCATGCTGCAGATAGCTGAAGCAATCTGGTAAGTAAGCAATAGAAGAGGGTAAGGGATGAGAGCTATATTTAAAGGGAGAGGTATAAAAAACATGCACCCAAAACAGACCAGTGAGAACAGAAAAAGAGGAATGCAATATGAATTATTCAACCAAAATGGCAATCAAAAAAAAAAAAAAAAAAATCACAGTTTTTTCAGGAGAGGCATGAGAGACGAGAAAATTTGATTATGGTAAACAGAGCACAGCTGCAAGCATGCACCTGGAACAGATACAACAACAGCAGGAGAAAGGAGAGTAAAGAAGGCTTTTCAGATAATGAAAATCTATACACAGCTTTGTTCAGCGAATGACTGCATTAGGTAAACAGAAAGGTTCTCAGCAGGTTACAAAAGTAAGAGTTATTTAGAAGAGTATCTGTATGTCATGGCTGAGGAAGAGCTTCATTTTAGACAGAGGAGTAAATTCTCCATCCAAGACCTGTATCTCCTCCCTTGATTGCAAAGAAGTGGATTTCCAAAAACTGCACACGGCCTTCCTCTATCTTCTCCCAGCACTCAAAGGCTTTAGCTGAACCCCAACCAAATGGTGGCATCTGTTCAGAATCCTCACTGTGTGTCAACCAACACTGTTCTAAGAGCCTTTCACTTTCCCCTGACAATTGCTCTCCTGCTATACCACCTCCCTTCCATAGGGCTTCCATTTCAACAAAATAAAACTTAATTTTAGTTCTAAAATAATAAACATGGAATGAAGCCACAAACTCAAATGTAAGTTAAAAAAGTACAGGAACTGTTAACTATAGAAAAACTCAATCACTAAGACAGTTATAAATGGGCATTCCAAACTTAGATTAACAGACAAAAGCATTCACTCACTTGGTGGAAATGTTTCTGATCGGACTTTCTTCCTTCCTTGACTTTGAGGTTTTTTTTTCTTCTGTTTTGCCTCTCTTTCTTGTTCATCATCACTGAAATCCAAAACCTAGTAAAAAAAAAAATCAGCTAGCTTCTCCGCATAAGAAAAAAGTTACCACTCCAAAAATTAGTCATAACACAATTGATGCATGACTCAGTTATCCTTTTTAATTTTCCTGAAAAGAGCAACATTCCAGTGCTGAACACAAATGTTTGATTGCCTAGATGTTAGTAAGAAAAGAAAAGGAGCTGGCTGAAATGAAGCTGCCAGGAAAAAGCTTTCAAAGATTAACTGCAGCTAAAATGAATTAAAAAATGAATTTTTAAAATAAATCAAAATTACTTCGGCAAATAATACATAATTCAGCATTAAAACTACATTAAAAATCTCTTCTCTAAAACTTTCACTACACTGGAATTTTCTGCAGTATATTAAATAACACTTCCTGTCGAATTTCAAATAGCAATGTTATTCCAAAGAAATTTTCAGCTTTGAGAAATGTTGTCATTTACAACAGATTCAACGTCCCTGCAACGTTTTCTCCTTGTTACATCAGGTTTTGCTACCTTTTGAATATTAACTTACATGACTGAGGATAAGTTATCAGGGACAGGGAAGAAATCTGTCAGCAATAATTAGTTCTCTGAAAAACAGCTCACTCTTACAACTTAAAAGGGGTAAGACTTGTTCCTTTCCCAATTCTGAAAGTAGGGGCTATGCTGCTTACTTCTACCATATACACAGAGCATGGATCTCAAAAACACTGCACCAAAACAGTGCTTAAAAAGCCTCATAAAGTTAATTTTGAATACAACTACTTCTTCTACTGCATAACTACATGACACTCAAAAAAGCTGTAAGAACTACAGCAAGATGATGTATACCATGAAGTAAAATCTTTCACTAATTCCTGTTTTTTCTAAGAACTTCAGTACACTATACTCCAGTAGTGCAGAAACAATGAACAGCGATTTGAACATATTATGTTCAAATTATTTGAGCAAATAATGGACACCTTTTACTGCTATTTAATTTCCATGTAAAATCCCACAGAAGTCATCCCACAGAAAAACTATGGTTATCTGCTGCTGCTAGCCTTGCAGCATACAGACCACATTTTGTCATCCTCTGACCCCAAAGACAAAGCTAGGAGAGATTGTATAAGTGACTCTGCAAATAAGCTGGGCTAGTTAAGAGCCTGCCAAAAAGGAATGTTTATCATATAACTAAAAGTAGCAAGTAAGAAAAGCCTACCATGGATTAATTTAACATTCATGCAAAAATGAAGGTTCACACTATCACAAAAAGAAGTGACTCCAACAATTCCACGCAGATTACTACAGGGGCTGGCAAGCAATCAGATTGCTGGCTGCAATCTGAGGTCTCTAAAAGGGTCTGCCCCTAAGAGGCAATTTCAAGCATCAGTAGCATAAAATTTGATCTGCACCACTATCAGCAGCTATTACCTTCACAGCAAAAGCTACCTTGTATCAGCTAATCAACTGTCACAGCTTGGGATAGCATGGTATAAACTGTAACTGCTAGAACTAACCAAAGATTATTCTAATTGAGGATTACAAAATGTTAGATGTGGGTTTTTTTCCCAAACAGAGCACAGAGTCAGAAGAGTGGCCACCCTTGTCATCACTGACTTTTTTTTTCAAGCTTCCTTTGTTCATTCTTATAGTGAGGTACAACAAATTTAAACTGAGAAAAATCTTTAAAAAAAACAAACTTTGGAAAAGGCAATGAATCTGTATCTGCAGATTTGACTAACTGTACTTGGCCAATAAAATTTCATGGGCTCCTACAAACTCAAATGACACATCTACAAGGTTATCTCCCGAACAGCTTTTAAAGCATGAAAAACAGAAGAGCTCAAAATTAGCCAATAAACCCATCTGATATCATCACTACAAGAAAACTGCTGAATGAAAGCAAGTTAAGACAGATGTCCCTAAGTATTGTCTTTCAAAGCTCTATGGATAACATACCTACAGTCCAATTCTTATACAACACTCATAATTCTCAGATTATGACTCTCTGTGAGATTGTCTCTACAAGAAAGGAAGGCAATTTACAGCCAGAACTGACAGACAACCATTCTCTGAGAGAAGTTAGCACTACACAGCTCTGTTTCATTTACAGGAAACAAAAAACTGTATTTCAAAATGCATCATCCTTATTCACTACTGTGAAAAAAGCAACATTCCAAGTTGACAGACTGATACATCCTTACAGGACCCATCTTTGAGCCCAGAAAAGATCATGTCACAACATCTCTCCTTCAAGCCAGAACAACCATCCTGGGATAAGGACTGTGAATGAAAAATTTAATACAGTCCCTAACAGCATCCTTCTGGACAAACTGTCCAGCGGTGGATGAGCAGGTTCATGGTGCAATGGGTGAAGAAATGTCTGAAGGCCAGAGTTCCTCAGGGCTCAGCTCCAGGGCCAGTTTTGTTTAACATATTTATCTACGCGGACATAGCATTTAGAAGATGCATGACACCAAACTGTCATTGACTCTCCTGAGGGACAGGAAGCCTTGCAGAAGGATCTAGGTGGACTGAGGCCCTGGGCAATGATTAATGGGATGAAATCTAATCAGTCCAAACACTGCACACCTATGATGAAGTAACACCAGGCTCAAGTGTAAATTGGGAGAAGAGTGGCTGGAGAGCAGCCCTGCCAAGAGGGATCTGGGGGTGCTGGTCAGCAGCAGCTCAGAGAGGGTCGGCAGGCTGTGCCCTGGAACCCAGAGGGCAAAACCCCATCCTGGGGTGCATCAAGCACAGCAAGAGCAGACAGCCAACAGAGGTGACTGCCCCACTGCATTCAGCCTTGGGGTGCCTCACCCTGAGCGGTGTCCGCAGTTCTGGGCCCCACATGCCAAGAATGTCAAAGTCCTTGGTTGCATCCAGAGGAAGGAAACCAAGCTGGTGACAGCACTGGAAGGCATGTCCTGCAGAGACCAGCTAAGAACCCTGGCCTTGCCTCATTTGGTGGTAAGGAGGCTGAGAGGCAACCTCATTGCTCTCTACAGCTTCCTGAGGAAGGGGAGAGAGAGGCGCTAATCTCTTCTACCTGGTATGCAGTAACAGGATGAGTAGGAAGGTCCAAAGCTGTACCAGGGAGGTTCAGATTGGAAATAACAAAGAAATTTCTTTACTCAGAGGGTCGTTAAACACTGCAAGTCATCAAGAGACTTGTAAAAGAGGTGGCTGACACCCTAAGCCTGTCAGTCTTAAAGAGGCATTTGGATAATGCTTTTCTCAACACACTTCAGCTTATGCTTCAGCCCTTGTCAGCCCTGACAGCTGTAGGTTCCTTCCAACTGTAACAGTCTATTCTGTTCCATCCTAAAAATCAGTTAGAACACTGGAGAAACAAAACCAAACAAATACCATTACCCCCTACCAAAAAAACCCCAAATCCCACAAAACACACCTTTCCTACCAAATTATGGAGTGAGAAGCATGTATTACATAGCACAGAATTATGCTAAAAAGGCAAACATTTGGAAGATTCAAAACAAGCAGGCAGATCTCTTTAGAATTCTCTTTAGAATGGTAGACAAGGCTTCTAGGAATTTCAGTTATTTTGTGTATGTTTAAAGTAAAGTAGAAATTGCAAGGAAAAGTGACTCAACTGTTGTGATGTAAAACAACTCAGTAAAACTATCAGCCTTGTGTTTCTTATTGAATTTTCACAGAATGCATAGCTAGAGTGGAGTTAAGGACCACTAACAGAAAATCATTGAAGAACTATTTACAGATCCTACAGCAAATGAAGTGAATGGTCACAAGGAGCTCCTAATTCTGCATGACCCTGTATGACAGTCATTTTATGGAAGAAGCCCATCTTCTCTCATGGAACTTTATTTTATAACAGCCAACTGTAGGGTAAGCTTACTATGAAGCATTTAAAGAATGCAACAGAGATGTCAAATTAATTCTGAAGACCAGACAGTTCAAATGTCCAAGTAGTAAGTTTGCAGAGTACTAGTAAGCCTTTAAAGACAAGCAATTGCTTATGGCCGATTGAAGACAAAGCTGCAGTGAAAGAATAGCAGGGAAAAAAATTCCCTAGCAGAAGCAAAATTATTAGGGAAAGTAAAAGCACTGCTACCCAAAGCTAAACATTCAGGCTGTCAAATACATTCTTGAAGGACTAGAGGATCTGAAGATATACATTTTTGTCAACTTCAAAAAGCAAGCAGAGAGACAGGTAGTACTCTCTACACTCACTATGAGACCCCTCTTAGTTCTATGACCCTCTCTTTCAATGAAGAGGTACATTCAAGTTTTGCCTCCATAAAAAGATAACCTTGCTAATTACTTGCTCTGCACAGAATATTTTCCACATATGACTTGTGTAAAAACAATAAACAAAAAAAAAAAAACAAAACCCCTCTATAGTTACTTCAGGTGGTGGTTCTTGGTCATTCTTCCAAGATGCATCTGAACCTTTTTCCCTGAAAGAAGAAAAAAAAAAAAAAAACAAAACACAAATTAGACAATCCAGGTAGACAAAGGCTAGCATCTCCTATAAGGTATCAGGTCTCCCAGAACAGGAGCTTCCTCTTCTCAAAAAGTTGCTTAGTTTTCAATATTGTTTGTGAGCAAACAGCAACATCTAGGTCAAGTCAGGGCTTCACTACTCTTGAAAAATCCTCCTACTTCAAGTGATGACTGAACATTTCAGTCAAACATCCTAACACTAAATTTTAGACCATATTCTCTAAACAAATCCTTTAGAACCTTAATTGCTTTAAACCTGAACTGAGGTAGTTCACTGCAACTTTCTTATGCTAACTGTTGACTACAATCACAAGCATTCTTTTCTTCCAGTTTCAGAAAATGTACTTTCAGTTAAAAAGAACCTACTCATTCAGTAGTCACATGAACTCATTCAGTGGGACACAGGTTTTCAGTATAACTACAGCAAAGTAAATTCAGAATCCAAAGACCCTCAGTGCTGGCCTTACAATCTTATTAAGACAGTGTTATCTAGACAACTAGGTTTCACCTTTCATTTTTTTGTAAACATAAAATTAAATTGCAAGGCAAAAGACATTTAAAGACACAAAAACGCAATTGTCTTGCCTGACAAACACCAAATAAATTTGGATTAGTCTAATTTTTTTAACCCACTGCAAAGTCCTTCACTAAAGATCAAGTAATTTCTTTGATTAGCAAAGAATTTGTGAAACATATTTAAATTACATTCTCTGTAGTCAAGGTTTTTTCCATGCTGCTCTTAAAAATTACGTGTTTTGGTCTGAAATATCAAGGTACAATCCTTATCTTTGCAGAAAAACTGTATAAAGCAGTGCACTACTGAAAATTTTTACTTGAAAAATAGAACCACACAGCTAAAACCTGAACATTTAAGTGTTCAGTACAAAATGCCTTTAGTTATTGCTCTTATAATGAAGAGTTTTTTATGTATCCATCAAGTCAGCAACAATCAAGTAGCAGTAACTACAAAAAACTACATAACCATTGGCATCAACAGCTTGTACTTCAGAGGTGCTTAGCCACACCCATGAGAGCGCTGGCAAGGCATCTGGAGGTACCGTGTGCCTCAATCCCTAACTATAAAACTGAAGTTCAACCTCTCTATGTCCTTTTGAGATTATGAGTAAAAAGGAAGGCAAGGAAGATATTTTAAACTTCAATTAGAAGAAAACATTACAGGGAGGAACATAAGGACTCTATACTAAAGTTATTTCTCAGCTGCAGAAAAGTTATTTTATTAATATGAACTGAACTGCTTCTTCCTTTCATCTTGTTATTTTTGAGCAACACATGCCTGCCAGAAATAGCAGAGCTCACAGGAATTGCCAAGACCTACGGTCATTCAGCAATATGTAACATCACTGACTGCAAACTTTAAACCATTCAAGGTCAGGCAGCTTATCTCACTGTCCCAAAGCAGCCTTCCTCATTTCAGCAAACAAAAACTGCTTTTCATGCCCCAAGGTATTTAATATCTTCTGCAAAGAACAATATAGTAATTCTTTTGACTTGTGAAGTTGTATACTGTAAGACCTTGAAGTCTAACAAAAGGTAATTCAGAGGAATCGTGAAAATACATGAGCTTTTTTAGAACTGGGTTTCAGGCAATATAACACAAACCTATCGTTAGCAACAAATTATTTTGCATTCAGAAAGTTTTACACTACACTTTCACTTATTTTGCTATGAAGTGTAAGGCTTATTCATAGCACTGCAAGTTTGCACAATGCAAGCAGATTGCATTTCAGATTTCAGAAAAAGCTTAAAACTCAGTGTTTCTTTCAGATCTTAATCTTGATTCCTTTCCTTTTCAAAGAACCATCAGTTTTGAAACTTTAAGCCTGTAATACTCCACAATCTGGTCTGCACACAGTCAAACTAAGAAAAAGCAGAAAATAAAAATTATTGATTATCAAACTTGCCATCTACTAAGGTGCAAAAGTCTTTTAGTGGATCACTGACCAAAGCTTGACTTTTCTACTATTCATGTCACATTCTTATACCATTGAAGTGTCTTCATACAGCATTACAGCACATTTCAGAAATCAGTTTTCATTAAAAATGGATGAAGAATTTCTATTTCATGAAAAGGCAGCTTCAGTCAATAGAACCAAATGCTTCACACAAGCTTAAGTAATTGGACTGACAAAACCCAGAAATAAACTATTGTTTTAGTGAACTGTAACTTAAGTCACACTAGTCATGTTAGTCAAGACAAGAAACAATGTCTGAAGCACTGTTCAGCTGTGCTGGTAAGCCATGGAAGTCTAAAGTATCTTACCCAGGTTTCAGGCTTTTATCACCTATGACAATGAAGTACCACCAAATGAAAAATGGTTTCCCAAACTATTTCCAAAGCATGAAACAAAGCAAAACACAAGTCTCCCATCTGAGATGCTGAGTATAGCACACGGTTACTGATGCAGCAAGCAGATGATTAGAGTCTGTGCACTTTACTGGGCTAAGCAGCAAAGTTTAATAGCGCAAATCAAAGACAGCTGGCATCAAAATGCTGCAGAAAAACAAACAAGCATCAGAGCAAGAAAGTGATCTATTTTGGTCCTCACTGAAGGGAAGAAAATATGCTTGTTGCTTGCACAGAAATGAGGAGGTTAAGAAAAAAAAGACTCCTGCAGCTCTGACTAAAGAAAAGAACTATTCAGTATGAATACTAGCACAGCTGTAATGAATGCAAACCATTAAACAACCCCTGAGAACTAATCCTAATAAACAGAAACCAAGTCACTTGTATGACAAAAGATAGCTAACCTATAGTTATTTCAGATGATTGCTCATCAATAATTAGAACATTAATATCTAACTGTCATTTATTATGTTTTATTTTTTAGTCTGTATCTTTGAATACACGTTCCTCTAAATGGCATCAAGTCTTATTTAAGCACACTACTTTCCTCAGGCAGACTGGGATACACAAACACTGCTGAGAAGTTTCTGAACATCATACTACATTGTCACTCAAATCCCTCCTCTTGCAAATTTAGAGGGCAATTTTTATTTAGAATTGTTATCCTCCAATTGTGAGGACAGATAGATTCATTGATAATTACATTATCAACAGATTTATTGATAATTACATTTCAATTCCAGCCTTATAATATGAACTAAAAATAGTAAATTAATACAAACTTGTTCAGAACACAAACAAGTTTATTATCAGTTCTGAAACTATACAGGAATCTAAAGAACAAGAAAATGTGGAAAATTCAGCTTGAAAAACTCTTTTGTACTCATGAATATGTGTGTCAGGGTATGGAGGAAGTATCAATGTCTTTTCTGGTTGTAGTATTTTAGTTAACAGCAGCATAAAAAGAAAGCAAGCTTAGTATTTTAAGTAGAATAAGCTAAACTTTAGTAATTACAGCATTCGAAGGCTTGCAGTTTACAGCTACTCTTCATTGTTCTCAAAGGCAAAATACTACAGTCTTGTTATTACAACATAGTTGAGAATACCTCAAGGAAATATAAAGTGTTAAACTTAGTTATAGAGTTTCTCACTGAAGACTCAACTTTAATGCAACATTTTTAGCTATATAAAAAAAATATAATCAGATTAAAAAATAAATCAGACTCACTGTTTTAGTTTTTCTGCAAATATATACTGGGTGAAGTCCTCTACTGATGGAGCAAAATACATGCTATCTTGCACATTAATACCTTTCTCTTTGATATGCTCAGAGCTGTTAAATCTTATCACGTAAAAAGGATGTGAAACAGGACCAAATACCTCAAATATCTGAAAGAAATAAAATGAAAATGTTTAAGTAAACTACAAGTAGATTAGTAGTAGCTAATTTCATTGTAGACTGATATTTAAGAAGTCCAATGTATTTTCAAAATGCAGCATCAAACAGAAGTTCCTTTCAGACTCTTTTTATTACCGAATTTTGTTTGACAGTGTATTTCCCAAACTACTGTTTTTTATGATGTGGAACAGTAAGTTCTCACATCCTCAGTAATCCTTCCTTTTGTCAAATCTCTGGCTTTTTGTGTCTGCTATGCTTTCAAGTCTTGTAACGCTTGGAACAATCTCCTGATCATTTTTTCCTCCAAGTTCACTTTAACAAGATGCCTTTACAACAGTTACTGCTTGTTCCCCAATTCCACAGAGAGCTGAGAATTCTGCCATGTTTTACAGAACATCTGCACTGTTTGCTCCACTCACATCTAGCATTTAGAGATATTTCAGTAGTAACCATTGTGGATGATGGCTTTCCTTCTACAAAAACGGAAAATTCAGTACAACAACCCTCTCAGCAAACATGGCCTTAAATCAGAACAACACAGCATAGAAGAAAACATTCCCCATTTTTCATGAAGCTTCACTCTAACCACTGCCCCTATCTGGCAGTGAAAGAGCACACAGCCAGTTATTCCAAGATATCATACATCTGAAAACTATCTCTTCCTCTCCACAAGTCCTCTGAAACACTGGAAACTCACCAGATACTCTAATTCTGCAAGGATGCAATTAATTCCAGGTTAGGAATTTTTGGGATTAAAAAAACAGATGAATATAGCAAGAGTCAAAGGCACAGAGAAAAACTATATATCAAGGAAACATTCTCTTTCATTTAGTAGACTTCAACTCTACCTTCTGAAGCACTAAAGCATACTTCCAATTTTATATTAAAATAACAAGTTTTTATTTTACACCCACCTTTCCTACTGCTTGCCGATCTTCTTTAAAAATTATGCTTTCCTCATTTACTGGAGGCAGGCCTTTCAGTGATTCAATTATTACTAAAATAGAAATAAAAAAATAAATTAGAACTTTAAGTTTCAACAGCATGTAGTTAACTGCAGTAAAACTTAACAAACCACACCACTACTTGTCTACTTCAGTTTGTAGAGCTGCAATCAAATATTCTTTCACACATGTAAAAGCACGTAGAATCACACACCCCTTCTCCAATGCTTATATTGCTTATAGAATTATTGTTCTCTGGGGTAAAGAGAGTCCTAAGAATCATACCACAACACAAAAGCTTTCTGGCAGTTCAGTTAAAGTAGCAACTGATGGTGTTTATAAATGCTTATACCCAATCTGTTAGACATTCTGCAATTTAATGCCATACACGTCTCATACAATATTTGTGCCTAATGATGATTGAACTTCTCTACCTGTAAAACAACAGAATGCCCAGTTAAGCTTTCTCAATGACTGTCCATCAGCAAATAGTCCCTCAAGTACACAGTGTCCCTCCAAAAAAGGCTCAAGATCATCACTCCTAAACTTACATAAAAGAACTTTCAGCAATCAACGTATCACTGAACTAAAAGTTACTGCTACTACCACAATCTGCAAAAAACTTAACGCACCAAACAAGGAAATGACAATTCCACCAGCTTAATAGTTCACTGAATTTCAAAAGAATTTGTGAAATCAATTTCTTTTGTGCCTACCTTTAAGATAAAATATACAGTGAAAGTACCCAATGTGTTGTTTAAGCCTCATGAGAAATATATCTTAGCAAAAAAAAAAAAAAAAGACAAAAATCCCCAAACATCCACACAAAAACAATCCTACACAAAATACACAAAAACAACACATCAAAACCTCTCAGATAATGTTCTCAACTTGATTCACCACACGTAGGTCCCACCCTGCAGTAAGCTGAGGAAAATATACTCTGAAAATGTACAGTGCAGTAGTCCCATGAAACAGGAGAAACATTACCACCTCCAGCCTATTTGACTTACAGCTTCCCCTACCCCAACCCATCCTAAATTATCAGCTTCTACTCTTTCAGGGCCCAAAGTACAGCCCCAGGGAAAGTTTCTCATGCACACCAAAGCTGTTTACTTTCCAGATCCCAACCCACACAGGGATTTTTTTCTCTTCTTTTTAAGTACCTTGAAGCAAAACACAGCACAAGTTTTGTTAAATTCTGATACACTGCACAGAAGTTCAGAGAAAGTAGTCATTTTGCTTTTAGCTACTGCACAGCAAGCATGAACCTACACTGTTCTAGCCTCATATGTACCTCAGAGGATGAAACATCCACTTACAAGTGTCACTCACTCACTGCACACTGATGAGCTTGGAAGCTTGCTACAGAGAACAGCAGAGATTCTGAGGGACACCAAAGGGACAGAAAAAGAGTACTGACTGTTGTGTCAGAATAATATTGGTAGCTTTCAAAAGAGAAATCAACTCCCCTCAGACTAGACGCAAACCTGGCATAAAGAGGTACCAATTTAGTTCAAAAATTAAAAAAAAAAATCCCCAATTAGCTGACATCCCTAATATAGCCACAAATCAACTGAAATTGATGCCCGTTTTTAGAAGAGCTGGAAAGAAACTACAATGCAAAGAGAAAGAAAATTCATAAAGCAAGATAGTTAAATCAAGAAAATAATCACAGGTGTCCTGGGGGTTTACACCATTCATATAGTTTCATTTCATTATGATTATTAGCTTGTTTTCAAACTTTCACCAACAAATCTAATTCAACACTTTATACATGTACATTACTTAAAGTAGGATGCAGCCCGAAGAATTCACCTACCAGTAAACTGGTATTTGAAAACATTATACTCACCAGTGAGGATCAGAATTAAGGATGGTTTTCAAAACTGCAGTCTTTAAAACAGTTTTGTTTATAGTTTTACATTTTAAACCAAAAGTAAGAAAAATAGCAAGTATGATTCAACTTGTTTTTAAAACTTGTTTTCAAACTACTATTTTAGCTGAAGGCAGCCTTCTTGAAGTCCCCATTAATATCAATAAGCATGAAAGGGCAAGGTGGAAAAGAACCAGATTACTGTCTTCCACACCCTCCTCCCAGCTTCCTGCAAATAAATGAAATTAAATCTCACTACAATAAAATAATGTAAAGGAATTGCCTGTATTACCTGAAGTCTTCTAAAGAAAAATTAGTATCAAAAGTTGCATACTTTCTTTTGTACTACATTCAGCCTAAATACTTTAACTTCAAAACTGAACTTAATTTCTAATTTTCATAAGCAAACTGCTTGGAATGCAGTTCAAGCAGAATGTACACTTGAAACACCTTAAATACAAACATACTGTGGATGTTTTAGTAATATGAACTTCAGCAAAACTTTGATTTCATTTATCAAATACTGAGGTCCCACACAGATCCGAAAAGATCCCTTAATCTCTATGCCTGCAGGTAAACTTACATCCATTCTGTATCTCAATCCCATTAAGCTTACCCTCCATCTATAAATCATGTTAGTCACACCATCCTCTGACTGCTGACAATGAGCAGCTTTCATTTGCTCAAAGTGTCAGAAGTGGAACGAATAAAGATATACATAAATGAAATTGCACTGTTGAAGAAACAAATCTTCTTCCTGTCCTCATCTATTAACAAGCAAGCACTTGGGAGTGCATTGCACTGCACCTGTGCTTTTAGTTATACAGCTCCTATATATTCAGGGATTATTCAAAATAGCACCTACAACTGGAAGATTTTCTTAAAACACTTAAATACACTAACTGTGGGCAGTAGCAATATAAAAACCCTAATACACAGTAGAAAAAAAAGGGGTTTGAATTAAAAAAAATTAAACAGAGAAGTCACACAGAAAAACGTGTATATAAGCCAAATAAAAGGTAATTCAACACAAACATCATTGTTAGTTCGAATTCCAATTCAGCAACCTGCTATCCCCAGAAATAGGACACTGTAGGGCTGACACTTGGAAGGAACAGCTAAGAACACAATTCATGCAGAGATATACAGAAATTATAATAATTAAAAACAAAGCAAACATATCTTGCCTACCTAGCTGTTCAATGACGCTGGAAACTGTCCCAAAGAGCTTCAGTTCAACATTATCTGGAAGAACTATTGATAAGTCTTCAACAGGAGGCAATTTCTGCAAACATCAAGTCAATGTTTAGGATATAATATCACACAAAGGCACTTACCACTTTATCACTGCAGAAATTTGACAGTTTGAAAAAATCCCCTGGCATTTTGAAGATTTATTTTTTAAAAATCTACTTTGATTTGTCTCTTTCAGAATCATTCTAAATGAACTCATCTTGGGGGACCACCACTTTTGAGGCAATCTCTCTTACAGAGACACTACATATTTCCATCACAACTACAGCAGGAGCCAGTTTTATTAAAACGGAGAAAGCCAACAACTGACAGGCATTTCATCCAAGCTGGATGTACAACACAATAATCAAACAATCAGAAGTCAAAAAATAAGACCACGTGTAACAACATTCAATGCATGCTAGAAGGAAAACGTACACAGCAAGAGGCAATATAGCATAAAATACACCAGATGAGTACCATCTGATTTAACAAAATGGAGTATGTCCATTTATATCATGACTTGGATCCTTATAGAAGATGTAAACAACAATCTATACAAAGACAATTATTTTTAGCTGAAAATTGCATTTGGTACTAGATATCAGAGAGAACACAAAAAGACAAACTTCAGATACGAAAATGAGTACTACAGCATATTCAAATTAGGCTTTTGCCCATATAAATCTACTATCAAAGACTAATTTACACCAAGTTCATCATCTACCTCTAATTTACCCATGAATTAAGACCTCTATGTATATACTATGCTGCTATGAATTCAGCAAAGACTTATGAAATACAAGGCAACTACAGTAAGCATTATCTTCAAATTCAACACCCTGATCGTAGCACTGAACTGCACTTTTAAAGACCTCAACTAGAAATAAAATCCCACAAACAGAAGAACCTTATCCTGGTTTATCAACACCTCACCTGATAATCTTCACTCTAACTAAAATGTTTGCCAAAGGCTTAGATCAAATGCAAAGATCAAATAGGCCAAGACTTTACCAAATGCTGTACCATTAAACACAAATGTAAATTCAGATAAGAACACCACACCCTTCTACCAGCCAGTGATTTTTATTTAAACTTGATTTAAAGTTCACTGCTAAGACAACTGAATCACTTCGTAAAGTGAATTCAAAGGCCAAAGAGAAGCAGGAAGGTAAAATCTGATCCTGTATCTCAAAACAGTACCTTCTGCCACGCTATATACAGTATCTGCCAATCCTTGTTTCAAAGCGAGAGATTTCTGAAACAGTTCCACTAACACTCCTTAATACATACACCCAAAAAACATGACTTTCTATGTTATTGACTGTGGTGGGTTCCACTGCACAAAAGTCAATTTTCTTCACAGTGGCTGTTACGGGGTTGTGTTTGGGCTCTGTGCTGGAAACATTGTTCACATTATAGAGATATTTTTACTATTGCTGAGCAGGGCTTACACAGAGCCAAGGCCTTTTCTGCCTCTCATGCCACCCCATCAGTGAGGAGGTGCAAAAGGAGTTGGGAGGGGCACGGCCAGCACAGGTGACCTGCACAGACCAAAGGAACATTCCATACCATGTAACATCAGGCTCAGCATACACAGCTGGGTGAAAAAAGGGAATGAGGGGCATTCCCAGTGATGGTGTTTGTGTGCCCAAGCAACAGTCACACATGGAGGCCAGCTTTGCTGGGGATGGCAGAACACCTGCCTGTACAAGGAAACTGGTAAATTAATTTCTGGGTTTGCTTTGCTTGTGTTGGTAGCTTTTGCTTTACCTACTAAACTGTGTCTAGCTCAGCCTTGGAGTTTCTCTTTTACTATTCTGATTCTATCCCCACTTTGACACAGGAGGACTGACTTAAAATATAAAATTTTAGTTGGGTTAGTAGGAAAGGGTTTAAAAAATACCGCATTGTACTTACATCAATAGGCAACTCATCCTTTGTCCTAATACAGTAAGATCTGTTATCCTTCTCATTTGGATGATAATCTTCATCAGATACTGCTGAAGACGAAGATGAAGATGAAGAGAAGAGTGTACTTGATGAACTATCTGAATCTGAATCACTGAATAAAAAAACAAACACAGGACTTACAATACTGCCTACTCACAGTCACTGCTCTTGTAAAATCCCAACATTAGCATAACGCTGAGTGAAAGTTAAGAAAATATTTATTTCAAGCAATGCATCTTGCACAATGAAGGGGGAAAAAATCTAATTTTGCAAATAAAATGGATTAGTTTTGTAATTCACATCCTGCCCAAATCCCCTGGTAAATATTTCACAGAGTAATTCAGTATTTCTCACAGTCACATGTGTAAAGATGTTTGTTGTCCTAGACTCCTAAAATTTCAAGTAAAGAGTGGTGTAAGAAACCAGTCCTTATTCATGTCAACACGTTCATTGAGCACAAGTTTAAGTTCTTCAAGGGCTGGTGGAAGAAAACAATGTGGAGCAATTGATCCTAGTAATGACAATAAGAGCACCTCTCCAAATAAACCTTTTGAAAAGGTTCAATACAGACCTGCATAGACAGAAACACCAATATAGCAGAAAGAAAAAAAAAATCAGATTAAAAGACTGATCCATGGAAGGAGTTAAAGAAAAAACAAAACAAAACAAAGACTGAGATACACGCAAGACAGGAAGTTATGAAAATTTCATCTTTAGGGTTCATCAGCACAACAGATTTTGGAAGTAAAAAACACTAGACACGGGTGAAGCCCCTGAAAGTCAGGAATTTCACTCTCCGTCACTTCATGATATTCGAGGAAAACTTTGAACAAACAAGAGTACTTCTGAAGTCAAACTTGAATCAATTAACTGTTAATGAAGCCTTGCACCTTTAAGAGGAGATTCTTAAGACTTCATTTTAGCCTCCTCTAGTCAAAAGAAGCACATGGCCATCCTACTGCACAGGCCAAATAAGAAAACACAAGACTTACTGCAACAACCAAAGTGTGCAGGCTTCTAACACTGCAACAGAGCCCACACTTAACCAGTTCCCTTTCACCAACTACACTGAATATCAAAGCACAGATGCAGCAAGTAGAAGATGGAACCATTAAAAAAGAAAAAAAAACTTGAGAATGAGCTTTTCCACTGAGAACATCTGCCAACATCAGAGGACAGTGGTACAGTTGCAGACTCCCCACCCTGAGTCCAACACTGAGGTTTTCCAGCAGTAACACCGCGGGTGTCCTGTCCCAAGAGCCGCAGGTGCATTCTGTGAGGAACACACTCTCCAAGCCACAACCAACAAACTCATCCTTTCGTTAAATCCTACACCTTTACAGCACTGTTCCGCAGACCTAACTGAACAGATTCCTGGCAAAAATGTAACTGAAAAATTACACCTTTGATGGGGAGGAACAAGCTCTAGAGGGTGAAACAGCGGGGCGGAGGGGGGCGGCGGGCTCCCGGGTGCACACCGGGCTCCCGGGTGCTCGGCCACAGCGCCAGCGGCCCGACGGCTCGGCCAGCAAGGGGCGACTCGGGGGGACCCCCGGGGCTGAACACACCTGTCCGAGTCCGACGAGAGCACGGCGGCGGCGGGAGAGCGGGGCCAGGCGGGCGGCGGCGAGCGGCGCGATCCCACGGCTGCGGGCAGAGGGGCCTGGGCTCCCCCGCTGCCCTCCGCAGGGCTCTGCACCATCTCCGGCTCGGCCGCCCGCTGCCCGCCCGGCTCCACGGCCGGCTTCTCCACCACTTCCCTCTGCTCGCCCGGCTCCACGGCCGGCTTCTCCAGCTGCTCCACCACTTCCCGCTGCCCGGCCGGCTCCACGGCCAGGCACTCCATCTCCTCCACCAATTCCTGCTGCCCGTCCGGCCCCAAAGCCGGGTTCTCCACCTGCTCCACCACTTCCCTCTGCCCGGCCTGCTCCACGGCCAGGTCCTCCCGCTGCCCTCCCAGCTCCACGGCCAGGCTCTCCATCTGCTCCACCATCTCTCGCTGCCCGCCAGGGCCCACAGCCAGGCACTCCGTCTCCTCCACACCGTCCCGCTGCCCGCGCGGTCCCACGGCCGGGTTCTCCAGCTGCTCCGCCACTTCCCGCTGCCCGGCAGGCCCCAAAGCCGGGTCCTCCAGCTGCTCCACTACCTCTCGCTGCCCTCCCGGCCCCACGGCCGGGCTCTCCATCTGCTCTGCCACTTCCCGCTGCCCACTGGGCTCCACGGCCCGCTTATCCAGCTGCCCCTCCATTCCCGCGCCACGCGGGCCTCAGCACCGCCCCCGGCGCGCGCCACTTCCGGGCACCGGGAGCCACCCCCGGGCGCGTGCGCCGGAGCGAGGCGGGGCCGGGAGAGGGCCGGGAGCGGCCGTGGAGGATCAGGGCGCCGCTGCGGGGGATCGGGCTCGGGCATCCAGCGCGGCTTCGGGTGGGGTCAATCCCGGACCCGGCCTTGGTGTCCGTGCGGCCTGCTTGAAACACAAAGCTAAAGCTTATGGCTGCTCTTGCTGAGGGCCTGCTGCGAGGGATCAGTTTTTCCATTTTATAAATGTGCTGACAACACACAGAATCATGTAATTAAAACTAAATCTAAAAAAATAATATCAAAATACTATACTAATAGTAATTTTTAGGAATCTGACGTAATGACTGCATAATGATATTGATCGTATAATAATGCCAAGTTCTTCAAAACATAAATGTCTGTGTTCTGAGTTCACCGTGAATACTTCACGGTTTTGGAGCTTGAGGTTTTTTGTGGTGTCTGTCTCCCACAGCTCTGTGGGGATGGGGAAGGATTCTACATCCCAGGATGTGGCACATGTGGTGTCCCTGACCCATAGGAGAGAACAAACTCCAGTGTGTGAGTGTCTGTGTGACTACTCTGTGTGCTTGGTGTCACACAGATAAAGCTTTTCCTCACCAGGGTAACATAGCGGACAAAGCACCGTGTTCTCTCTTTAGCACAATTTATCTGTGGGAAATGCCAGAAGGTGTTCTAAAGATGCACAGCTTCAGGAGGTCACTTAGGGTGACAAGTCCCTTTAACCCAGCCTCCAAAGTGTAGTTTGACAACTCTACTCCTGGGCCAACGCTGTGTCCCTGACCACACCACACTGTCCCTTGGACAGGATTCCAAATGGTCTTCATTACCAGGCAAAAGAGTACAACATAGGCCTGAGGAGATAAATACTTGAAAAAGTTGCATGTGATAATGCTGGAAGTGCCAGAGAGAACTGGGACTTAAATATCTGATGAGAGCAGAGAATGATGTTTTCCACGTAATAACCTTCCCCTCCATCTCTGAGAACACTATACGGCCCACAGCTCAAATGGCACCAAACCCGTTTTATTCTTGTCCAGAATGGCAAGGCCACATTGAGCCCACTCTCACAAGAGTGCTTCACTGGTACTCCATGCAGGCTGAAGGGAGCATCTGATGGCAGAAGATTCATTCTCTGGTTGTTCCACTTTCCATTATGACACAGCAGATGCAACCAGCAGAATTTAGTAGGCAAGTCAACCAAATTTGCATATCATACAAATTTAATTCATCAGTACTTTTTTCAGTTGTCTACAATTAGGTATAAGTCAAGCAGAGCAGGTGTGTTATGGGCATGTGACAGTTACTGGCATGTTACTGACCTGTTCTGCAGGCTCTTCAACAAAAGAGATCTTTAGAAAATTGTGCAATTAAATGTCAACAACAATTAGTTGTCAACTGCTTGGAGATTAAATATTGAACAATTATAAAATTGGTTTCTGTTGAATCTCACTGGCAAATATATTTTAATTTCTAAGCGACAGAAATGAAATATGTATCCAATTAAACAATGAATAGATGTAGAATTCCACTAAAATCCAATTCTGCAAAACCAGGTTTCATTTTAAAACTAAGCAAGGAGAGTTTATTGTTAGTCTGGGATTTTTTTTTTTAATTTATTCATTTGTTTTGTCAGATGTATCTGAAATAGACTATAAGACGATCTGTGAGTTCATGTGAAAAAGTTGATCAGTGTGACTGGGAAGGGAATAATTTCCTCAAAGCAGACAAAGCCCTTGCATCAGCCAAAACCTTTCCTAATAAAAGGTAAAATAATTAATGTCGTTACGTAGGATGGAATTAGTAGAATAAAAATTAATTTTATTTGCTAAACACACATTGCTTATAAGGGTAAAAAGATATTCAGGTCTCTGTTGCATTTATGCAAGTAAAATTCTTCAACTGTCTTATGAACTATGTCTTTCCTGCTTTTTGAAGTATTATAGTAAGTGTTTTATAGCTTTACTCTGGCACATAGATTGTGTTATGACAGTTTTCTCTGTGTTTGTGCAGAACTGGCAGCATCCTTCAAACAGGGAAGATACTTTATTTCATCTGAATGTAGCTGCTTAGCCTTTAACATATAAAATAGCACTGCTCTTAGAATGAGGGTATTGAAAGGCTTTATGGAGAGTAAACATCGTCATCCACTCAGCCAAGGCATGCAGTAAATAATCTGCAGCGTAACAGCATGAGCAAAGAAATGTTCTAGGAAAAGAAACATTTCAGAGATGAACACTTGAATCACAGTAGTTCCAACGCATGTTTTCAAGGTCTGAGCAGTGAGGAAATGTCACTGCTGGGACTGGAATCTGACATCATCTGTCAAGGCTGGGATAAAAGGTTCTGCAAGCCCTGTTTTCTGCCTCCAGTCTTTGATGAAGCTCTCTGGAGCTGTTGTTTCCTACATTTATTTCTTCATCCTTACTGCTAAGACAGGTGTACATAATTGCACTTTTAAAGCTAAAGGGATGGCACTCAAACTATTATTGCAATGTTTTATTGCATTTCTTTGGATGCAACAAAGGAGTCTGTTGAAAAAAAACTAGTATCATCATATCTCTCCTGGACTTGAATGTAGAAAATAGGTTGAAGATTTCAGCGTGCTGTCTATTATGTCTTGGGAGGAAAAGGTACAAATAAGAAAGGAAGTCATGTTTCTTTATATATTTTAAATACAAAAACAAACACTATTCACTTTATTTGTGAATAGTCACTATTCATTTTATTTGTGATCTTTATAATTTATATATTTTATGCTTCTATATGCTTATGACTAGACACGGTGATATCACTATATCACTTGTACTGTAGGCAGGATAAGCAGCTGGTAAGCCAATTGATATAATATTTTTTTACATCAATAAAGCTTTCAATGCTGTCTCTCATGGGATCCCTGTGGACAGGATGCCCAGCACATACCTGGATAAACAAGTAATGCAAAGGGTGAGCAACTGGCTCATGGGTTGTGTGCAGAGGTTCACAGAGAATGGGATGACATCAGGCTGGTGACTGTCACTGAAGGGGTTCTTCAGGGTTCCATTGTATGGTCAGTGCTCTTCAGTGTCTGCACAGGACTCTAAGGAGACTTAAGTTTGCCCATGATATTAAAATGGAACAAATCATTGACTCCCTCGAAGTCAGAGAGGTCCTGCAGAGATAAAGACAAATTAGAGGGCTGGGCAATTACCAACTGTATGAAGGTTAAGGAACACAAGTTCTGGATTCTCCACCTGGGATAGGGAAACCTGGTATGTATGTACAAACTGGGGAACAAGAGGCTGGAGAGCAGCACCATGGAAAGGGATCTGGTGGTCTGGATCAATGGCAACTTGAACATGAGTCAGCAATGCCCTGGCAGCCAGGAGGGCTGACTGTGTCCTGGGGGGGGCATCAGGCACAGCAGCCCCAGCCAGGCAAGGGAGGGGATTGTCCCTTTCTGCTCTGAGCTGGGGTGGCCTCACCCTGAGTGCTGTGTGCAGTTTTGGGCACCACAATATAAGAAGGATATAAAGCAACTGGAGAGTATCTGAAGAAAGGCAGCAAAGATGGTGGAGAGCCTGGAGGTGAAGCTGAATGAGGAGCAGCTGAGGTCACTTGGTCTGTTCAGCCTGGTGGAGACTGTCAGGAGACCTCATCATGGACTACAGCCTGCTCACAAGCAGAAAGCAGAGGGGCAGGTACAGATCTTTCCTCTGTAAGTGACCAGGGACAGGAGCCAAGGGAATGGCTTGAAGCTGTGTCAGGAGAGGTTTTTAGTTTGGATATTAGGAAAAGATTCCTCTCCCTGAGGGTGGTAGGGCACTGGAGCAGGCTCCCCAGGGAAGTGGTCACAGCACCAGCCTGGAAGAGTTGGAGAAGCATTTAGACAATGGTCTCCAGCACATATGTGACTCTTGGGGTGTCCTGTGCAGGGGCAGAAGTTGCATTCGATGATCCTTGTGGGTTCCTTCCAACTCAGGTTGTTCTGTGATTCTGTGAGATTCTAGAATGGCATAGAGGAAGAAAGGGAATTGTACCACCACAATAGGGAAACCATGGGCTTAAATTTGTAACAGCTTTGAAGCTTCTCCTCTGATCCCAGAGCCTTTTTTTTCACTCTTTGGCTGAACTATTAGAAGCTAAGGTGTTCATGGTCAGGAACAGTGGCAGGGAAAAGAAATCAGATCAACAGAATTTTCTGTATCCCTCTTGCTAATCATATTTCATTCCACCCAGATGAATCAATATTGTAGCTTGCACAGCTGAGATATCTAGTACAGAAATGAGATTAAAATAGCTACAGTACAGAATGTTTTACTCACTTCAAAGCTCAAAATTATTGTACAGAGTTAAATTACACAAATTTCTTAGTTCTTTCTTCATATAAAGAGTTGGGCAGTTTATAACTAGATGAAAAAAAAAATCTATTTTTTTTTAAGAAAAATTTTTCTCCCAAAAATACATTTTTAAATATGGAAAAAAAATGTAGAAATGTATTTACCATATTCTTATCTTAGTTTATTTTCCCAAATATAGCCAGTAATCTTTCCATGACTGAGCTGCCCACAACCAATTTCAACAGTAGCATTCCAAATCCCTTCACACAACAATGAACAAGTTCACCTCCAACTCTTCTAAGAGTTTTTACAGCTCATTTATCAATGACACCTATTTATCATTGGAGTCTACTGCATTCTTTTTCTAGTTTATTTCACTCAATATTTTGAATTATACCAATATAACCATATTTTGATTAGTTATAAAACCAACTGTATCCAAGCTGCATCTATAAATGTGATTTATTCTGGTATGTATAAATAGCTCAGAAATTTCAACTGTCTGCATAGTCAGTGTATTTTTTGTATTTTGGAGTTTGTAGGGACTCACATTTGGAGAGAGTAACTCAAGTAAATTTTGAGTGTGGCTTCCCTGTAATGACCTCTATATAAGAAATAGAAGAAGTATTAGTGAACTGGATTTTTATCTGATTATCGTGGTTCAGGTATGTCTTCCACAACCCTGGGCGAAGTTTTTATAGCTCTCAGACTACTTTACCAACTGTCCAGAGCTAGGAAGGCCTCTCTTTCTGTCCTGATATATGCTCTCAACCAATCCACCTCATCTTATCTGCACAGCCTAACATTCTTTCCATGCTTGCAATAATGTTTTGGGTAGACAGGCACTCATTAAAGTGTCAATACAGGACAGACATTTAGCACTAAATCAGTGAACAAATTAAAGATTGTAATTTTTAATCCACTGATGTCATAACTGTCACTTTATTCAGATGTTTTGCTGTAGATTTCTGCACACTTCACATCTCAGACTGTATTTCTTATATTGTATTTGGCTAACTTCAATCCAGCATAAACTGGCACTGCCAGTAAAACAGGTGTTTTTACCTTTTCCCCAGTTCTCATTTTCTGAGTGTTTCATTATGTCAGCCCTTCTGTCCTTGCAGACATGAATAAAATTGAAAGTTTTACCTCCTCGTACTCATGAGGAAGAATTAGTTGGTTTGTACTGGATTTATTTTTTCCAAAAGATAAGTGTTAAGAAACAGGATATCAGAAGAAGTATGAAAAATTCTAAAAAGTCCCTTTGAAACAAAAACTGGTTTGTGTGGAAAACCATAAGCAGACACTTCTTTGGAGTTTGAAGAAAGCACTAGCATAGAGTAAGAAGAAGATATAGGAGATCAGCAGGTGGGAAAGTTGCATATCTAGACTCATTAAATGGCTTTTGGGAAATGATTATGTCCTCAAAAAATTTATGCATGCTCATTTGCCCTTCATATTTCATTAGGTACTCAGGGAGTTCCTTCCACAAAATACACTGGTTTAATTTTTCCATTGCCTTCAGATTGAACCACAGGGAATCAATTAAGCTTTTGGCTTAATTATAATTCTCTATACTCTTAAAAAAAATCAAATAAACAAAAATGTTTCCAATACCTGAAATTTCCAAAAAATAAAAATATTTCAAGAAATGCAAGCATGCCTGCCTAGCAAAAAGGCTACTGAAAGCACATTGCCTTGGTGCTTCAGTCTCATTACTGATTCCTCACTGATAGGTAAAATGTGCACCACACTGTCCCTCGTGAGATCTGCAAGTCACTTCCAAACCTAAAAAGTAAAACTGTTTCGGTAGAAAACGGTTATTCTGAAAAACTGTCTGATGAAATATCATCTTATTCTTGGGAGATATTACAGTGCCTGTGAGCCAGAAAATCTTGTAGATGAAATCTTCTCATAACATCACCAATAAGGCACAAACACAGTTGAGATCACTTGCTCAGTGATTATTGTGAAAGTAGTCATCAGAAAAAGCAAGAACATTTCACATCACATAAATAAGTTGTACCCAAAGTGCTGAAATTATCTAAAGTGGAAAGATAAACTGAAATGAATATATATTGCACAGGGCTTTCCTAAATTCTTTGCCTCTGATTTTCCTCCTCCGTTCCAGTTTCCCATTCAGGGAAGTAGCGTTTTGTGCTGCCCCTCCATCTGTCCCAGGGCTTCTCTTAAGCCATGTTTCCTTTCCTTCCCTTCCCTTTCACTTAATCCTTCTCTTTTGTAGTAATTTGTTGTTGTTGATAGGCTCTGAGAACCAAGGAACACAACTGTGGAAGGGATGGGGCTCATGATGTTCAGGCTCCTGCAATCTCACACAATCATGTGAATCATGGTTGGTCCAGAAGGACTAGAAAAAAGTCTACTCTCCACATCGCAAAATGGAAAAATATTTCTTCTTGTTTGATGAGCTGTACAATAACATGAGAAGCAATGCTACTACAGTGCCTCAGAAAGAAAGTAAAACAGACCTTATGAAATGATCAAAACCTTTCTTCTTGTCCACTGAGTGGCCATTTGTTACAGAAATTACCTCAGTTTTGACCAGGCAACAGGGGAGGTACTGTGCAAATGGGATCAGCAGTGCCAGTATCCAGTCCCCACTTATTTAGCAAGTGAAAGGTAATCCATATTGTTATTGTTATTATTTTCATCCTGAACCATGAGTCCATAAACTCTATGGGAGCTTCTGAATTCAGATCTCTGGTCTATTTGCAGGTTGGGTTTTTTTTAATGAATTTTGAATATGTAGAAGAGCTAACATGCTTAATCTGCCTGTAATACTTTGCTCAAGTGAGGATGGACATATATGGACATGGACAAACTTTATATGAAAACTTTGTTTTATCTATTGCCACAAGAGATCTGGAAAGCAATGAGGTGGCAAAATGTGCTAACCTTTACATAAATAACAGTAGGAAATATATGGGTGACTGAATAATTGTAGAGGAACACTGAAAGATTGAGGTTTATGAAACCAGTAGCTGAGTGCTGTGTACTAATTCAAATAAAAAAGGAAAAAGAGAAAGACAAAGACAGAAGGAGAAAGAAAAAGAGAAAAAAATAAATCAAGAACATAAAAAATATTGTGCTGCAGAATAAATTGACTATGTTTCTGTATCTTGAATACCGTACGCAATTCCTTATGTCAGAACAGATACAGCAGAACTGGAAGATATGTAGGGAAGATTCTGTACTAAACAGACAGCCTTCTTCAGTCTGCAAAAAGACAATCCAGATGTCCTGTCACAGAGACTTAGGAGGAATATGAATAAGAACAACACTTGGCAATGGCAAGAGGCTTAAAACACTAAAACCTTCAAGTGACAGGTCAAAATGAAAATAAGAGAAAGATGGTCCTTTACACAACATAGACGAGTGTGCTATGGAACTTCTCCCTGCAGAATGTTTAGGATACCCAAAGGTTTTAATAATTATAAAGATAACACTGCTGCCTGCAGAAAATTCCTGGCCCACAGATTGCTCCAGACTAGGAGCACCTACGCTAGCTTTGTTAATTACACTTTTCTTTCAGATGAGCACTGTCATCTTTTGCTGCAGACAGGATATTCACCTAAATGCATCTTTTGTCGAAACAGAGATGGTTTTGTGTTCTCTCAGAGCAGTAGTTCCTGATCCTCCTGAGACATCCTAACATACAGGACTCATGAAGCATTGGCTAGTGCTCAGGAACTCATTAGTGAATTGCCCAGGTTCACTAAGTGACATGCAGAAGGGCTGCTCTGAGGTGTTGTACACACTTAGAGACTTCTCATTTAGCCTGTTAATATGTACACAATTGTCTTGACATTGCCTAAGAGACACATGTAATACATGTGGCTGCATGCTGTATTTACTCTTTTTTATGTGCAGAAGTTTCCTGAGAGACCTACAGGAATAAATATCCAATGATGTAAAAATCCAACAATAAAAAATCCTTTTAAGAAATTAAATTAATCCTTTTAAGAAATGGTTTACTTTTTCTAGTCAAAAGGCTAATTTCAATGACAGTATGGCACTTAAAACAATAAACATTTTTATTGAAAAAAGGAATATAGCATTTGCATTCCCTGTTGCATTTTTTATGATGATAATTAGTGGATGATTCTCACCATAAAAAAAAGTGTGCTACAAGATCATCCGGTACATTCAGACTGAATTTAAGTTTATTTCAGGAATTATTGTATGTTCTTTAATAATAATTTAATCTAAGCAATAATAATAAAAACTATTTCAAAATTCCACTTGTCAGTCAGTATCTGAGGTAAGCTTTCTGAATTTTGGAGATATGCCATAGAAAATTAACTTTCCGTTTAAAAAATGCATTCAGAGAAAAATGGAGTATTCGTTGCTTTATTGATTAAGCTAAGAAAAAAAGGTCATGTGCTGCAAATGTTGCAACTGAACAGATTTATCCTCATTCACTATGCAATGAGTCTACAGCTGGAAGGCTAGGCCATCAATTTTTATTTCAGATTCTGTTTTCTATCAAGCTGCTGTTGAGAATGTAGAGGTTTTAAGACTCTGTCTTACACATGGATGTCGGTACTAACATTACCTTTTTATTATTTTACAGATAAATTTTATTATTTTACAGATAAAACTTTCTGTATGAGCCAGCATACTTCCATCAGAAACATAATTCTGGGAGAGCGTGGAAAAGGAAGCAAAAATCCACTGGGCATTCAGTCCCTCCCACTCAAAAGCAATGTGTTCACTGCCAGCCAATGTGTGCTGCTCCCATCCAAGATCATCCTTTGACAGATGTTAGGAACTAGATCACTTTGCCCTGTTTTCTTTGGGGGCAAGAAGAAAAAGAGGTGAGGAAAAATGTGATCCAAAACCAGATTGTTGTAAGAAAAAAAGAGTAGAGGAAGAAAATATTAGCAAAACATCGGAGAGACAGGACGCGTGATTTCAAACCCTGTGATTAACTCCTTGGTAAATAATAAGAGTTGAATTGCATCAGGGAGAAAGATTTTCTTCAGCCTGTGGCCAGAAAGTGATGCTCTAGAACTTTCAACAATCATGGCTGTTTCTGGTAGAAAAGAAGACTGGATTTACCTACTGGATAGCTCAATTGATAATAATATCACTTATATATCATATGTATAGATTAAAAATATACCATATTATATGCATGACATATAGTCATAAATATGATATCAATAAAGGAAATACATTCTACAGTGCTCAGTTGTTTTCCAGTCATCTGGGTCTGCCTCTTTATTGCAAATGATTTAGCTCCTTATTCCCTCAAACCTGAATACACCAAATAGGTGGACATACACAAAGGAAAGGCAGCTGTGTGTCCCTGATCTTTATCCTTCTTAGTTAACCATCCTCTTTGCTCAGTATCAGAGTAGAGGAAGGAAATTCAGTTGCATTTGAAAAGGAAGAGAAAATTCAGAATGTGATGTTTATAAATGAAGCCAGTTCCTCACTTGCTTCCTTATATCTTCTGGCTAAAATGATTGAGATAAAGGAAAGCATGAAAGGGCAATTACTTCCATAGAAAAAACCATTGGACTTGGGATGCTAGAACATCAAACAGCAGAACAAGACAGTGCCCATGGTAACAAGGGGAAAGTCTTGCTACTGGCAAAGGCAGAAAGAGAAGGCAATTTATACTATGACATTATGATATATGTAACAATGACACATGAAACTCCAGTTTGTGGACAAACTAAGCTACCTAAAAAATTATTTGGGAAAAAATAATATACATGAGCAGAATGGAGAAATATTTGAGTATTTAGGGAGGTAATGATCTAGTAGTAGACTAGTTGTTAGTGGTCCACATAGCCATAGTAGCGACAATTTTTTAAAATCAAAGCTACTCACAAGACTGAGTAAATTTGAACTGAGGAGAAAAAGCAAAAAATTTGCAACTACACTATTTGAGTGCTTATCTCTTTTTATCTAAATAAAATCTATTTCTATATGTCATACATATTATATATTTTTATTTTACTCCTAGCAGCTTATATATAAACAAGAAAATCAAACACAAAGGTGCTTGGAAGGACAATTTCTAAACCAAAATCATGCCTTTTCTTTGCTTTACTACTTTATCTTTACATTCATGTAACATCCACTCAACTCCTTCTTTGTCATCTGTTACACAGCATAGTAAAATGACTCTAATTTGTCTTTGTATATTTGAATTATGTATTTAGTAAACCACGTTTCTCAGAGCTGGTATCCTTTGTGATGCTGGCCAGGATCATTAACAATACTAACAAAATACCACAGATAATGCAGTGACTTTTCTGCTTGATATTCCTAGATGCTTCATAATTATAAGATAGGAATACCAAAAATAGAAATAGCTAGGTGGTTTTGTTAGGCAGTTTTTGTTCTGCAAAAAGCACATTGTGATGTTAGTCATGAACCCAAAATAAAGAATATATCAAATAGATTACAGTAATATCAGAAAATTCAAAACTAGAAATTTGGCATTTCATCAAATTGCTGGTAACTCCAGATGGTAGAGTCCTATCTGAAGCATGTTCAGAAGACATGTCCACCAATTACAGTTATTTGTTCTCATTAAAATATTTTCACAGATAAAGTGCTTAATTTTGTGGTCTCCCTTTAGTTTAAATATATCCTAGACCAATTTTTACCACTTTTACCAGCTATTCACCTCTTGAAGATTCATTTATCTATTAATACACTCTTCAGGTTTTTCTAATACTTTGCTTCCTGCTTGAGAGATACAAAAGCTGGCTGAGAAATCCTCTCAGTGTCCATCAAATCAAAAGATATACTTCAGTCACATATTCACTGCCATTCAGTTGAAAATAAAAGGCCAAGTATAAGGAAGTTAGCAAGCAATTCTTAGTCTGCTCACAGCCCATCATGGAGTTTTCAATCAGTGGTGGACTGGAGATTCAGTTGTCTCCTGACTACTTATATGAACAGGAGGTCCAAATCCTTCTAAATGTTCTACACTGGAATGGGAGCTTTCACTGATCCTAAAGGTTCATTTGGTTTTCAACACAAAACTCATACTTAGGCTAAACATAAATACTAGGAATTTCCATAGAAAGAGATCAGTAAAATGTTACATTCACTGACATCTGTACCAATATTTTCTATGAGTTACAGTAAAAAACCTCAACTTGTCTGTGTAAGTTCACGATTCCTCAACACCATGTCACAGAAAATGGGTTAGACCAAGAACATTAATATCTACTTCTAATATTTTATTCTGAGCCCACAAAGAATGTGATCAGCTTCTTGACCTCCATAAATAAGATTTTGATCTATTTGCCATATGAAGTGCTGATATGCATCAGAGGCACTTGTTTAACCCCATATCTCTCTTTTTTTATCTTTCAGGAGTGTGACAGACTGAAATGTTCAAACATGTTAAAATGTTCAAACATTGTTAAAATCATGGAAGGGCTTTGCCCACTGCAGGAAACCGTGCAAAGAAAGAACTGCCCTTCTGCGACCACCAAAGCCACCTCCCTCCCTCAGAATATGCTTCCTGATACAGGAACTTGAGATAAAGATATTGTCCAATTATCCCAGGTCTAAGGAGGAATAGATAAAACTGGGGGAGAAGAGTGTCCTCACAAGGAAATCCAAACCTTGCAGCTGTGCTGAAATCATCTCTGGCTGAGTCCAGCTGGGCCTGGTCATAGCCCAGAGACTCACATTTGCTGAGGCTGGGTTTGCATGCTCTTTGCCCCAAAAGAAGAAGAGAGGTTTTGGGTGTGTGATGAAACTTCTGGTCTGCATAAGACAGAGGGGGTGAGCACCCATCACTGGAGGCTACAGGCCAGATAAGGAGCAGACCCTGGGGACAATCCTTTACACAACAAACTCAGCTGGCTCAGCTGTAAAACTCCCCTGCCTCTGGAGGGTGGCACCTACAGAGGACAATCACATAAGAGGCAGCTTTCATGCCTTATAAAGCGTCATAAACTATCAAACACTGTCATCTTATTGCATAAATCCCATACCTTCTCAGTGATTTCTCATGTGCAGCTCCTCACAGCACTGACTCCATCTCTTTTCACAGCTCATCCAACAAACTCCAACTCTGTTCACAGCACAACCAACAAATTCCAACTCCCTTCTCAACCAGCTACCCCACTCTTTTGTAGCACTCGTTTTCTCATTGGACACAGCTGTGGCCTGTTAAGGGCAGGGATGTTCCTAATCTTTGGTGATTGGTACAGCTGCACCTCCTCAGGTGTGAGACTGCCTTCTGCACTATTCTCTTACATTCTATACCTCCACACACTCCCACGTTCCCCTCAGACTCATTTCTGAGGCCTTCCAGAAGAAGACTGCATGTGATCCCCAAGTGTTGCAACAGATCCAGAGTCTGTTGCAAAAGACACTGTAAAATTCCCCTGCAAGGTTCCCACATATACCTGCGCCTATATTAATCCATTGAACTCTGTGGTTTGAGGGACACCCCACCCCACCAAGAGTACCAGATGAAGAAGACTGACAGGACATCACTGGATCCACAGGGATGATGACTCTCTTACTATCTTTATCTCCACCTCTCTCTCTTTTCTATTTCTTTCTATGTCTCTACTTCACGTTTATTGTTGACTTTGCATACAGAGTAATTTGCACCTTAATTCTGGCAAAGCCATCTCTCTAACAGTCATAATAATCACATCATAACAAGCAGTTTGCTATTTCCTAATAGAAGATCGGGGTTTTTTGTTCAGGGTTCTTGCAAATCTACAGGCCTATTTTCCTGCAGAGTAATTTATGGATAAAGTTTCTTCAGTGGAACATTTTCCTCCAGCACTTCTCAGAATTTGTAACAGTTCTCCACATGTAATTGACTTCAGGTCAGCCATGACCCCTAAGTGGGTAAGCTGGCAATTTGGAACAACCATCTTGAGGCTTTTTTACAGAGGATACAGACAAGTTTTAGAGTTAATCATTCTGGCCACTGTAGACTCTTGGCTGTATTTGATACAGATGCTCCAACGTGCCTCTGAGGTACAACAGGGCAGGGTGTGTGTAGGTACCCCGACAGGCATTCATTTTGCAGTGCCACAGGCAGAATTGCTTAATATTCTAGTATTCAAAATTCAGTAAGTCCACAAGACTCTTTTGTGTGAGTTTTCCAAGGAGGAAAAGGAGGTATTTGGGCAAAATGTGCTGGATTGTAGGATAAAATGCTGAGCCACCTCAGAGGCAGAGAGCGCTCAGATACCTTGGGAGCACTGAGATTCTTCAGGTGGATGGGATGGGCTGCACTGTCTCTGGGGAGAGCGGGGGCTGTTCTATGGGAAACAGGGAATAATTTAGGTGGGAAAGCAAGCGCTGGTGATAGAGGCTTTGAATGAGATTTGTCACAAGTTTCCTGCAGAAGAAGTGGTGCATGGATGGGGCACAACACAATCCAGCACAAAATGAGCTGGGTGGTGGAGATTTTTGGCAGGAAACACTGAGGTACATCAAGGTAACAGATCACTTTTTAGGAGAAAAACAGGTATCTCAGAGGGAACACTGGAGGTTCTTGAGGGTAGAGGACACCCAGATATTTTAAGGGGACAAGGAAAGGCTGAGATACCTCAAGAAGATAGTGAAATTTAGGAGTGTGCTAAGCATGCACAAATACCTGAAGAAACAGTGTAGGATTTGGTTAGAAGTGATAATATGACTCAGAAAGAAGAAAAAATAGTTTTGGTTAGTAAAACAGAAGCTAATTCATGGGAGAGGTTATGAAGTCTCAGATTGGATGCCTCAAAGTTCATCTGAGGGACAACAGAGTGTTCTATTTGGAAATGCTGAGGTATCCCAGAAGATTTCAGAAGCAAAAATAGGTTTACCCTCATATGGGCATTTCAGTTAGGTGGGTACAAGTACTTTAGAAGTAGTAACAGTGGGATTTAGGTGGAAAACGACAGAGTTGCTAAACAGCAGTAGACTTGAGGAGGGGAAGACTAAAGGAAACTAGCTTTGACTTTGTGGAAAAGCACTGAACTACTTGAGATTACATATGCAGTAGCACTCAGCAAGAAAGAAATCTGATTTGGGAAGCAGTAAACTAGCACAAAAAAAAAAAAAAAAAAAGTAGACTAACACCTGAGATGTAGCTGAGTTCCCCAAATGGCTACTGTGGCAGCCAAGGAGAGTGAGAATTTACTGGGAAATTGTAAGTGTTCTGAAAAAAAAAAAATTGAAAGGGTCTTCAAAAGACTCATTTTATCCTCAGGGGTTCCATAGGGAAAGCAGACTGACTCAGTACAAGAGGACCAGAGAAAGGTACAAGTGAGAATGAGTTAGAGATTAGGTGGGAAAAGCTGAGATAAGAATGAGCTAGAGAGTGGAGTGAGTCTTTCCATACAATAGTAAGTGAGGAAACAATCTTGTGCAACAATATTCTGAAGTAGAAGCAAAAATTTACTATTTTAGCAGGAAATACTTGAAAACCCTCTTTGCTTTAGGAATTATTTTTGCTCTACATGAAAAGCTGCCATACAAGTCAATGGAGAGTCATGAATGCAGATTCGGAGCAGGTTATAAAAAGAAAATTCAGTGACAGTCACACAGTCCTTGGGACATGATTTTTTACATTTTTAAACAATTTTTTAAACAGGAAAGGTTGTTGGAATAAGACATATAGTGTATATGATAACTAAATAATCGATATCTTAATGGAACCATGAAAAAAAAAAAAAAAACAACTTACAATCCTTGAGTGGGGAAAAGAATGACATATATTACATATCTCAGGTAAAACACCCTGAGAGCAAAGTTCTGCACAGAGGTGCCTGGGTGCCTGTCCCTGTTTACAGGGCTTCCCCTTTCATGTCCTAGAACCTATGTCTACAGTCTCAGCCAAGTTACAAGACTGCTAACCTGTGTTGTATCTCTTGTCCCAGCTGCAAGAGCCACTGCCAAGGAAGGAAGTACAGGAAGCAAGGGAGGGAAGGCACAGGCTGTGGAGAAGCAAAAAGAAGGAAGAATGACTGGGGAAGATTGCAGGAAGAGAGTGAGCGAAGAAGGGTGGATAAGAAAAAGTGGGGAAGGGCAAAAGAAGAGAGGTGCTCTGGGCAGAGGGTTCAATCCCATATGAGCATCCCCGTGGAGGGGCCTGTTGTTTCTCTTTTTTGCTCAGACCTGGGGGACCTACCTGTAAACAAGGTGAGGTTGGAGGTTTGGGGGCCATTTGCCTCGTTGCTCCTTTGGCAATGTGGGGAGAGTGATGCCTCTGTAAGGAGGGTGACAGTCCCTCTCCTGTCACTTGAGAGGGAATCTGAGCTCACCCCAAGCCCTTGTTCCTGTAGAGGAGGGCACTGTTCACCTGTCAGCTTTCTACCAGCTGGTCCCATACCCAGTATAACAGGCCCACAATCAGGACTTACCCCAGCAGTGGCCTCTTGAGACAATATGTTGAGAACTCTGGCCTCCATCAGCCTGTCTGGGAGGCCTGGAACAATGTCTCTGGCTGCCCAGGTTGGTCTCTCTCTTCTGGAATTCCCTTTCTTGTTTGTGCTTGTGAGTGCAGTCTGCCTGTGGTATGTCTGTGGTTTTTTTGTTTGAGGTTTTTTTTTTTTTTAAATAAAATCACTGCAGTATAGATTAATTTGGCTTCCCAGGCTAGAATACAAACCTCATGCATTCATGCAGGTCAACCTTGCCTTCTGTCCAGCGTCAAGAAGCATTCAGACTTGTTCCTGCTCACTTAGTAGGAAGGCTGGTAGTGCCAGCCCGGCTGTCTGTCCTTGTCAGAGTCCATTCAGCATGACAGAAATTGAAACTGAAATTCCTTGTTCATATTGTCTCATTCTTTCAGTATTGGAAGTTAAAAGAACCAATAGATAGTTACCATTCAATACATGTACCAGAGATTGCCATTAATGTTAAAAACACAAAAATGGCCTTGTGCCTACCTTTTCCAAGAAGAACATTAATTCCTCAGCAAATGGCAAAGCAATTTGCAACTCTCCTTTAACTCATACCATCAAAACTGCACTTCACATTTGCATTTAATTTGTCCCCACTACTATCTTTTTTTGATTGCTCGAGGTTTTAGGTTTCTTTGGCTTCTCAGGATTCTCTTAGAAGTCACCAGTTAGTAGTTTGTTTCGAGCACAAGTTTGAATTTTATGGTTTTTTTTGTTGTTGTTGTTCAGGAATTTTCTGTCAGGGGAGCTTTTTTTCTGTAAGAGTGGTGGTTTTTATCAGATTTTTTAATAGCTCATCTTTCAGTTGCAGTATGGAAAGCCTATAGTGCGAATGGGTAAAAATCACACAGTTTTGTAGAGGACACTTAAGAGCAGCAACAGGGGCAAAGCTGAGATGTATGGTGCAACCTGACTGATATGGAAAGTTAATAGGGGTGAATTTTGAAAGTTGCTGAGACAGTTAACATCTTACTGGCAATTTCAGCCCTTTTTCCTCTGCCTAGGTGGGGGGGGGGCTGAGAAGGGCCAAATGTAACTGAAGGTACTACAGTGGACCTAAGCAAGCTTCAGTTTACATGAATTCATAAAGGTGCAACAATTATAGAAAAATCCAGCTCTGAGCTGTAAATTCTGTTTAAAAAATGCAAATTCTCCCTTGACTAGAGCTCACTGGAATAAACATGCTACTTGTTTATTTCTCAAATGTCAAAAGGTTTAATTTCACTAGAAGGTACTGTGAAATAGTGAATAAAATTATTTCAGTTTTGTTATGTTATTTGAAACTAATCCAAATTCAGAGATTTTTTTTTTTGAGTTTTGCAGGTGTGTTGCATTTTCTCTTGTATAACTACAGTGAAAATGGGATAAATCCCTCATTTTCACAACCTGAGAAAATGTTATTGTAATCCCTTAAGTCCTAATTTACTTTATATAATAGAAGCTTTAAATTCAGAAAGTTTCTTTTGTGACTTTGGACAAGTCCTTAAAAAAATCAAATGTGTATTTCTCTTTATTTTGCTATTAAAAATTATTTCATAGGGAGAGAGGAGGTGGTTGGAAAGTGGTAGAAGGGAGGAGGTACACAAGGGTGCTTGAAACAGGTAAAGTGACTTGCCTGTAAAGTCTAATCTGAAACAGTTGTAGATGCTTGTCCCCTAAGGTTGCCACTTCACACGGATTTAGCTGTGCATTTGCAAAGAGAGATGCAAACAATGGCCTAAAGCAATATGGAAAATGGAAGGTTAGAGACATTTAAGAAAGACAGAGCTCTGCTCCTCATTTTTGACTATGAAAAGGGACTAATATCTTGGTTTCTATAATACTCACCAACAGAAACTTAGAATTCAGTCTTGCACATCAGCTTGCATTCAAGAAGTTACGCCTCACCAGTTATGTGTTTTCACATCCTAGTTTTCCATTAGTGCAAGAGAAAGCAGGGTTCCGTGAATTCTGAGCCAATTCTGAGATAATCATCCATTGCTGTTGGTACAATTTTGACATATCCCCTATTCTTCCTCTCACTCCTGGAAACAGCATAACCTGATGGTTTCTGTGCGGTTGCCACAACATATGCCTGAGCCTTGCCCTTTGCCTCTCATTGTGAAATTTCGAGCACTCAAGGCTATAAACAGGCCTTGCTGATGGAGCTGTGTCCTGAGAGAATTACATTGTTCAAGATGAAAAATGTTTTGATAACACATTTAACACTACACAGTGCACAGACAGTCTGTAATCATTTACTCATGGTCAATTCAGAGATAAGAAGAAATGAATGACATTTTAGATACCAGAGAAATTATTCCTGAGTAGAATGACTTGTGGAGAGCCCTTGAGAATAGGACTGATCTTTGGCCTTATGAAAGAGAATATTGGTTTTCTAATGAAACAAATGAGTAAATAAAGCCTTGAAAACATAAATATATGTGTTATTCTAAGAATTATTGATGACACTGATATTTCATGCCAGTAGAAGACACTGGACATAACAAATTGCTAAATTACACATAGATAAGGAGTCATACTTCAAACACTTAGGTGAAGCCTGAAATTTATGGGAAGTATTATATCCTATAATATGATATTATATAGACTGTAGTATCAGTTCATGATATAGTATACAGTATAATATTATAACCCATAAACTAAATTGGATCTTAATGATAACATAACAGGAAATGTTGACTCAGCAGCCACTACCAGAATGCTTTCATTAGGTTGAATTTTCAGATTTTAAGGTTTCTTTAAAAATGGGGTTGACCTAGGTAGCCACTGCAGTAGACCTGTCTCCTCCTTTCATTACACAAAAATGTGCTGGGTTACCCAAATGGGAATTACTGCTGGCTGCTCCAGCAGTGTGCCAGAGAGAAGCACAGAGGACTTTTGTCTTTTCTGATATTCTGTCTGCCTTGTCTCCATTGTGGAGCTCACACAGGCAGGAGTAAGGACAGCCTTGAAGTTTCTTCTCTCAGTGTTCCCCTCAAAATGATGGCATACTTCCTACCTCCCTTTACCTTTTACTATCATCAAGAAGAGAAATGTGGTAGTTAAATGAAAATACCTGCAAAAAGATGAAGACTGGTCCTCCTCATCTGCATGCTCCTTGAGGGAGGCTATTGCCTCCACTAGAGGGGCAGAGATTGTATTATTCAGCTGGTCCTATTATTGGTTAAAATACAAAATACAGGTTAGCTAGTAGGATGCTATCAGAGATACTGGGAATAGACGGGTGACTGGAGCACCATGGATGTCAGGATTTAGCATGATGGGGTTCTTTTTTTACATAAGAAACACTGCATACACTTCAGCTAAGGTAAAACCTTTTTAGAGAAATGTTTCATTGTATTTTAGCAACTATTTGGTGTATGCAGTCATCCATTGTCCTTTTTTGTTTCTGTAGGCTTGGAAATACTTAAAGGCAGCATATGTTTTTTCCCTTAAATATATTTTATAAATAATCAGTTTAAATTGCTTGCAATAAATGTAGTCAGGTAAAAGATTTTGAAGCTACATGAGGTTGTATCCAATGGTAATAATAACACGAGCTGCCACAGAAAGGTGTGTTTCATTATGGCCTAAATTGAGAGAATACTCATCCAAAATTTTATTTCTTCATAATATAAAATTAATACCAGAACTGTATGAACCATTTTTTTCCAGATAATTAAAAAATGAGCTAAAACTGAATTTTCAAAAAATGTAGACATATTGGAATTTCTGCAGAAACCATTGTTTCCCATTATTCAATAATCAGAGAAGCCAAACCTTAAAATATATGCTCCTAGTTTTGAGGTTTCTGCATGAAAAACCATGTGTTCTGTCTTATCCCATTTCTCACAGTATCAGTGAACCCTCCTATCAGTGCTGCAGGAGTCTTTATGACAAAAAATTATTTACACAGGGCTTGGACAAAAAAACCTCCACACCCACATGTGATCCAATTAGTCTCTGAACAGAAATTATCATCACCATAAAGCTATGCTAGAAAGACAAAATGGGCAATTTGTTACACAAATAAAATTGTTCTACATATTATTTAATTGTTCTTTTTCATAATCAACAATGGAAAGTTTGCAGTGTGTCATAAAATTTAACACAAACTGCCTTTATCATTATAACACTTCAGACTGAGGTATGCTCATATTCCTGCAATCATTAAATACCTGTCATTCAGTTTCTGAGTTCAAAATGACATTTGTTCCCGCAAAGAAGCACAAAACAAGGAAACTCATTATACATTTCCAATAAGTGCATTCTGAAATACCAGTATGTTTTTTGGCCAGCAGCATTCCTTTCTGAAAGTAAAGGTAGACAAAAGCTGTTCTTCCTCAAAAGTTAGGTCCTTAGATCCTTGACTGGATCTGTGTTCATCAGTTTTTCCTGCAGTGTCCGCACAAGGCTCTCAGAAGCACAGCCCAGCCAGCAGTGCTTTACAAATATACAGCAATGAGCTGCGTGTCTCATCAGCAGCAGCACCCCGTCGAGATCTTTGTGCAACTTTGACACCACAGTCATCAAACTTGAAAAACATTCTGAAGGACTAGTGGAGAGAAACGTTCCCCTTCTCAGACAGACATAAGCTGCATAACTTTTCAGAATATTTTTTCTTATTCAGATGATATACCTCATTTAAAGTGATATCTATTAATTAAACAGGATTTGAAGCCTGTTGACTATCTTCAAATAGAAAGGAGTAAGGCTTCTTAATTTCTAGGCTCGAGGAACTCACAAGTCAGAGACAAGAGTATTTTTTAATTGCTGAAGATGACTGCTGCACTGCAGATGCTGTAAGGACTAGCATGACATATTGTAAGGATAAGCAGGACTTGAAACATTAGCATTCACAGTGGATCTCCTTGACAGGATTCAGTATTGCTGAAAGCCTGGGAGAGTCTCCCCAGAGATATGTTTGGAGAAAATACTCTACATGCAACAATTCTGCTTTGTTTAGAGAAAAACCATTGCATTTCTTGACACTTGAGATTGATATGACCACAATCCCATGGATACATGATCAGCTCTTCTAGACGCATCCTTGCTGTAAAATTACCAACATATATAAAAAAAACCAAAAAACCCAAACCAAGAAAACAAACAAACAATCCTCCTCCCAACCTAAATAAACCCTCTCCAGCCAGGATCTATCAATACCTGTCAGTCATTTAAAGTAATACAAAGAGAATAATGCTTCCAAATGTTACACTAACGCACAACTTGGAAAAAATCCACAACATGAAAAAAGGCAGGAAGCATAAAGAGGAACTTTTATGTGTGATAAATTATGTTGATTGCTACTACATGTGTCTATAGGGTACTTTGTAACCCTCAGAAAGTTCTTATTGCACATTTTCTATCGATAACACTATGATTTGTTGCTCTGTTGTATATGCATTGTTTCTGTACTGCAGTTTATATCATAATGATAGGAAACACAGAGGGGACTTTCTAGGGGCACATGATGACAGATACCAGTTTCAATAGGCAACAATCAGATGGAGGTATCTTAATCTCTGTTGTAGGACTAAAGAGCAGAAAGAAATGAGACAACTGCAGCTCAGAAAGTTCTCCTTTGTGGGGAGATTACTATTTCTATGGTACTTTGGCCATATATACTTGCTGGACTATTCCAGATGACTTCAGACAAATTTTCTCAGACCTGGTAAAGGTGAATTCCCTTCGATTAAATTACTGCAGCGTAAGGCATATGATTCCATAGTAAAAAAATTCTCATTTTCTGTAGCCGCACATCAGAACACCAACAACTTTTAGGGATGAAAGGTACTTAAAAACCCTCATAGAAATAAAATCAGCAACCAGTACAGTCCAGTTGACAGTTTTGTACAGATATATATTACACATAATATTAAAAGCTTTTCTGCTTTCTACCACTTAGAAGTGTACACCATCCTGTGTTAAAATAATTTTGCAAAACTAACTAGATACTTATTCATGTTAATCATGAACTCCAGACCTCCACAAACTATGAGGCTAAACTTTTTTAAAAGCAAGAGCTTTCTCTCAGAGATTAAAAAACTTGAATGCTTTTATATTGTTCTATGTGCTGGTTGTATCAGAGTAAGTTTGGACTTTACAACCATAAAATATTGAAAAATAATATGGAATTTATTTGTATTTTTTATCAATTTGACATGATTAAAATAAAATAAAACTAAACTAAATTAATGGTCTGCTTCAATTCCTATCTGGGCATTGTTAATCGAAGTACTCAGGGACATATTTTTTACATGAAATAAGATTTCTTTGTGCAACTTAGGGCCCTGAAAATCAATTTATTTCACTGTCATTTTTTTCTTTATAAAATAATCAGTACATTTGAGACATATCAATATCAAAATATTGAATTTAGACTCTTTTAAGAAAATAATTGCCTACTTGTAGAAAAGTCTTACTCAAAATACAGTCTAAAATAAGAGGAGATTTGCATATGCTATGTTTTTAATAGAGTTACAGTCCCCTGAACTTTCTTTGAAAAAGGAGTTGAGTGAAGAAGGCAGAAGTTTGCAGAATAAGGAAATTGAAGAAAAATTTTAGAATAGTTAAAGATTATTTTAGGGTTTTTTTTTCAAAGAAAAAATACGTTATTTTGATCTATTAGAATTATTTAAGAAGGTGAAAGTAGAAACAAAGTAAGAATAGTTATTAAAATTATTTTTACTATTAAGTAATTTTTTTTGCAAAGTGCAGTCTCCAAACTGCACTCCAAACTTTACCTTTCCCAATCTGAGTAAACAAATATTGTTGCAATACTTATCTCACAGAGAAAAATGTTTTCACAATAATGCATGGTCATAATTTAGGATTTAAAATATTCCTGCTTCTGTTCATTAATTCCAGCAGTGACAGCAGTCAAACTCAGAGGTAAAAAAATAGCAGAAATTTTGCAGCGATGAAAATAGCTGGATTTAGAAAATTTATGGAAATTATAGTCAGTAGCATCTCTTAAATGCCACATTAAATAATCATACTAAACAATAACATATATGACTGATAAATGGAAATATTCCCAATAAAATACTTATAAACTAAAACTAAAGCTCTAAATGAGTACTATTTAAAACACCATAGCCAGATTCTTGCATTTATAAAAGCACATCAAGAGGGAGCTTTGAAGAGTTAGAGTTCAACAGGGAAGTTCAATTCTGGCAAGCTAATGGAATTTTAGCATGCTTTTTCCTGAAAACTGCTGCAATCTTTTTGCCTAATATAACCTATCTCATTTCAGTAATGGCATTGAAGCATCCTAAAGCTAAATGACTGAGGCAGGACTGAAATCAGAAGTAGCTCTTAGAGAGGAAAATGCTAAGTGCTGTATTACAGACTTCCATCATTTATTTGCACTTACAAAAACTGAGGTGAAATAATTGGAAGTCTCTCTTTGCTCCATGTTGCCTAGAATAATAATTTTTGACTTGTTTTATCAGCTGGTGTACAGCACAGCTCATGGAGTCAAAAAGGTGCAAGTGATGGCACAGCCCTAATCCTTGCCACACTCCACAGCTGCTGGAACAGGTAACAGAGCACCACCCAGCCTTTCTCCCTAGAAATGCAGTGTCCACCTGCACATAGGTGGGCATTGTGAGGGCTTATTGCAGCACACCAACTCTGCTAGCTTTGGGATAGATCTAAGTGTACATTATACACCTAGTAGTAGAAGAAGGATCATTTTTAATCCATTGTTATCAATACAATCACTGGTGAAAGAGAGTCAAACTCATGCTGTGGATGGTTTGGCTTGAAGCTCTGGGTATCTTATGAAGATTTAGATGTCATTAAGAAAAATCCTTTGCTTTCAGAATAATTATTTCCCTGCTGAGAAAGCATCCCCCCAGTCTACAAAACCAATATATTAACTTAGCATAAGAAAACAACCTTATGACATTTTTTTCCACTAGGATGGTAGAAACACTAATAAGAAACCAAGTGAGCAAAAATGCTTATTGATGGGAAGTCAAACATGCTTAGAGAACAAAACCTTTTTTTTTTTTTTTTAAGCAAGGTATCAGGAGCTTCATATGACTCCACAAACACATACTGTTTAATAAAATATTTAGGTCCCCCTCCCATTAAGAGTTAAAGATAACCTGGAGTTTTCCTGGCAGTTATCACTGAGAACGTTTTTAGGTTTTGCACAAGACTGAGTTTGGAGCTACTGACACTTTGCAAGGGAACACAAGAATCTTATGCATCTGTGTCAAGGCTGCCTGCTCCTCTTCTGAGGCACACTGACTTAGCCAGGCAAACATGTGTTGTTCCAGACTCGTTCTCCTTGGGGCTCTTTTTATCCCTCTACATGCGGAAACAAGTAAAAAGTTGCCCTGGAGGCATAAATTTCCTTAAGTGCACTTCTGGGCTGATTTATGTTGCACCTTAACCCGCTCTGATATTAGCCTAGGGGTGTGACAGGCAGGGCTGCATGTGCTGCATATTTTAATTTTGCTGTGCTGTTATAAACAATTACTCTGAACAGCAAAGACAGTGAGTAGCGCTGAGATTTACTGCAGCATTTGGTTTGAGTAGAAAGTGGTTGGTTTTCAGCAATAGGATGAAGAGTAAAAGGAGGTAAATTAACTAAATGTTTGAAAAACATTTTAGCCCTGGACAAAATCTTGTTTTCATTGGAAGGGAAGGCTCTTCCTTGGATCATTCTCCAGTGGGCTCTTCAGCTGCATCAGTTTCAGTCCTGCTTGGGGTGATAAGGCAAAATGCAGTCTTTGAGCACCTAAAATCCTTACTTTTTCTTCTGAAATATTGAGTACTTAGATACAGATCCTGATATGCTGAAGCCTTTTTCCTGCAGGATTAACAGGAGGTTTTTAGGTGCTGAGGGATTTAATTTCTATGGTCTTCAGACCTTGTACCACTTTCATACCTTGTGTTGCATGGTGAAAAATAATCTTGTCTAGATGCTTCCTTATGTATGAATCAGTCTGGGTTTAGAAAACAGAAGCTTTTCAAGTAATTTCTTCCAGTATACAGTCAATTGGGCACCTCAGTGAGATGCAGGCCAGACTCGACTGAAAAATCTGTATTTCAAACAGGAAATAATTTAGGATAATAATAATAATTTCAAATATGAAATATAATCAAGGAGAGGGAAGCTAAGGTGAATGCAATCTATTTATGAGGAGACAGGTAAGACAGTTACATTATCTCCATAAATTCTGCTTTGCTCTTTCCTATGAGTTATTCAAGTTTTCAGAAAAGTCATAATGTAGGGAAAAAAATCGCTGTGGAAGTAGTGGGGGATGGTCTGTTTTTTTTCACATTATATTACTGAGAGCATGATTTCCCAGCCTTTACTATCTGAATGTTAGTTAATACATTCATTAATCTAAAAATTTAAGACTTTGGATTTACCAATTGAGTACTCTAACCAATTAGAATTTACATTAAATTTAGTTTTATTAAGTAAAACAGAAAAAGTAGGAATTTTTAGATCAAAATCTCAACTTCTCTTTAAACCCTGACAACCCATCAGTTTGCTACTTCCCATATCAGTCTATGAACTATTTGCCCCAAAACCATCATCAATAAAGGATTCATGTTTCTCAGCCTGCAACGAACCTCTTGATGCTTTCAGTTCAAAGGGCTTTGTGGATGTGTGGGTACCTTTAGGTAACAAAAGATTTATGAGGAAACCATCAAAGTCATTAAGGTACATGACAAGGAACAGGAATTGTAACCTTAAAAGAAAAACAATAGCTATTTTACTTAGATTTTTTTTTACACTGTGTCATTCTCTCATAACTGATGAAAAATATTCATTTGGTGGGTTTTGATTCAGAAAAGTTCCTGGTGGTCATCATCAGATCAATAATTTATTTTCAATTTTAAAAATTTAGTGCCTAAATATTGGCCACTTGAATTCTGCACTGATAAACAGAGAAATAAATTTTCCCTAAATGGGGCCAATGGGCTTGTGACAAATCATTTTCACCACGCTCAGCAACCAGCTTCCCTGTTACCTAATGGCATCTTGTCAGTGTAATGAAAACAGTAGTTCAGTGGAAAAAAAGGAAAATATCACCTGTGGGTCCACAAATAAAGGAGATAAGAGGGAAGAAGGCAGTCGGTTGGACATGCAGATGTTACTGTCCTTACTGACGCACTGCACACACAGTAGCCAGGGAAACAAAGGAGATGAAGGACAGGTTACATTTATTTATTTTAGTAACTGACAGTCTTGATTCTATAAATAATCATTTAAGTCTAAGCAGAAAGTAATACCATAAAAATATGCACTTTCCTCAATTTAACTAAATTATACATTCTTTATAGCTGTTCTTTTTGAGTGCTGATTATAACACTACTGTGGCATCTAAATGCCTTCCAGCAGCTCACTGTCAATGTGGTAACTAATTGCTATGTTATATTTTATTAGAGCTTGATCTTGCAAAATTTTGTAAGAGTTGCATTTGGAACAAAGACAAATCACCATTTGTTAGCATCAAAATTTCAGGAATGGACTGAAAAGTCCATATTTTCTTCAGTCTGTTACATTTCATTCCACACACGTATACATATTCAGCATAGTCTGATTCTCTCTCTCCATTAAAAAAATTAAGGAAGAGTTTCTAGTATTGTAAAACGGAGGATTTATATCACCTTTGGAATGAGCCACAATGTTCATAATGCTTAATCTAGAGGTTTTTTCTTTTCAGCTGACATACAGAAATTAAATTGTTAGTAATACAAAAGGAATTTGTTATCTCACAGCTACTTTTGATTACCTCTAGTGCTTTTGACTAAACTGTTCAATTTGTAGCAGTCACAGAAATTTGTTCCTACAAAATCAACAGGAAGGCTCACATGTACAACAAAGAACAACTCTGCTATAGCAGAGGGCTTGAATGGATATCTCAGGCGGTCTCTTCTAGTATTGTATGCCCCCAAAAGAGCCAAGAGGAAAGCACAACAGCTTGGGAAGCTGCATTTTTAGCAATCTTATACTGCAGTTCTTTTCAGTGTTTAACAAATATAAATGCTAGCAATAGGTATGGTCAAATTTAAATGAGATGCAGTAAGCTAGCCTTGCATCTGAAGTGCATTCAGTTTCCTAAAAGAATAAGTGATAAAAATTAGTATGGTTCAAAAATCCATCTTGGGACATTTTTACAGTGGCAGTATAATCAATCAGAGAGCATATGTGTACAGCATTGCTTTACAGAGTTATGCATGGTTATGCATTCATAGTTATCAATGTAAAAGAAAACCAGAAAAATTCTCCTATAACATTGTGTGTGCCTGTATCTGTCTGTCTCTCTATCTAATCTCTGTCTAAATCCACACTCTCATACATATGCATATATGGAGATACATAAAATCACATAATCACCTTTATTTTACTGACTACTGATTGATACTGTTGTCCCACTACAAATTCATTATCACTATAGCTCAGCTTTGAAGACAGAACATGCATGTTTTGTATACATCCTGTCAGTTGCTTTCATCCAACTGAACACTTACTAAATAGCTGAAGGCTTACCAGTAGTCCTATGAAGAGCCCAAACAGACTGTCCCAGCTTTCAGTGGATGAGTTATGACATTCAGTCATATGCCTGAAACTAAGCCATGAGTGGAAAAGTGCATTTAATTTCTGCAAAGTGAAGTCAGTTGTTAAGTATCTGCTAAAAAAATTTAATTTAAAGCTTATACAAAGATAAAAGTAGTATTGTCAGGAAAGACTGATAAAGTATTATGAATTTATTCTTTCTCATTCCTTCCTCTCATTTTTTTCTCTTGCCCCTTCTGTTTCAGTTTTTCTTCATTTTCCAGCACCCCAGGATCTGTGCATGGAGCTTGATGTAGTTAGAACAATTGGACTGTAAATCAACAGTCACTTGTTCCTTCATTGTTTGTATGTTACATCTAATAAAAAAAAAGGAAAAAAAAGAAAATTTGAATTTTAAAAACCTTACATTGGTACATGGTGATTTAAGTTCATTGCCATAGTGACTACTGCTTATTTCTCAAGCTTAGTCTTTCTACAATAACAAAGCTATCACCCACACATCTCTCTGCTTATTCTTCCTCAAATAAACACTCTAATACACATAGTACCAGAGAATAAGTACAGTAGATACTGTACTTTGGTATTTTTGTGAAAAATTACAGGAAAGAATACGACCTCTCTGTGTGTGGTGAGAACTAATGTGGAAAAATGTACAAGGACAGGAGTTAACTTACTGAAAAGAGAATTATCAGTTGCAAGGGATAAATGAATTCTCTAGTATTCATCTTATGTTTTTAAAAAGTAAAGATATATGACTTCTTTTCTGTTTTTTCTGAAGTCATACTGATCTTAGGCAATTTGCAAACTTACTTTTTAAAGCAAGAAGCATTATTATAGCTTCTAAAATGAATCCAGTCTACAAGTTATGTTCCCAAGCTTCCCTACTATTTTTCCTTTGCAGTGCCTCCAGTAATGCAGTTTTTCACTTGTGTTACTACCTCTTTAGGAAGAGAAGGTAAAAAGTTGTTATATACACTCCATATCCTTTTCTAATCCTCCATTCCCATTCTCTATAGAGTTATTGTAGATGGACCTTAGAAAATGATAGAAGAAGACAAATGGTTTTCAATTACATTAAAAGGGTTGTAATTTATTGTGAAGTCATATGTAACATCTAGGATGTTATTAGAGTGTGTAAGAACTGGAGAAGTTCTATCAGTGGTACTTTACCAAGCACCAAAACCCCCAAAAATGTCATTTATTTGGAACCATGTAATTAATAAAATTTGGCTTCTTTCAGCCAACATGGGGTTTTTTTCCAGAGGGGAGGAGAGGATTTTAGATGCCTCTTAGTGCTTAATTTCATCGTCTTATCAAAATGTTACATTTTATTAGAAGAAAAAGCTGAATCAAATAATTTTGAACATTTAAAAGCAGTATGTAATTTTCTTATCTCACAATAGAATTGTACAGCTAATTTTACCAAGATTATGACAAAAAATATTTTTAAACTTTTTATAAATGTGAACAGTACACTTTTTTTTTTTTGCAAAGTCCAAAACTGGTGTTCACATATAACACAAACCATGTATTTCCTTGAATTAACTTTTTTATCTTGAAAAAAATGCTATTATTTCAACTCCAATTTCAGTGTTCAGTGAAGCTATTACACATTTTCCTGATCCATTCACCACACTGGAACTTTACCAAAGCATTTGCAAGCTTTGTTGCCTCTCTTAGCAATCTGGTGCCTGGAAGGGAGATAGCTGCAAATGTTGTTTCTCTCTCTAACCCATAGTCAAAAAGAACATTGGCACTAAATCAGTAACTTTGTTGCCAAAGCTACTTTTTTTATCCCCAGTTCTCTACCAGCTTCTTACTGTTTTTCACCTTCATTGACTTTTGATTTTCTTTTGCCTTCTTTTGGACAGAACTGTTGTAATGGGACTTCATTACAAGCACTTGCCCTAGCAGATTGACCTTACTTGGATATAGAAGTATTTCTTTCAGGTTCATGAAGAAAGATTTTCCAAAAGAGCAGGTTCATGACGAAAGATTTTCATGTTCATGAAGAAAGACTTTCTTTCAAACGCAGACTGTCTGTGTAGATACCCTGTCCCTTGGAGAACATCCTCAACATTCTGTCCATTACATCACACACACACATAAATATATATGTATATATAAGATTCTTCAAGTTAGAAAGACCTATAAGTCTCTTAAGCAGCTTTTTAATCAGCTGGAATTATCTCTCATATTTCTCAGCAGATTAATCCCTCCCAGCTTCCCACTTCTGTCTAGGGGAAAGCAGCTGAAGATTTTTTCCAAAACCCTGAATCCAGGAATCTGCAGGGCTGTGCGCTAATTGTCATTGAAAAGGGGTAGCAAAATTCTGAGCAGGCTTTCTGAAATAATCAGGACACAAGAAAATGCATAGCTCATATGCAGCAACACCATGAATGTTCAATGCAGTAAAGAATGCACATATTATATTGCAATGAAAGATTTTTCCTATGGATTTCTGTAGGCTTCACAGCGGGGCCCTGATATTTAATACTGAGTCTATCAAATGTAACCTTGTATTACATTTAAAACTCCCAGCATCACAAATTACAAATTCAAAGCAATTCTAAGAAGCTGCTAAAGGAGATCAGCAGGGAAAAAACTAAAACTGTGATATGAATGGCTAGTGATGACAATCAATTTCTACTGTTAAAAAGTTGTGTTATAGTATGTTGGGTTTATTTCATCTACTCTATGATTCAGACACAGTTACCTTCCATGATTGTAACAAAAACTTTAGATTTTAGAAAACTGGCCATCAAATTCTTTTCATGTTTTAAGTGAGAGAGCTAATAAGATCATCTGAAAAGCTGGGCAAAAAGAGTAATATATTTTTTTTAAAGGAACAGAGCAGAAGGAAAATCATGAAACAAAACTCCACAGAATAAAATGAGAACACCCAGGAGTATGCCAGTGTTAGCAAAATACCAACAGGCCTGGAACACAGAGGAAAATCAGCACCTCCTACTACCTCTTCCTCTGGCAAACTTCATAGTGAACCCAGAGAGGAACTCCATAATAATGTCCCAGATTTTATATCCCTATTATGAAAGCAAACTTACCGAGGAAAAGGCTGAGTTGTCAGGTCACATGTGGGTGGACAGGCAGAAGAAACACAAACCACTGAACCCAGTGTCTGTATGGCTCCGAGAGCTTTTCCTTCCCCAGCCCTCCCTTATATAGAGCATTTGAAAGACCTGGTCTGGATGCTTTCATTGGCTTGAGCCCCACAGCCCTTTAGGCCCTGGCCAGTGAGGTGGCTGCAGTTTGGGGGATATTTGGTTGGCCAACACCCTTGTCAATCACTGTAACGATTAGTCAAAATACCAGGCTATGGCCGTTTCTTTTTAGAAATGTGACAGAATACACTATATCAAAGTCCAGTTATATTTTACTGTGAAAGTTTGGAAAACTCAAGAAGTTACTGTATTCTAAAAACCTCTAGATTTTTAATTCAGTCACTTAATTCAAAGTAATCTTTCCAGTATGTCTAACAATAGGTTTATATGCTTTTATGACACATTTATATGCAAATGTTGTAATGTGGAAACCAGCTTTATTTTTGCTAATACATTCAGTTAAAAGATCTCCAGACTGGATATTAATATAAAGTGCACATCAATACCTTAGGGAGTCAGTTAAAACCTTGGTTAAAACAATTTCACATTTCAGATCTTAGTTATTATTTCTTTCTTTCAAAAAACGCTGCTATTCAAATTTAAATATTTGATGCAAATGAGCTACAGTGAACACAGTAAATAAGCTCTCTCATTTTATGAGTATCAAATATCAGTCTCTGAGCTCTTTACATGGAGCATGCAGGCTGAGTCATATATGATTTCGTAAGTCAAGCTTAGCTGAATGAAGGCAATTCCAAGTTCTGACTTTGAAAGTGAGTTGAAAATTAAAGTTCACAGTGATTCAACACAGTAATTGCTGGTAAAAGTGATTGATTTTAGCAAGACAGTTTGAACCTACTGGCATGCCAGAATATGCTTGGAGAAAACTCATATATAAGGGCTAGTGACATTGCTTAGCCTAGTCATAGAAACATAGAATCAATAGAATCTTGACCACAGCAGTTTCTTGAATTCAGTTTTCACTCAATTGCACAAACCTTTCTTTTCTCATTGGATGTAGCCCTGCAACAATCTGTCTCTTCCACACAGTTTCCAGGTGAAGAAAACCAAAAAAGGAACCCCACAGTAATACCACGTTTTGGAATCAGAGACTCGCGCCACAAATCACTGCACTTGGTTCTAGAGTTTACTAGAAAATGCATACTTCCATGATTGTTATATTTCTTGCAAAAGAGCAAACAGCTTCTACAGCACAGTGTGCATTAAAGGTGTTTCTATATGGAAAAGCAAAAATGGCTGTCAGAATGCAAAGCTTGAATCCTAAGACCAGAGAAGGCTCCTTTAAACAGCAAGTATTCAGGATCTAGACAAAGTCCAACCAAGCATTTTTGTTTGGCAGAACCAGCAGCTCACACAATGGGGGCCACCCAAAATAGTTGACCTCATAGCAGGTCAGAGCTAACTCTGATGGATTAAGAAGTATTTTTCTTATTAAAAAGTTAGGATGCAGTTTTAATATATTTACATGGCCATGCCAGCCCAAGCACTGTGCATTCCCATCTTTAGACATCACTCATTCCTCCCACCAACCTCTGCCTTCACACCAGAACAAGTGTTTGTGTAACCAGCTGACAAATGGGACCACTTCTCCCATTCAAATCCCTTCTTTATTGTTAGGTTTATTGTTCTTAAGCTGGATCTATGCCGCAGCTCAGGTGTGGAGAGGGATTGCTTAATGCTGTACCATACCTACAGGAGGTCAGTGTCATTGCCACTCCAGTGGTCCCAGCAGTGGCTCCTTGCAATGAGAATACAGAGGGTCAGTGTGAAGAGCTGCAACCAGAGCACTTACAGGAAGCTGAGATTGAGCTTCTCAAACCCAGGCTCCCTTGGAACTTGTCTTCCTGTTGTTCTGGAAACAGCACTGTATAAAAGGTGTTTTTAAATAGCATTGCGTAAAGAACATGTTTATCTCTGCTTCTGTATAATCAAAGCAGCTTCATATGATCTTGAATTCTGGCTAACTATAGGGCACAGTAGCGGAATAATCTGAAGTATAATTAAATACTCCTCTTAGCAGGGATGTGCTTCCAGAGAGCACTGAAAAATCAGCATAGCGTTCAGATTGGGTCAGTAACGGCAGAAGTCTTCGGTGAGATTTTTAAGGCATTAAAACTCTCTCTGTGCTACCCTGAACTAAAAATACCGGTTGGAGTGGTGTTTGAAGGAGAGAGGGTATGGTTTAAGAAATCATATAAAATATATGTTCTGAGCAGAGAGGTTTTGTCTGGCTTTTTTTTTTTTTTTTGCCTAACTGTAATCATGGTCATTGTACAAACAGCACTGCATTTCTAAGAAAGCCATCCAAGAAATCAAAGGGTAATATCCTTGTGACAGGGCCAGCACCAATTTTTAATTAAAATGTATGATTAACACTTGTGTCTTTAATTTAAAACTAGTAACATGGCATAAATCATCATCAGAATCATTGCTTCATCTGTAGCTTTTTTAAAAAAATGTGTCATACCTAGTAAGCAAAATATTTTAGAGCAATCAGAACTCTTTCAAATTCATCCAGCTCTAGAATAAAAAAGAAAAATTTGTACTATCAGCACTTTCAATAACAAGTTGTCTGTCTAACTCAGGAACCGTGCTAAACTGGATTTTACCATTCAAATAATTCTTTTTTATTTAAAATTAAAAATGCCCCAAACACAAACTTAGACAAACACACATACTAAAGCTTAGCCTAGGAACTGATAACATTTCCTACTACAGGTTATTCAAAATACCAAAATTATTAACATTCAGATTCCATGTCTCCATGGCCTGTTCTTGGCCACCAAATTTGCCTCAACTCTCCCCTCATATTTCCATACAGACTAAAACTGCATTACCCAATTCTTGGATGTGCTCCACACCTGCTGAGCCATGCTGCTCTGCCTAGCTCAGACATAAGAGCATATTTGATGCCCTATCTATTGATAACATGGCTGGGTGGCTGCTGCCAAAGGTAGCAGGCAAGTGTGGCTCTTCCATTATTTTCCCTACTTGAGTATTGGTCAAAATGCTTTTATGTGCATAGATCCCAATCTCCCCCAAACTTGTAGGAGTACAACTGCACCAAGCTACTGGAACATTCAGTGCTTTTCTAACAGTATAACTCAAATACAGTTTAAAAGGTCTGTCTAAAAGCTTAGTACACCAAATTTGGGTAGGAGTGAAGGTCATTGAAGCTCTTTATTGAGGTTGTGTTTGCCTTCACTCACACCATCTAGGCCCTCTGCTAGACAGCTCTGTCCCTCACTCCCTCTCAGGGTGCTGGAAATGGTCTTCATTTCACATCCCTCCCTGTTTAAAGCCCTTCTTAGGAAGTCAGAGACCCTGCTGGCAAGTTTACCTTTGCCTCACTTAGTGAGTTATATCTCATGTCTCCCATGCAGGTGCTGCTCCTCAGGCAGGGTCCCGGGGCAGAGAAACCAAAACCCTCTTGCTAAAACAAATTCCACAGTCAGCACTGCTTGGTTTGTTTATTATACCAACATAATCTAAACATAAGAACTGCTAAACATTAAAGGTTTTATGTAAAATGATAAAATTCACTTGAAGTCAGAATTTTAATGTGCTTCTATAAATTATATTAAACATATATATCTATATTCTACCATGTAGAATTTAAGACTTCAGATGCTGACACCTATAATGTGTATGTCCTGCTTAAAAGAACAACCTTATTTAAATAACAGGTACTTAGTTTATCCAATACCATTTCACTCTCAGAAAGCTTCAGCAAATCTGTCAGGACTGAGTGAAAATCATCAAGGAATTCAAAAGCCAAGTTATTTCATTTCCTTATGTTTCCCTAAACCTAGGCAAGATAAAATCTATGAGTTTAAAAAACAATCTGTAGCTTCAGAGACTGATCTCATCTACCTGCCTCATCTATACCATAAACTTCTGAACAATATCAGAGATATTTCTGCAACATTGGACTAATATGAATGACACCAGGCTCAGGCTTTATAATTTCATGAAGTCACTTGGTTATCTGAATGTATGAATTCCACTACAAAAATAATTAATATTTTAATTCAAGTTTCTGTATGTTGACTTAAATGTGCTCTTGTCTAATTCTGAAGATATTTGTTTATAAGCAATGTTTTGCAGTGGTTTTATCCATGACTGCTTAAGTTCCTGCTTAAGGTGCACCTCTACCAGGTAAATTCACAGCCTGTGCTGCAGGCTGAAATTCCTTACTGCCTGAAGTGAATTCCAAATTTAAAATAACCTATGCTGTCTGGCTGTTAGTGATTTTTTTGGGTTTCTTTTTTTTTATTAAGTGAAAAAAGCAGCAGTAGTAGTAATCATCATCATCATCATAATCATCATCATCATTGAAAAAAAAGCCCACACTTTTGCTAGTGATGAATTGCTAGTACCCTCTTCAATTTTCTGTGAAGCAAATTGGTTTAAATCAGTAAGCCAGGCAGCCCAATGGACACATTTAACTTGTAATTGTGTCAAGAAAATACATCAGAGTAAAACTCACAGAAGAACTTAAGAGGATAACCATACTGTAAGAAGCAGCTGAAGATGACTTTTTAATTTGTCCCCTGGAAAAATGCAGATGTTCAGACATGCATTGCACCTCAGTATCACTTAAAAGTACTTCACCCAGAGCTGATTTAAGTCAATGGGAGGCTTTTCATTAACCCTCCATTTTAAGGCTTTTACTTCAGCACCTGCCTAACCACAGGCATATCAGCATGGTGACTGACATCCAGGTGACAACCACTGTGCCCAAACTGATAATAAGTCAAAGCTTAATTGAAGAGCCTTGAACTTTACAGTCATAATAATAATGGAAATAAAAATCAGAGAAGGTAATCCAGTCCCATGTCTTAAATCTCTTAATTCTACAACTTGTACTAGTCTTCAAGGGAAAGAAGTGAAGACTTTGCCATATATATCTTCCAGTGTAGTACAAATAATAAGCTTATAGGCAAGTGAGAGGCTCTAAGGCTAAGTAAGGATACAAAGTGTGTTACCCAGTGTCTCCTCTTGCTGAATGTCTGTGGTGGCTGATCACCAAGAGAAAGTTTCCTCTAGATGTGTAAGCTAAGCTGACATTTAGATTGCATGAATTAAAATTATAAAAACAGCTTTAAATGAAAAATAACAGTATGTAACAACTACATTTTAAACTTCTCTATTGCCTGAAACATCTTCTCGTTGCCAGTCACACTTCTACAAGCTCTGTATGGCCTCTCACCCATATGTTGAAGCACACATTGAATAGGATCTTTCAAGGACACGTTTACACAGGCAGCTTTTATTAAGAAACAACATAAACAGCATAATAAAAAACTTGGGAGAGTTTCATAGCTTGGGAGAGGCTGGGGAGGGGGGAAGATCACAAAGGGAAAAACAGCAGCACAGCGTCAGCGTGAATATGAGCCAAGAGAGACAAGGAGGGCTTTGTTGATCAGGTTACTCTTCCTGCCATAAACAAGCCTTCTCCATCTTATGCAGAAGAAGAAGCAAATGGATTCATGTGCAGTAGGTGGGTACAATAAAAAGCTGATATTTTTCAATTGTGCCAAAGACATTTCATTTCCTTTTTTTCAAAAAGCAATTTAGATTAATCCAAGCTAAAGAGTATTAAAAAATATATTTTCAGAGTCATTTATAAAGGTCCATATTCTTTTTCTGGAAGTGGGAGCAGAGAACCTGTTTGTCATATATACTTCTTTGACCACCACTTGGCTCAAAATTACATTTACCTGCCCAACTGTTGGCCTTCCAAAATAAATAAATATTTTATTCTCCCTTTGTGTCTTTTTGTGTCTGACAGAAGGCATCAAGGCAGAGCATCTCCTGTGCAGCACTTTCAAACATCTTTTCACCTGGGGCAAATTCTTGCAACTAAGCCTGACCTATGATAAACAACCAGATCATCAATTCAGCTGCTTGGAAAACACAAGACAGTGTGTGCTGGCAGTTTTGCTGCAATGAGCTGGATGTTCTATATGGACATACTTCCTACACAGTCTTTGTAAATTATACACTTCTAAATTTTGAGAAACTTGCCTATGGAACACTCGCCAGAAGATAATTTTAATGAAAGAAACTATTTAAAGCACTGTCCTAAATAGACCTGAATTTTATCATACACTCAGGCACTTTACAAAATCAGAGTACAAATTTCTACTTCCTCAGAAAGCATCTAGCAAGGGGATGAAGCACAAAGTGAGGGCAGAAGCTCCATGGAAGGTGGAGGAAGGGAGGCAGCAGTCCCCAGGCCCAGTGCTGCCCTGGAAGATGGCAGTCCTGCCACTTGGCAGCTGTATGGACAGCTGAGGGAAACACAGTTTGGTAATGCATAGCACCAGAGTAGTGTAGGTGTGAGTGCCTCAGAGACTAGGAAATAAAGCTGAAGTTAGTCCTTGTGAATGCACTCCCGAATATTTGAAATATCGACTTCAATCAGACCATTAACACTGTTTGTTATGCACGGGCAGAAATATTGAATAGAAGTGATTTCTGACCACAGGTCAATTAAAGTGTAAGAGCCAAAGCTGATCACATTTTTTCATCTTGTATGTTGTACTCAAGCATTTGAAATTCTGCAAAACCTGTAGAGAAGAATTTTCTTTCACATCAACTTTAGTAATGACTCAGCTAATTAGTAATAACTCAGGGAAGCAGATACTACATATTAAAGAACACAAGAATGAAGAGGGCATGGTAGATCTTGGAGCTGTATATATCCTTCAACTGATAAATTACTGTCAACAAAAGTTTATCATTTGGTTATAATTACTATTCCTCTTCCCTTTCCACTCAACTGAATTAATTTAATCTGTTGCAGACAGAGATGTTATTTAAGCTCATGTTTCCTAATGTTTTGTATGCTTTAAAGAAGAGGAGATAGAAAATCTCCTTATTGTCTTCATTCTCTATGCACTGCTTTGGTAAGTTCTTTGATACAAAGAAGTAGGAAGGAAAGCATTAAACTGAAGCATTGTGAGGCCCAGAAAAAAGAAAAAGGAGAAGGATCCAGAAAAAAAAACCAATCAAACAAGCAAACAAACAACTATATGTCATTCCCTTATTTCTGTAAGAAGCTAATATCCAAAAATCCTATTTTTAGGAAAGAGTGCAAGCTTCCAGCCAGCAATGTAGTATTATTTAGTAGTAACCATTTAGGCAAATGGTTAACTTTAGGTTCTCAGTTTCATTGATCTGAAAATATTACTCTGAGGTCAAAATGAGAATTTGATATGCAGGCCTGAATTGAAACATGTACTGATTTACAGTCTGAATATGAATCAGCATAAAATTTTCCCTTTAGGATCCATTAATAATAGCTGGTACTGTAGTGCAAGACCACTGAGTCAGAATATATGAGCCCTTAGCCATTCACACCTTCATCAGTGATGAGATGCAGTCAGCATCAGCTCGAGTCCCTTGGGGGTTCTGTCATGTTGATTTCTTTTCCTGGTTTAAATCTTTTCTCTTTATGTGGTCAAAATGACAGGGTAGATTATATGCATATAGATTTTTAACTCTCCAGTCCTCTCTTAGCCTACCAAAGGCAGGTTTTATTGTCAATTAATCACTTCCTTTATTATCCTTTTTTAATGTTGATGTGAACGTCGGGAATTACTGTACATAGTAACAATGACACAACCATTTTTTTGGGAAAAAAGCAAAATGGGAACACAGACATATTTATTATCATGGTATACAAATATGCTGGTTTATTTAGATTATGCAGAAATGTTTGTGGTCGATCAAAGTGACTTTTAAGATGCTAAAATAACTGACAAATGAAGCAAATACTGATGCTTATTAAATAGTTACATTTGTCATTTAAGGCTGGAAATTTGACATGAAATGTATGACACATAAATAATAAGATACATTATAGATCACTCACTGTTCTGTTTTTCTGTCAGTAAAACTTTTCTACAAGTCTGAAAGAATAAAAGGGATCTTCAGGCTTTTGAGACAAGAATCAACATGTGCTGAAGTGTGGGACGTTTGACAAAACAGCACAGAGAAGAAATAAATATCAATCCAGAATGACTGAAAAATTATAGTGAAACACGAAACCTGTCACCTTATCCTGTAAAGAAATTCAGCATATAGAGGAGAAGCCATGCTGGAGCTCTGAAAATGAAAAAGAGAATCAGTATTGTAGCTGGCTGTTGGCAGGGGAAAGCTTTGGAGAACTCCAGCATCAAGTCGTGAAACCAAAGACAAAAATACTGCTCTCAGTAGATCTGAGCTACACCCTGCAGATGTTAGGTCAGCACCTCAGAGAGGTCCTTTTATCTCTGTCCTCATAACAAATTCTTCAGAAGAGCCATGATTTTGCCTCTGAAATTCTCCAAATGCATTTTCCTGCAGAACAGTCCTTACATTGTGTTCATTTCCACTGTCATTACAGGCAGTGTGCCCTGTGCTATTTGTGTGACAAAGCCCTAACCTGTGTGTTCAGAAGAGGCTCAGAAAGGCTTCTTGCAGGGAAGTCAGGAAACATGAGAAGCCTGATCCCACGACAGAGGTGCACAGGGAAAATGACTCCTGAGCTCAGCAAGGATGAGCAGGAAGAATGCTCCCATTTACAGTTCACCCTGTTGATCAGGTGCTGGGGCAAAAATCACCTGACATCCATTCTCAGGAGACAGTGTGGCACACTGCCAGATGGGCTGCATGATTTAAGGCTGTACCTCAAGCAGGACAAATGTTGACATAGGAAGAATTAGGTTGCTATCCCATTGGAGACCTCCAAATCTTAGGACACACACACCTGGCTCAAAGCAGGTGAGGCAGAGAGCGCCAGCAGGCTCCTCTAAAGTTCCTCTACACCTACTCTGTATGAGTACCTAATTCAGCTTGGTCAAAAATTTGCAGCAAAGTAACTGGAAAGTTTCTCAACTGAGTGAATGTTCTTTTTGCACTACATTGAAGGAGAGGGCTTTAAAAAAAAAAAAAAAAAAAAAAAAAAAAAGGAGGAAAAAAGCCATAAAATTCACAGGGATTTTTTTGTGATGGGAAAAACGCACTGTGACAATCCTAATTAAAAAAAACCCATGGCTGTTTTTGTACATTGTATCTCATTGTGAAAATACACACCCTTTGAAATATGAAAATTGTTGCAATGTGAGAGAGAAATAATTTCGGGAAACCCCTGTCAAGTTATTAACAACACATTCCATGGAGAAGCATGAAAAAAAGGAAATCTCATAAAATACAAAAGGCCAAAGCTCTGAAAGAACCTTCTGTCTTATAATTAATTTTCTACATTCTGCCTCTGTTCTCAAGCACAGAAAACTCTTTCTAAATTAAATTATCTTCTAGTAGAGAAATACATGGAATTATAATGCACAAGAACACATTGCTACTTTAATATTCTACACTATTTATAAGACAGCACAAGGCACAGTGTTTCACTTTTAAATACTGGCAACCCAAATTATTTTAATTTCTTAGGCATTTATCTATGTCAAATTTAGAACATATGAAATTCACCATAACATCCTGAGATATTTTTGCTTAGAAATATATCACATCAGATTTCCATTTATGTTGCATTTACATTTATATCCATTTTAAAGACCCTCTTGTCTGCCAGAATTATTTAAATTGACCTTGCTGAAGGAAAGTAGGGTCTATATTGTATTTTTAAAAGCCAATTATTCAAAAAGACATTGATAACATAGCAAAGTACACTGTATGACACAGAACCTCAGCTGGCTGATATTGTTGTAATTTCATTTACAGCAGTCCAGTTATATGGTTTCCCTCAACTGGGATCTAGCCACGAATATTTAGTTTAATTACAGGATATATATTTTAAGCAGTAACAGAGGTCTATTGCGTATATTTGGCAAATGTTTCCACGCTCCAACCAACTGTGAGTTTGGAAGCTAACATACCAATTATACCCAACCTATATTCATACCGTTCTTTTAAATTTTGCAGGTCTTGATTAAACCATCCTTTGGCTTTGGAGATTGTCCAGGTTTTTGCAATTGCACCTGAACACAAAGTATTATGAGGCTGTACATAATTTATAGAGATCAACACTAATTACTATGAAAAGATTCAGGTGGCTCAATCTCTTACTTTTTTAATAGCAGACCTAAATTTCTCTGTCACCTGTGAGGATGGAATTGCACCTTGCCCAGACAGCAAGCAGTGCTATCTCCCTCTAGATTTTGGACATAGGTCTCAAGGAGGATTTTCATGGTTCACAGGCTCGGAACAGATGGTGCATTTCATCCCAGTAACAGTAACTCCTCTCACTGATGCCAGATAAAAATGGGTTTTGGATTTTTTAAATTAAAAAGCCTGCGTTATTAAAACCAGCTGTAATCATTTGGGACTGAAGCCCCATTTATGTTTTCATTTGCTGTGCTGAAGCATCAGTTATCCCATTGTGCTCTGTGGAATTACTGCAGGGTTTTATTCTTGTAAATGAGAGCAGAATTTCTTTCTTAATCCTGTCTTTGAAACTAAGTGATTACAGCCCAAATTGCCTCTTTGAATGAAACAACTGTATGCCCCATTTAAACATACTCTATAGGTTTCACATTATTCTTTTTTTGCAAACCTACACTGATTTTACAGGATTTTAATGTTGATCAAAGATGCATTAAAAAAAAAAAAAGTCCTCTTCAAATCAGAATTTCCTAATTTTATTCTTTGGTGGATATTGTCTGTAATGACAGTGCCCTGTGGTTCATATTGTTTCTAATGGTCTTAAATGGACACTCCTCAAAACTACTTCTTTGAAAAAAAATCAATAAGTAAACCTTTGTGCTGAAGCACAGAACTGTACAAAGAAAACAGAACAAAAACAGCTGATGAAAACCATAGGTAGTAGCAGGTCTGACTATGTCTTAAAATAAAATTCAGATATAACTTCTGTGAACATTAAAGCTGTAAAAGGGGCAAAATTCAGAGCGCATAATTTCAAAGTGACAACAATCAAAGTTCCTTGGAAAAGAAAGAAAAACGTTACTCTTTTTGTTCTTATTATGTAATTGTGCTTGTCCTTGGACACACTTCACCTGCAATCACACTTCTTGCATTTTGATGTAGAATTTCTATTACTTCTTTATATTTTTTCATCGTCATCACTATTTATTTTTTTAAATGCGATGGGGCTTGCCTGCCTTAAAGAGGTTTTTGAAACATCAGTGTGCATGGTGGACATGGCTATAGTCTCATAGTCCTCCTCACGGGAGTGGAAGTGACACAAATGAAAAAAAAACTGCAGGTCCCTTTGGAAGTTCTTATTGAGAAACCCGTAGAAGATGGGATTCACACAGGTGGAGATCATGGCAGTGAGGTGGCAAATCAAGAACAACAGGTTGTGGCTGCAGGTAGCAACAGGCAGAATTTCATGATTCCAATCAAACACGATATTGAAGATGGTGAGAGGCAGCCAGCAAACTGCAAATGCGACCACTATTGATATCAGCATGATGTTGATCCTTTTGGTTTCAGAGGATCTGTACTTACTGTCTCTCATCTTGTCCATCATGTTGTTCCTTTTTTTTAACCGTATGTATATCTGCAGGAAATTCAACAAAGAGAAACACATGGGGTAAATTAACCTACCACTGTCATCTTTGCAAGAATAAACAAACATCAGGTAGAATGAAGTACATTTTGCAAGATCATTCTATCTTACCTTCAGGTAGCAAATAAATATAAAACAAAGCGGTCCAAAGTACTGAATCACCAAAAGCGTTGTGGTATAAGAAAGCCTGGCAGTGTCCCAGGGGAACAGGTCCAAGCACACATATTTGTCCTTATATTCATCAAATGTCACATTTCTGAAGGGCTCATCTGTCAATACGTGGTAGATCAGGAAAGGCAAGGAGGAAGCTGTGGCTAAAATCCATATGGCAGCAATCCCCATGTAGGCATGTCTGTTGTTGGGCCTCCAGCCGCGGGGATTGATGATCAGCTGATGGCGCTCAATGGCAATGAGGACTAAAGAAAAGACCGAGACGGTGATGGAGGCACATTGCACAAAAGGGTTCAGCTTGCACATGGCCTCCCCAAAAATCCAGTGGTCCATTAAAGTGTACACGAAGGTAAAGGGAAGACACATGATGGTCACTAGGAGATCAGAAAACGACAGGTTGACAATGAGGATGTTGGTAACATTGCGCATCTCCTTTTGCTTTAAAATAATGACAATCAAGGCCAGATTCCCAGAGACCCCCAGAATTATCACCGTCCCATAAGCCAAGGCCAAAGTGAAGACCATGGCCAAAGGCACATGGCAATCTTCGTCATCAAACTGCAAGATCTGCGAGTTCATCTCTGAAAAATTCGGGTGACCGGAAATATTTCCCAGTGGGGCGAGAACCGAGGTATTCATGTTCTTTCCAACTCGCCGCCGACCTTCGCCGCCGCCGCGCTCATCCAGAGCGCTTCGAGCTCAGGACGCGCCCGCCGGCCCCGCAGCGGAGCCCGGGCCGAGCCCGCTCCTCAGTCTCAGCGCCGCATCTCCCTCGCCGCACCTGGGGACAAGGGAAGCAGCGGCGCCGGTCACGGCCGGGCACAGCGCCTGCCCCGGGCGGGGAGCGGCGCGCCCGTGTCCCGCGGCAGCCGAGCCGCCCGCGCCCGCCGCTCCCTCCGCTCCGCTCCCTCCGTTCCTCTCCCTCCGCGGGGCCGCGCAGAGGCAGCGGGCAGGACCCGGGCGCAGGACGGCAGCGAGAACACGCGTCCTGCCCGGCCCGTTCCCGCCGGCACAAGTCGCACGGAATAGCGAGCCGGGAAGGGATTTCAGCCTTCCCACCAGCGCAGCCTCCACTTTATGTTTTACATCTCCTTTTCACAAGTTTAATCTGCAAACGTCTGCTTTCTTAAACTGCTCTACATGAAATTATGTCCAGGCGTCACATGAGGAGGAGTGGAAAGCCCAACTGACTAATGTGACGGATGGGAAAATGACTCAATTGCTGCTTTTTTTTTTTTTCCGAGGCACATATACTTGATGTTGAGCGGCCAAGTGCCCTCAGCAGCACTGGCACTAAATCAAAGGTAAATCAGGAACTCTGAACATCTTAATCTTATCTAGCAGGGCTGTGGAGCAAAGAAAGAAGAATACAGGACAAAAGACAAAACTCGGCAAATTTTAAACACCCCAGAAAATTTCTTTAGCCATGCAAGGGAAATAGGCATGCTTAAATAACCACCCCCTTGCAAGGCCTTGGCTTTTAAAAATCCGAAAATCAAGCATATGTGTTCAGAACGCAAATAAAAAGTAAAATCAAACTAATTGATATGCAATTAAAAATCAATTAATTGATAACCTGACACACCTTTACTTCAACTTGCCATTAGTGCCACTGAATCTGGGCATCATTAGTGGCTCTGCATTCCACACTGAGTCTGGAACTTTCTCTCTGCCCACTCCTGTGAGCTAAATTTATTGCTCACTTAACCTTATAGTAATGGAAGTAATGCCACTTAAAATTCACACAAGTGGGTTTCAAATGCGACTTCATATGGCATTTATCAGAAAAGCTGTAAAAACATTGCCCACTAAAACGTACTTTAATAGAAGTTACCCTGAATAGGTGAGCTTTTGTTCTTAAATGATACTCGATAAAAATCTCTGTGCTATGTAAATCTCTGGAGAGGAATTGTCTTTGTCTCTTACTGGTGGCAGACACCCTTTTAGCAGCCTCACGCTGGGCACCACAGCTGGGGCAGTGTGTGAGGGCTGGGCTTGGAGCTGCAGCTCCTCCCGAGGGTCAGCCAAAGGGTGACCGAGCCAATGCCATGCCTGTCGCTGCTGGCAGGAGCTAGCCCCTACTGGCTCTTCTGGCTCTTTCAGTCAGCACAAGGCTACATGAAACTGCGACAGGCAGTGGAGCTCGCCTCTGAGTGGCATTTTACTGTGAGAGTTAACAGCAGTGATTTCAGACAAAAGGCTTCTCTGTCTGTTTGATTACACTGATTTTCAAGCTATCTAGGTATGCACCTGAGTATCACCTCTCAGACCCTCTGCTAACTTAATTTATCAGATCTCCTAGTCCAACAAATCTGTTTTAAGGTCTAGTAAAGAAATTTCTACCCCAAGATTCCTTGAAGCACCACTTCTGTCACAGCCAAAAGTGCTTTACACAAATGTAAAGTGTGTGGCTGATGCGGAGAGCCAGGGCTCCTCAATTCCCACAGTGTAACTTTATCAGAGCCTGAAAATCAACACCTGGATTTAATCATGAACCCCACCACCACTTGTGTGGCACAAGGTGGGCACTCCAGCCCTGTGACTTGATAGAATGATGGCAAGAGCAGGCAAGGAGCTGTGTCCTGCAAGGAGGGAACTGGGCAGGTTCTTTCACCAGCCGGGACCAAACTGCCCCCAGCGATAAGGTGTCCAGGGTTTTTCAACTCCCTTGGCCAAGCTGTGCTCTTGCTTATTTATTAAATATCAAACTCAAAACCAGAACATGCTACTGCCCCTTCTCCCCTCATTTTTCCCTTAGCAGAGATGCAACCTCTCTGATGTGTGCAGGAGTGTATCCAGCAGCCAGCCCACCACTGCCAAGTGAAGGGAGTCCCCATCATTCCTGTCCTTCTGCAAAATGGACCAGACAACAAAGGAGCATAAAGTTCAGTCTCCCATACAGCTGCACTGCTCCTTGTCTCCTAAGTCAGGAAGCAGATCCCTCCCCACTCTGAGTGATGTCTTGGCATAGGGAAAACCCATAGCCCTGCAAACCCCTCTGGGTGATTGCAGTCACACACAAGCACACCGTTCTGACTCTCCTTGAGAGATTTTGGGCAAAAGTTTAGCACCAGCAGACAAAAAGGGTGAAATAATGTGCTGCTAGGTGAATGGAAATGTACAGTTAAACTATCGGAGCTGTTCAAAAGCAAGAGCAAAATGCTGTCAGCCCAAGCTGAAGGTTCACCCAGCTGCTCAGAAGTTCTACCTGGAACGTAATCCTCTCTTGGATTTTGTCACTAGCATCTAGGACAGCAAGCAGACACCAGCCTCACTGGCACACAAGCACTCAGAGTCATGGAAAAGCAACCATGGGGGAAACTCACCTTGCAACTGCTCTGCCCGTCTTTGGTCTGCTCAGGGGCTGGCCCAGGAGGCTGGATGGAGAAGGAGCTGGGAAAGGAGAAGGATCCTTTGGTATTTCTCCAGTCAGATCCTAAAGATTGGTGAGGAAGGCTGGAGACTCCCCCTTAAAGCTGAACTCCACCTTACCCCAGTATCACATGATGGTGCTCTACGGAGCAGATCCTGAAAACCACATTGCAAGCGCATCACCTTTAAACTGCACATCTGGGGGTGGGTTGCCTAGTAATTCCGAAAGAAATGCAATTAAATATTGAAACAAAAGAGGGGGGCTGGGGGCAGAGCGCTGGGAAAAGCTCAGGAAGGGAGATAGTTTCAAATCGGTCTGCCTGTTTCATTTTATCTGCAAGTTATTGCCATCTTGTGGCCAAACGAAAGATGGAAATAGAAACTCCTATTAGAAGTCCTGTTAGAAAAGGGGACGAGGAAGAGATTTTCAGCATAAGGAGCAAGTTGCAAAGTTTGGGTTTGGTTTTTTAAACCAGTACAGCTAGCTTCTGCTCTTCATTTATCATGAATAGCGATGACTGGACCAATAAGAAATGTCAAGTTCCTGAAACATCTTGCTGTTTCACTCAGAAAAAGCACTGCCCTGATCCTCTTCAATGGGCATAAAAGACACAGTAAATTGGGAAGTCTGTGAGAAGTTACCCAGACAAATGTAAGAAACACTTTGAAAATGCCTTGACAAAAGCTGCAGATTGTAATAGGAGTTTGTATTCATTGGAAAACAGAAGTTCCCTAGTTTGTCCAAGGTCCCAGATTGAATTTTCCTGTGTAAGGAGTTGCATGCTCTCACATTCTTACCCACAGGCATGCATCTATTATATGACAACACTGTTGCGGAATGAATAACTCTCAACTGAGAAACCAGCCTAATTATAGCTAAAAAAATCAGTAGCACAGAATCAATGATTGTGACATTTTTTTGTAGAAGAAGCCACACGGGAACATTTCAGACCCCAGCATAAGGCTGATGTTTGCACTCTATTTACAGGCACTCGGCTCCACTGCATTGTAATTGCAGTCCTCGATGTAAGAAAGACAACTGCAGGCACGCTGCAAGGCTGCTGAAAGCCGGTAGCCGTGGTGCTGCTGACATTTTAAGAGCAGCAGCCAGAAGGAAAGTGCAGGCTGTATACAATGCCTGACAGGAACTCCAGTCCTATGTAGGTCATTAGCATGTGTGCCTTTGAGTGAGCAAAAGTGGGTACGCTCAGGCAGGGATCCAAGGTGGTCTCATAAAAAGCATATTTCTGTCTGAAGCAGTGACACTCTTGGACATGTACAACTGAGACTTCTCATAGCTTTGGATGTGGAATGATATATCACATTGTCCTATAAAAATATTTTTAAGGGAAATAGATGTATTGCTAGGCAGAGTAAAATCTTTGTTGGGTTTTTTTTTTTTGTTTTTTGGGGTTTTTTTTGTTGGTTGTTTTTGTTTTGTTTTGTTTTGTTTTGTTTTGTTTTGTTTTTTTTAATGCCAGAATGTTCCCACTACTTCCTTGTAATGTTTTTACCCATATGGTCAAGACGGCTATTTAAAAATTATAAGCATTCTGTGATACAAAATTGTTGTACTCTGCTAACAGGTATCCAAGGCAGAGATACGTTTTTAAGATCAGTTCAGAATAAGAGACCAGAGTTTACGTGGCAAACTGGGGAGCTGCAGGGGTGGCTTTTGTAAGAAGAGTACACCCACATTGACCAGAACCATTTTCATCTGACTCCAAAATGCACCCACAGCTGGCCAGAGCAGAGATTCCTCCCCCCACAGCCTGTGGTGAAAACCATGGTGACAAAAGCTGCTCCCTGGCAGCTCATGCAAGATCATGGCAGGAGCAGATATCCATGCTGTGGTCCACAGAGAACAGTCTGTTCCTGAAGGACTGAAATCCAGGTGAACACCATGAGGAGGGAGGAGTAGCAGAGAAAAAGGGTGATGAACTGACCAGAACTCTCATTCCCTGTCCCTCTGCGCCACTCAGAGGGGTGGGAATGTAGAGCAGGTGGGAGACAAGAGTGATGTTGAGCCTGGGAAGACAGGGATGTAGGGAGTTGAATTCTGCCTGTTTCTCACCATCCTATTCTAAGTTTAGATTTAAATTATGTACCACAAAGTTATTAATTTACAAAATGTCAATTTTTCAGAAATGTCTGAATTTTCAGATACATATGATCTGCTTTCTCCTCCATTTTGTCATTAGTCATGAGGATCTCCATTTCAGCAGCAAATTAAGTGATACATAATACTTCACTTTTTAATGGTTAATACATACAGGAATTTCAAACATTGCATAAACATGGGCAAAGCAAACCCCAAAATGCCCCAGTTATACCATGCAAATATAATAATTACCTATAAAAGATCAAAAATAGAGCCTACATGTCTCTCAGTGTCCTGAACTCACAGTGATAACTACAAATATCCATGGGATTATTGACACTACAGACAGATGCTAGGTCAGGCATTGAACAGTGTGTGTGTAGAGCAATGGAAAGCACTGCCTTGGTCCCTGACATGTTCTACATATAAGTGTATGTACATAAATACACACATACACACATACATACACATATTTTTATATGTATTTATATGTACACACATGCTATAAGACCAACCTTGCTAAAAGCTTGCTGCCTAACCATGCTGTTGTGTGTCCACCCCAAATGACTAAATCAATCGGAGCTATATCAGTCTTCTCTGAAGCATTTCATATACATGTGAGCACTAATACATGTGAACACTAAAAAATAATCACTCTAAATTAATAAACAAATGCTGATTATTTTCATTTCTTTTCATTCATAACTTTCCATTATAGCGGTATAAAATACATTTGGTGCATCGGATATGCTCCATAGGAAAATCTGGCATTAGCAGGTCCTGGCTATCTTGTGCATCTCCAGTCTCAACACCAAGCTGATGGTCTTCATCTGGAGCGCCAAGCTCACAAAGATGTCAAAAAATTCCTCATAACTCTTATTTTATTGATGATGACTGTCAGAACATGAGAACACTGGAGTAGCAAGATAACCATTGTGTTAAAGATTATCCTCTTCCAGGGAATACATTTTTCAGCACATCAAAGGCACCCTGGATTGCATGACTTTGTATGCATGTGTTTGTTTGTGTGAAGGCATGACATTGCAAAAAGAGAGTAAGTACAATAAACAGAACACAAGGATTTCAATTAAGGAAATAGAACAGCTTGAGTAAAAGAATACAGAAATGCTTTGAAGCAAAACCACTGAGAAGGGAATGAGATGTGTTTTAAAAAACATATAGAAATAAATTGACTAAGATTTAAATCCAGTAAAATTTTTTCTCACTGCAAAACTCAGAAAACATTTCATAAAATGAGGCTGTTGTTTTTATTATAATGTATCTTCGTGTGTTCAGGCAATGCAATCCCTCCCTAAAATTTAAAATCCAGTAAGTGAAAGAACACCAGGAGGGTCATTTGTCTCTTCTGTTCTGTATAAAGCAAACTGAAGTCACCACTACGGAAATAAATGGAAACACTCTCTGAAGGGGTTTTTAAACTTTATTTTTTATTGGTTTTATATTTTAATAATGAACATCAGTGCCATTGAAATAATTGCATTTCACACTACTCTGTTCAAAGATAAGGGAACTCATGGTCCTTGGGGCAAAAGTCTGTCATCAGTAGACTAAATAGGCCTTTTGCTGTTGAGTGTAATTTGAATTGCAGCAAATTCTCTCTTTGGCTAAGAACATGTTTATTCTGACATAACTGCATCTGACACCAAACATAACAATACTTCATTTGACTGCTAATGTCAAAAACCCAAAAAAGCTGCATGAATGATTATGTGGTTCATCTCTGCTGTCATTCTTGCTGCTACAGTTCAATTTTCAACAATACAGCCAAGCTGACTAATGAAATCTATCCTGATCACATGAAGTATTGCCTAAAGGCTGCTTGAGCTATAAACTAAATTATGTCCACCTGGCTAAAACACTAAGTCATGTTTTCTGCTATGGGCACCCCACTGTCTATTTAGAATTCAAACGCCTATACACTCATACAAAAGCTCTCCTCTGGCATCAGATGAAGCAGAAATAGGCCCCACACATGAACATTCAGGCAGGTCAACGTGTATAACACCAGCCAAAAAATGAGATGGCACGTTAGGAAGCAAAACTTATTAATTACAGGCTCAGTCTTGGAAGTATTTTATTAGCTAGCCCTCAGGAGTTCTGCCTTTCATTGCACAGACATCTCAACCACTGCCACCTTCTCAGAAGTCCAAGGCTTGCTGCTTTATGCAAGCTAAGAATCTGTGGAAGGGATGGACCAAACAGAAGCCAGACATTGGTGGTATTTTTCATAGTGTTTTATTAGAATTTTTCTGGGCATGAAGTGGTTGGGTGAAGAATTTTAACCAACACAAATGCTTTATATGTATCTCACAAAATCTCTCAAATTCTGTAGCAGCTATGTCCTACTGCTTAAACTGTTTTGCCCATGGATTGGTAGCAGACTTTACAATAACACTAGACTTTGTCTCATGACAAACTCTGACTTTGGTGATTGACTGCATGCTGAGGAACTGGATATTAGGTGCTTTAGACCTTTGGTTTTGTGGCATTTATCAGTTCTCACAGATTTCCATTAGGATTTGAGTCTTTATATCTTCCACAGTTTGCCTTTAGAGGTAAAATTTTCTAGGATATTGGAATGATTCTCCCAAAAGAAAGATACATTTGGGACTACAGTAAGAAACATGACAAAACTAATTTGAATTCATATAGACACAGAGTTTTCTCTTGTATTTTCTGTTGTATGCTTCTGACTGAGGAATCCCAGCCTTCTCTCTCTGATGCACCATTTTCCCCCAGCTCCCCCAGAGGAGGTACCTTTCATCATCACCATCCCTTACTTCCTCAAGGACTCCTTTGTGCTCTCAACAATCATATGGGAGCTGGTCTCTAGGGAACCTGTGCTGTGATCTGCTGCCACTCCTGATATTTGATATCTCTAATGGCCATACCTTTTCTATCTCTAGATTATTGATTTCATTATTCAGTAATGTTACTGGCAAGACAGAGGTACACAAATAGTGGAAAGGAAAAAATTATAGTGGTCTGAATAGCAGTTGTCTCTGATGTGTGCAAGTATCAGGGATGAAATGCGCAGACACAGTTGAGGAAAATGTGGTGTTATTTACAGGTCTGTGGGGAATAAAACAAATAATCTCACACCTGCCAATACATTACTGGCTGATGAACCCCTTTAAAATAAGACAATCAACAAACAAAAAAAAGCAGAATATTTTACTCTTAAAGGGAATTGCTTTGAGGAAGGATTACTTGTCTTACTGACTACTCCTGCTAAGAAGCACATATTTTCTGGAGGCTCCTTGGGAAACTGTACTAGGTGACCTTAGAAATGGCTTAACATGGTGGCAGGCTGTTTGTACCTTTATGAAGGTACAATGGGATCCCACATAAATCACACTTGTGCAATATAAGAAAGTTTAATTTCCCACTGGGCTCTGCCAGCAAATTTAGACTACTTGTAAAACACACTATCAGTCTGCTGTAGCCAGCAGTTTCCATAGAAATATGTAGTATCTTTAAAACTACACTTTTTCCAGAAGAGATCTTCCACTTCAAGCAGTGGGGCCAGCAATGTGGGAAGCTCTCCTGGAACAAGAGAAGTAGGGAAAGTGTTCATCGTGCCCATCATGTGTTACAGCTGTAGTGGGTTTCTATCTATAGGTCAAACTCTTAGATGGTCAAAAATGCTAAGAACAGCTACTCAGGCCTAAAAAGGATTAATTCTGTTCTCTGTTGTGACTAACAGGAGAGTTGTGTTAACACCATGAGATGGATTGGCACGTCACTTCCAACTGGCAGCTCCCTGTGCTCCACTTGCACATGCAGTGATTCACCAGCAGTGGGTGGTGAATTATGCAGAAGCAGGCAAAAGAAGATGGGATGAAATCTTCAAAAGAAGATAGGATGAAATCTTCTTTACCATCCTGAGCTTATCTGCTGAAGATGAAGATGATTTGTTCCTGGATGGCTCAATGGGTATTTTCACAATACCCAAGTTAAATAAGGAACCTACCTGGACTTTTCAAAGGTTATTTTACAATATGATTGATCCAGTTGTTTTGTCTTGGTGTGGTACAGTCTTTCACAGGCTAATTATAGGGATGGCTTTTCTGCAGTGCTGTGTTAATATCAACTGTCAAAGTACCACCTCAGCAAATGGGAAAGTCATTACATTTCTGTGTCAGATTCTGCCACTTGCGCTCCCAGGGACCCGAATGTTACTGAGTTCTGCTGTAGCTCCGTAATAGGACTATGATCAATGATTCTTCTTGTGCTAGAAGATAACAGCTGCTGAGAGTAGCAGAGTTTGTCTTTTCATGCTTTGTACTGACATACCCAACAGTTTTTAGGCTTTAAAATATTGCTCACATAAGAAAATGCCCTGCTTTCTCACTGATTGTTCACATAAAATTAAAACGACCCTTCATATATTTTGCTCTGTAAGAACCGAACTCAGCTCAGCGAGGAAAACTGTTTGGGGCGAAAACCATTGCCTTCCACCTGTTCTAAAATAAACATTAAAGGGTATTTGAGCAGGAGGGATAAAAACCTCCGGAGCTCTGCTCCAGCCGAAGCGAGGGGAGCTCTGCCCAGCGTTCAGTGATTGCCTGTCTGTGATCGCGCCTCGCTGTGTCCCGAGACTCGCGGCGCGTTTCACCTTGGCAAAACGCCGCGCCCCGAGTGCCGGGCGAGGCGCTGAGAGCATCCCCTCAGCACCGGCGAGCGCGAGGTGTATTTACCGTCTCGCTGTATTTCCATGGAAACTCTGATTGTCACACCGCGCGGCGCTGAATTACCGGGCTCCAGGGCTGCCTGGAGAGGCCTCCCGAAGTGCCCCCCCGCTGCAGCCCCAGCTCGGCCGAGCGGGCGGCGGGCGCGGCACCGACGGCGGCACCCCCAGACCCGGGGCCCGGCCCTCGGCCGCGGGCGAGCCCCGGCGCCGCCGCAGCACCCCCGCAAGATGCCACCAGCCCTGGGGGCTGCGCGCCTCCCTCCGCTTCCTCGGAGGCGCGCTCCGCCCGCCCGGGCCGGAGCCGCGAGTGCGGATCAGAGCCGTGAGCGCAAACCGGAGCCGTGAGTGCGGACCGGAGCCGTGAGCGCGGACCGGAGTCACCGCCTCGCCCTGCCCGCGCCGCCCCCGCTGCCCCTCCTCACCGCGGAGCGCCCGCAGAGGGACACGCGCGCAGGTAACGCGGAGCTCGGCTCGGCTCAGGTCGGTTCTGCTCAGCTCGGCGCAGCTCAGCTCCCCTCCCCTCACGGGGCGGCCGCGTAAGTTTGCGCGGGGCCCCGCCCTGGCACCAAGTGCGCGGGGATGAGGGAGCGCAGCAGCCCTGCCGCGGGTGGCGGTGTCGCGAGGATGGGATGGGATGGGATGAGGGAGCGCAGCAGCCCTGCCGCTGGTGGCGGTGTCGCGGGGATGGGATGGGATGAGGGAGCCACCAGCCCTGCCGCTGGTAGCGGTGTCGCGGGGATGGGATGGGATGGGATGGGATGAGGGAGCCACCAGCCCTGCCGCTGGTGGCGGTGTCGCGGGAATGGGATGGGATGAGGGAGCCACCAGCCCTGCCGCGGGTGGCGGTGTCGCGGGAATGGGATGGGATGAGGGAGCCACCAGCCCTGCCGCGGGTGGCGGTGTCGCGGGAATGGGATGGGATGGGATGAGGGAGCCACCAGCCCTGCCGCGGGTGGCGGTGTCGCGGCGGCCGCGGGGCGCCCGGGGCTCGGGCTGAGAACGGGAGCGCGGTTTCGGACGCGGAGCGGTGCAGAGTGGTTCCCAAAGGAGGCGTGGAAGGGTACGAATATCTGTCGTTCCCGTTTTGGGGTGGTTTGGTGCTTTTGCACCCCAGGAGCCAGGAGTTGCTGTGGTCCCTGGAAAAAAAAAATGTAGCCAAGCGTTTCAAGTTTTCTGTTCTGGCCAACGAATAGCCCATTATGTTCCATAGCATTTCCTTGGAGCTGGACATACAATCTTATTAGTTGGGTTCGGCATAATTTGGGAAGTTTTATTCTTATTTTCCGGGATAATGGTGTAGTTCTTTTGGTGATTCAGAGAAAGAGGCAGACCATTAATGTGTACAAAAATCGGGCTTTTTTTTGACTTCTGAAGTAATTTCAATCTGTTGAATTCTTCCAGGTTCTCAGGCTAGTTTTTGCTGTTGCACATTAGGAACAAGAACATGAGAATCAGCAGCTTTTTATCCTTAGCTTGTGTAGCGAATGCAAGACTTGAGTGGTTTCAGATTTTGTCTCGGATGTTATCTCAGTCGGTATTGATGTGAGGGTATTATTTCTTCGGTTGTAACAACACAGCTCAGTGCTTTCCTAAAGCTTTGGTGGTCGTGCGGTAACGGCTACTCATATTAACTATTTACATCTGTGTGGTTGCTTAAAAACCTTCACTGACTTATTCTGTGCAGTCTTGATATTTCTCCAGTCTTATGAGGGCAGAAAGGTTGTACTTACAAATTTACACAATGTGCTTCCTTCCTGTATGTTTTCACCATGGGGTTCGGGGGGGTTTGTTTTTGAGATTTTTTGTGGGGTTTTTTCGGTTGTTTTTTTTTCTTCTTTTAACATAGAGAAAGGTCATCCAAGACTGTAAATTCTTCAGAGCTATAAAGGTTAATTGCCCTGTTGCAAGGATTAAACTGACTGGACCGTACAAGGACCAGCCAGTCAGAGATAACTTAATAGGTATTAATATTGTGGGATGTAAGCTCTTATCCCTGAATAAACCTTAATATAAGTATTTCATCTAATTGAAAGAACATTTCCAGAGAAAAAAATTGCCTCTAGAGGATGATGGTTGCCTGCCTAACTTTTGTGCTCTTGAAAATTTCCCTTTAAATATATAGAGAAATATAAATATCCAGCCTATTAACTGTCCAAAATTATGATTTAGGGAATTTGTAATTTAAGCAATAGCTTTAAGTGAAAAAAATGATGTTAAGTATAAGATGTTAAGCATGTTAAATTAGCACAGGTTTTCTGGTGCCTCTAACTCAGCTAAATGCTAACTGCAATCATTTGACTCTTACAGTAAATATTCAAATCTACCTTGGATCCTGCCACAAAACTGCAGTCTCTATTGCCTTGAGCAGCCTAGCCTCCAGCCTCAAGCATTCCAGTGAAACTACAGGAGACCTGGGCAAGCCCACACAGAGCTCCCACAGGTGTAGCTGAGCACAGTCAGGAATGTGCCATGTCCAAACCAGCATTACAGTGTGGGACCTTGATTGCTTGACTGGTAGATGCAGGAGGTGAAAGTGATCCGACGTTTGGAGCTGACAGCTAGAAAACCTCCAGCAGGTACCTTCAGATTAACTAAATCTCAGCTTTGAAAACAGGCGCAAGCCACCCTGGCACTATCACGCACTTGGTTTAGAAATACACTTCAAATATGAGGTGAAGGTTTTGAAAAGGGACTGTATTACTTAATCTTGTTTTCCACAATGGGATTTCCAGGAATTTCCATTTCCCTGAAAGTTACAGCCACGTGCTGCACTGGGATTGACCAACCAACATAAGGGAGGGCGAGCCAATCTCTGAGAACAGGAACAGCTGTTAAAACAAAGCAGGGAGATAAATGCCAATAAGTGCACACAGCCCTGTGAAATCAGTGGCATGCTAAGATGACTTTGGGGACTAGAGATCAATGATATGGGAGGAAAACTTCTGTTTGCATCTTCACTGCTGCTGGCACTCAGACTGACAACAACTGGTTTCTTTTTGAGCGGGAGAAAAACCCCAGAGAGCAAGAGATCTACTTAGCATATTTTGAAATTAGGGGGAAAGCCTGATTTCTTTTTACACATCCAAAATTAAAATTCTCTTTGTGCATTTTGCAAAGGGAACCTGTGTTAGCACAGCAGTTGTCTGTTGAAACCAGTAGATTATACTGTTATTCCTTCCCTCTCTGTCTTGCTGTCACTCTGGAACTGTGACTACAGGAAGATGGTGTATAAGGGTTTTCTATGCTCCACAGACATTTTTGGTGCCCTAGGTGTCCAGCCAGGGTTTGAAGAGATCATGTTGTGACTTCTTCCAGTGCTCCTTCCTCATGGAAATGAAGACACGTGGTAGGGAAGAGTTTGTCTGTCACCTGAGTTAGAGGGCAGCCATAGCACAGAAGGAACAGAGCTGGTAAGCCCATGCTGAACTTCAGAGGCACTCCTGCTAAACTTCCTCAGTACTGATGCATCCCAACAAAATATGTCTGCTTCAGAAAACCAGCATGTTTTCTTTTTGTTTTTAAAGACATAATTTGAATTAAAACCACAATGAACCCTTCTGCTAAATCCACACTGCAAGAGCTTTATGTGGAGGTGTAAAAATCCACAGAAACTGGCAACAATCTTTCACTTAAACCTTCAAGAAGAATTTAGTAAACATTAATTTATTAAACATGTTACAACATAACACTACATAAAATTTTGTTTCTTGGTCTTATTCATAGCATTATTTTACCTTATCCAGGGCAGAAAAAGTTATGTAGTAGAAATTTCAGCAGATTTGGAAAGTCACTGTGGTGCACATACCATTTTCAGTTGCTTACTAGCAACTCAAAAATTAGCTCAGAAAAATTAAATAAAAACTACTTACTTCATGAGCTCAGAGTTGTATAAAGAGAAATCAAAATGAAAACTACTGATTGTATCAATGTAGAAACAGAGAGATTAGATCACTTACCAAATCTCTAGTCTGCTCCTTTCAAGTTGGTCTAGAGGAAAATGTAGACTCAGATATCACTACTTGTCTGTTATATGGGTTTCCACCATTTCACTAAAGACTAGAAGAAACTGAACAGAAATAATATGCATTAATGCCTCTCTGCTCATATACACACAATTTAATATTTTGGTTATCTAATTTCATGTATTCAGTTCATAATTCAGTTTTAGCTGTTAAAAAGCACTTTAATGTTGAGGCAAATTGGGAAGGCTGACTTCCTTTCACCTCTTTCCAACATATTACCTGCAAAGTCTTTTCATAAGTATATTTCTACTCTTACTTGGAGGACCTTCTCGTCACAATACAGTGAGTGAACATTCTCAGGTTGTTTTATGGTTTGAGCTTCCCTTTGGCTCAAACCATAACCATAGGAACACACATGATGTGAAGGAAAGAGCACATCTGCATGTGTGGAGGGAGCCAAATAATATTATTGCACTTTGAAAATGTCAGCATGGTACAGCTCACTGAGGATTGCTACAGTCTCAAAGAGCCCTGCCTTTTTAGGTGACAGATACAGCCTTCTGCTGTATTGACATATGCTGTGGGTTTGTAGATCTTTTTCGTTTTCTCTTATGTAAGTTTTCTAAACATTAAGCAGTTTTGTACAGGACTTTGGCACTCTGGGGAATTTTGACTTTGAAATTCTAGTACATCTAAGTGTTTAAGATAAATGGAGGTTTGAACTGAATTCTCATGTCTTTCTGTTTGTTCTAAAATGAAGACTAATATATGAAGATTCAGTAGGCAGAATAACTTTGTGCTGAGCTAGGTTGAACACTAGATGATTCTGTGCTGAATAAGTTGCCGTTCACTGAATTTTCAAATGGCTGTGTGGAGTTTGCCTCCAGTTAACACTGTCCTCTCTATATTACATCCAATTACTTTAGATGTTTTTTAGTTTTCCTGTCTGCTTGAGCACAGTTAAACTATATTCAGCACTCAGTAGATGATGATTTCTATACACACATCAGGAATTCCATCTTGGATTACTGACAGTGGATTTCCTGATGCTTTTTGAAAGCTCTCACCTGTTTTTTGTTAGTTGTCTACTGGCAAGGTAAGAAATACTACTGCAGTTGTTAGCATATGCATTTTCAGGTGCCTTCTTTATAATTTGCAATGATATAATGATTAGCCATCTGCCCAGATGGTGACTGTCTTTTCCTTACTCATATCAATGGGCTGTTATTCACATGAGTAATCTCACCAGCTCAAGGTGTATTGCTTTTGTAGCTAACTGTTCCCTCATGGAAAGCCTGACAATATGTTCTGCAGCAGAACACAGTTAAAAGGCAGCATCATAATGCAGACCTGTAAATTGCCATTCTCCCACGTGAGCATCTAGGTAGGAGTCCTAGGAGGGCTGAACACCAAATGATAAAATCTACTTAGCTAATTCATATTGACCTGAAGTTATCTGCCTCACAGTAGACTAACAGCAATAGTAATTTATTTGCATTGAGGTAAAAGGTAAATTTATGTATTTTTACATTCTGATTAACAGCAATATCATAATTTCTTCAGATGCTAATTAATGACTTTCTCGTTCTAAGCAGGACTGTAAAATGGATTTAGAATTCAAAGACCGTACCAACAGCACACATACCAAGAACACCTCTGCTGCAACAAAGAATTTTTCTGCCTGGGAAGACTATAAGAGTAGTGTTGATGACATGCAGTACTTTCTCATTGGGCTGTACACACTTATAAGTCTGGCTGGCTTTGTGGGAAATCTACTTATACTAATGGCCCTACTAAAGTGCAAGCAGAAGACAGTAATAAACATTCTCATTGGAAACTTGGCCTTTTCTGACATCTTGGTTGTGCTGTTTTGTTCACCTTTCACGCTGACATCCGTCCTGCTTGACCAATGGATGTTTGGCACTGTCATGTGCCATGTAATGCCCTTCCTCCAGTGTGCCTCGGTCTTAGTTTCAACTTTGATGTTAATATCTATTGCTGCAGTAAGGTACCGTATGATAAAGTATCCCCTCTCCAGCAATCTCACAGCAAAGCAAGGCTATTTCTTAATAGTGATCGTTTGGGCCTTTGGCTTCACAATTTGCTCCCCTCTGCCAGTTTTCCATAAAACCGTGGACCTCAGCAAAACTCTGAATTTAGAGGGACTGGAGAACAGGCTGCTGTGCATCGAGTCCTGGCCCTCTGATTCCTACAGGATCGCCTTCACGATAACCTTGCTGTTCATGCAGTACATCCTGCCGCTGGCGTGCCTGACCGCCAGCCACACCAGTGTCTGCAGGAGCATAGGGGCTAGGCTGTCAAACAAGGAAAACAAGTTTGAAGAAAAGGAGATGATAAACCTAACTCTTCATCCCTCTAAGAGTGCTGGCGCACAGGTTCAACCCTCCAGATATTCCAGGTGGAGCTGTGCCTTTGGCAGAAGGCACCACAGAAGATACAGTAGAAAGACTTCAAGTGTGATGCCAGCTATTTCAAGGCATCATCAGGATACTCATTCCAGAGATCTCCCAGAAACCTCTGACACAGAAAAAAGCCAGCTCTTTTCCTCCAGTAAATTCATCCCTGGCATCCCTATCTGTTTTGAAATGAAACCAGAAGAAAACACAGAGATCCAGAACATGATTACAGTGTCCCAGTCCATCATCAGAATTAAGACAAGATCAAGGAGGGTTTTTTGCAGACTGACAGTGCTAATACTAGTTTTTGGCTTCAGTTGGATGCCTCTTCACCTTTTCCACATTGTCACAGATTTTAATGCCACTCTCATTTCCAACAGGCACTTTAAATTAGTATATTGCATATGCCATTTGTTGGGTATGATGTCCTGCTGCTTGAATCCCATTCTCTATGGGTTTCTTAACAACAGCATAAAAGCTGATTTAATGTCCCTTATTCCGTGCTGCCAAATACCATGATTTTATGTGCCCCAAGATAAAGTAAAACAAACAAGTATGGCTTTCAAGCCTAGTGGTGTGTATAGCTGTAAAAGCTCAATTAGTTTAGTTTAGTTAGTGTGAGTTGGTTGTGATTAGTAGCATTTTTTTGTGGATGGATAGTTCTATGGCTGCATGTATTTCTTGCATTGGGCAGAAATATATGCATATGTTATAATATTCTTTTATCTGTTACATGTAGGAAATCATGCTCAGTATACAAAACCAGAACACCATTTTCATTACCCAAATTGTTGGCAACCTGTACTTTGGAATTATACAGAATATATAATGAGTAATAAATGTGAGACAGACTGCTTAGACATGTCAGTATTAACTGTCATAAAACTACAATAAAATACATATAATTTACTAAATAATTATTGTTGAGATTATTTCAGTGCCAGCTTTGACTGTTTTGTAATATAATTAAATCTCTCTGGATGTTATTAGGAAAATATTTTTCCTTAGTTCTTTGACTCATAGCTTGCAATATCTTTGCAAGATGCTTTGCTGCTTATTCCTTGGTTGCCTTATTCCCTGAAATGGGTTTGAGGGTCATTGTTCTTGCCTTGATTGTTTCCATCCCACTGTACTTATCCAATACAACCTATCTCTGATTTCCTCAGACAATTTTCACTCTGGCTTGTCATTTTATGTCATTTTCATCCAGCCTGAATTTATCTATAGTTATGTCTTTATTCTCACAGTGATGACACCCCTGAACCCACAACACATTTCTGGTCAGAGTAAGCCTTCATTATCTAAGCAAATGATAATGGAAAGAAAAAGAAAATGGAAAGACATCAGGAATTTTTCTCTTCATTTACCAAAATGTAAAAACTCACTTCATTATAACTGACCGACTTGCTTTGCGAAGTTATAACAGCTTTCGAATAAACATGTGCATGTGTGCCTTGGCAGATGGATGGGGAGGGACAGAGCAGATTACTTTTAAATTCAACAAAGGCAAACACAGGGTCCTGCCCCTAGGGGGGAAATAACCTGTCCCTGCACCAGGACAGGCTGGGGGTGACCTGCTGAAAGCAGCACTGCTGAGAAGGGCCTGGGGGTCCTGGTGGACACCCAGCTGTCCATGAGCCAGCAGGGCCCTTGTGGCCAAGAGGCCAACGGTGTCCTGGGGTGCATTGGGAAGAACATTCCAGCTGCTTCTCTGCTCAGCTCTGGTGAGGGCACATCTGGAGTGCTGTGTCCAATTCTGGGCTCCTCAGGACAAAAGAGAGATGGAGCTTGTGGAATGGATCCAGTGGAGCACACCAAAATTGATGACCAGACTGGAGCATCTTTGTTACAATGACAGGCTGAGGGAGCTGGGCCTGTTCAGACTCAAAGAGAGATAACTGAGATAGGAACTCATCAATGTCTGTCAGTGCCTAAAAGGAGGGTGCTGCAGGGATGTTTCCAGGCTCTGCTTGGTGGTGCAGAACAATAGCACAGGAGCAATGAGCAGAAACTGATGCACAGAAAGTTCTACCTGAACATGAGGAAGAACTTTACTGTGTGGGTGAGCACACCCTGGAACAGGTTGCCCAGAGAGGGTGTGGAGTCTCCCTCACTAGAGATACTCAAGAATGGTCTGGATGCAATCCTGTGCTGTGTGCTCTGGGATGACCCTGCTTGAGCAGGGAGGTTGGATCAGATGTGACCCACTGTGGTCCCTTCCAACCTGACCCATACCCATTCTGTCATTCTATGTGTGCAAACACACAAATACACACATACACACGTTTTCTGCATTTCCTCTCTCCCCTTGTCTCCTTTTAACCAGACTAATATATTTGCTTCCAAATTTGAATCACAGGTATCTTCCTTAAGTCATATTATATTTCATAGCACAAATGCAAAGTGTATATTTATATATACTTACCTGCCCCAGATTAATTTAATAATCCATCTCTGCCCTCAGGATTCAGTAAATATACAAAGCCTTTGCTTTGAGTTTTAAACTGTAACACCTTTCATCAATTATAGCTGGTGATTATTTTCTTTTCTCCACTAAGATTTTATCCAATAGGCTTTTGTATATTTCTTCTACAGACTGAGAAACAAAGTTATTATTTTTATAAATGGGTGGTTGGAAACAGTCATTGTGCAATTTTTTCCCTCAAGATATGTCCTTTCCAGACAGTCTTTAAAGTGAAAGCAGTTCTTCTGTTTTGAAGAATCATCAGCTTATTTTTTATCATCACAGTGTTATAACTCTGAGACCTTTCCTCCCCAAGCCATTATCTGCTAAGGAGTTTATTACATGCCAGTGGGTAATAGCTTCTCTCCTTAAAGAATTTTTCTAACCTCTAGTTCCCATTAACCCATTGTTCTTTGTTTTCAATAGTGATATACTTTGATAGTTTTTTCCTGGGCATTGACTATTGCATTTTGCAGATTATTATCTTCTAAAATCCTATAATATGTCACTTAATAGAGTACAAATGGTACAGAATAGATACTGCTGGAACAATAGATTATTTAAATAGCTTTTTAGATTTTTTTAATACTTTAAAAATATAGGAAAAAGTTAAATCTACAGTCAACACAATTATGTCATCCTAAAGAAGTTACTGCAGCTTTTGCCCTCTTTCTGTCCACAAATTTTTGCATCATAGTAATATTTAATTTTATTTATATGTGATATAGCCAAATAGCATAAAAGGAAAAGAAAGCAGTCACATTGTTTCAGTTTGAAATATTCCTTCTGACTTAATTTTTTTTCAATTTATTGTTATCTTCTTTCCTACTTGCTGTTTATTTTCTATTCTTCCATTCTTTCAGAATTTTAACTATAAGTCCTACATTGCCAATTGTTATTTATATATAAATTGTTTATTCAGTAATTATTCTTTCCAGAGCAAATTGTACTCACTCTGTATGGCAAACAGAATCATGCTAGGACTGTAACAAGGCCTAGTTTCTGAGTTGCACAAAGATTAGTCTGTACACTGGAGATTTTAGATTTATATCTATTTGCCTGGATGAAGTCAATAATTGTGCTCCCTGCTCTTTACACTGATCAAGCACAACAAATTGTAATTTGGCAATAGAGAATTAAATCAAGACAGCTATTGAACTTCTTTAGTCCTGTGCCATATAAATCTGTCATTTTTTCCAAAGCAATAGTGGGAGAATGTGTGTTTTCTTTTTATTTATAAAGCAATTGTTAGCATTCTATTTGGAGATTTCCAAAATATCCCTGTCTTTCCTCTGAAATGTTAAATAAAAATAAAGCAAGTTTTCTACCTTCCACTTCACTTCAGCAGCCAGTGTAGCTGGATCCCCTAGCAGCAAGGAATACCTACGAAGCAAACAGGAGCAGCAGCAAGTGAAACCAGGCATTAGGCAACTCCCGAATGCGAAGGAGTGACTTCTGTGAAAGGGATAAGAAACTGAACCAGCCATTTAATATTTTCCCAGTCTTGAACATTAAAAAAAAATTCTAAACACAAGGATATTTCCCCCTTGCTTCTTTACTAGGCCTCACCTGGTCTGAGCTGCAGTGAATGCTCCTGTAGCTTCACACGCAGCAGTGACTGGCAGTGTGCTGTTGTTTCCAATAAGTGCTGGGAAAATGTTATCACAATATCCAATGACATTTTATCATTCTTGTATGTAGACAGGTAGATGTGCAGGTACAGATGTAGATAATGCACACTTCCTAGAAAACAAAGCACATTAAAATGGATTTTCAAGTAGCGCATGTAACCAAGTCCTTTGGTTAGCTAAAGTCTACCCCTTCTGTAACTAAAAATCTAAATAAATGGAAAGATAGGACTTTTGTTTTGATAGCATCCACTAAATGCAATCAGGAAACAGCAGCTGCAGAGCCATGTATCCATTGGAGTTAGAAGAATGGATTGTAATGGTAGAGTAATTCCTCTCAATTAAAAAAAAAAAAAGGCTTTCAGACAGATGGTCTTTGTGTATGATGAATGTTTAAATTCTTGGGAAGACTCACATAACAAATTGTTTTTTCTAATTCTACAAAATATCATTTACAAAGTTGACTTTTTGCAAATGTCAAAGGTAAAAACAACTCGCCTTTACCCCTTCTCTTTCAGTGGAGAAGAACCAGATGCCCTGGCATGTGCAGGTCAGCCCTGAGGCAGCCAGGGCAGTGGCCAGGGCTGAGAGGAGGTCTGCCCAGGCTGGCACTGGAGTGCATTCAGTGAGGTTGTGGTGAAGGGGTTGGGCCCCTGTGGTTGCCCACAGGGCCGTGGCAGCAGAGGCTGGGGAGCTGGCCATGGCTGCCAAGGGCCCAGAGCAGCTGCAGCCCCAGCAGGCAGCACAGAATCCTTCTGGGGGCAACTCTGTCCCAGGCAGGCCAATGGGACAGCAAAACCACAGCAGCTGGTTGTCCTGTTCCTGGAAGCTCTCATGACTAAATGTTTCCTTCTCTGAAATACAAACACCTGGGAAAAGCGGAAAAATTATCCATTGATCTGCAGATGTGTAAGAACCAAGGAGAAGAGCATAGTCAGGAAGAAAAGTGCTCACTTCCAATCATGCTGAGTTAGGATCCAGTTCTGCTGTGCAAAAGTAATAACAAATTAAAAAAACCTTCTGCTATCCACTATCCATAGGAGCCTGTCAGCTATTATTGCGCTTTTGGAAAAAAGCATATATATCAATAGATTTTCACAGTAGTCCCAATATCCCTCTGCAGCATACACGACAAACAGTATTAAACATCACAGTCTCTAGAAAGATGACTTTCATAAATACTGTTAGGTTCATATGACTTTCATAAATACTGTTAGGAATTTAACCTTTTATTCTGCTGAAAGCTAAATTATGCCTATACTATTTGCATTTATAATTCCTTGCCAGAAAATACATTAGTACAGTCTGGAACTGCCTTAGAGCAGCAGCAGGACTCTTGTCCTAGACATGTCACTTCCTTTTTTCCCCCTACATGCCTGGAATAATAGTGTAAAATCACGAACCTCATGACTTTAAAGACAATTAAGTCAATTTTTGAACTGTTTTTGACCATATGTGGTCTCTGAGGTCAGGCTTCTTGTTCTTTTATTTCATATACAGTTAAATACAAACCTCTCATATTCTTTTTTTCCTAGAGCCTTTTACATGCAATATGTTATGAGGACTCCTGCAGTTGCCTTGTTCTGATCCAAAAATATATACACCTTTTTGAAGGTATATTAATTGAAGGTTGCCCTTACACTGTGAGTAGGGAGAGCTGATGCGAATGTGCATATTCAGTTGAAGTAACTTTTCCAGGAAGAGAAACAAAAGAGAGAAAGAGAGCTAAAAGCAGATCCACACTAACACTACTTACCCACATTCTGCCAATATCGAAGGAATACATCAAAGCCAGACCCGTCTCAAGCACCTACCACGAACAGTTAGTGTGTGGCAGTAGCACTGAACATTACTAATCCCACAGGTGACCCAGAAGCCTATTGAACATTTTTGAGTCTCAGGAAGTAACACCTAATAAGTCAGTATGGGTTTAAATGCCTTCAAAATTACCCCTCTCAAAATTTTCCTTTAACACAAAAAGCATTTTCTTCCCAACCATCTGATAAAGATAGGTTTGCTGAGATCACTCAGAGTGCATCATGCTGTGCCATTAAGACAATCTGTGTCATCATACTAGAGCATAAACTTGGGCCAGTGAATCTCACCACAGCATCTATTTTTAAATCTCTCAAGCCCAGGGATACTAGAAATATGTGCTCTACCAGGTTACCATGATTTATTTTACCTCTTATTATTGATTTTACCTCTTATTAAACTCCATCTCAATTACAAGACAAAAAAAAAAAAAAAAAGCCTGTTAGACTGATACAGCTTGTCCTTGGTAAAATGTCTTAAATCCTGATTTCCTCAGAAAGACTATAACTGCAGGCACGAAGATGTGGTCACGTTGTGTTTTTAAGAGTGAGCAATGAATTAAGATCACAAGTGGCACCATTGTGATGAAACCAATAGAACTATAAAAGTAAGACTTTTATTAATCTTGTTTCCTTTTGAAGAGAAAATATTGTAAACATTTTTAAAGTAATAAAATTACTTCATTACATGCTAGTCTTAGGAAATATCGTGAAACAAAATATTGCTACAATCCAAATTCAGCTCACTTGAACAAGTATGAATGCTTCATTTTGCCCCAGTAGTCACATTAAGATGATCATTTTAATAATGAGACTTACAAGTAACCCTCTGGGAAGTTTTTAGAATAGAGACTTGATATTTGAGACCAAAGTAGGTTGGTCCTGCTCTTACATCCAGTTAATCAAATACTTCCTTTATCTTAACAGGAAAAGGATCATATCTGTATCACTTGGAGATTAATAGGACATTTTTCAAGCAGGAAACATTTATTACTGTCCCTGTGAACAAAATTATTTTAAAGACACTTCTGGTGCAAAATTTCTCCAGAGAAGTAACTTTGTGATACTCAAGCAGTTGATCATCTCTTCAGACTCAGCTGGAATCACAAAGACAAAACCCATTTTATGACAGACCACAAGATTTAAAATTATAAGTTTAACTATAAATCTTTTTTTGCTGAGAGAAAAATATATAAACTAGGAGATAAATAAAACCATCCCTTCTACAAGTAATTTTAGTGCCTCTTTCTATGAGATTTTCATCTAGATTTTCTTATGTTAAAGAAGGTGGTAATCATACTCTATTTTAACTCCTAGTAATTTCCTTTGGCTTTCCACCAAATTGTGGTTCACTTAGCACTCATAAGGATTTTGACTTCTTGGCCAGAGGATTAAGAAGCTGCACAAGAGGTCAGAATATAAGCTAAACTTTTACTTTCTGTTGGTTTTGTGTTGGTTTTTGTTTTGTTTTTCCTTTTCTTTTTTGTGATGTTAGCACAACTGGGAGAAGTGCAAGTTGTTTACTGCAGGAAAATTAAACTTATTTTTATGTAACTACTGGGACCAAAACCAGGCGAAACAATTACGTATTTTTTAAGACTCCATCAGTTCCAAGGCACATCTCATAAAGGTAATTGTCTGAAGCCTCAATGATACATTCTCTCAATTAATATCCTGGAGTATGAGAACACATTTCAGACAGCATAGCCTCATCTGATCCACACAGCACATCACAACGGGTAAAATTCAGAACCTCATTCCTTCTGCAGAACTAAATTGCAATACGCTCTACTTGAGATTGCTCCTTAAGACCATTCAGGGACTCAAGCTTATTCAGGGCACAGCTTGTATCTTACTGGTTTTGTGGGGTTCTGTTCTTCAGAAAAGCTGCTGCAAGGCCCTTTATGTCAGAAAAATTAGTTATTTCCCAGGAGCTCTCAGGAGCATGTAACACCAATCTCCCCCTCGCACATCATCACACCTGCAGTCAGCAGGGGCCCTCAAATGTTGTTCCTTTCACAGGAGAGATGGATGAAAAAAGCAGTGAATGAGACTGAAAACTCTGTGGTACTTGTTTTTCCTCTTGATCTGAAATAGCCTAAAATTGGAGACCTTCCAGAAAATTGTGGAAGACACCTGTGCGAGACTGCTAGAAAGGGAACAAGGAAGGAATCACTTCACAGAGATGAAGTAGAATGAAGAAATCTGTATGCAGGACTAGATAATCACTTCAACACATCCAGGATCCTAGAGTCTTACTAATTGTATGGGTAAATAATAATAATAAAAAGTAGATATTTGAATATGCAGTTTTGATTATTTTAAGATAAATTTATTACTTATAAATCCTTGGAGTCTTATATATCATACATACCTGATATGTCCTCTGACCAAAGCATCTTAACCTTGTAACACAGCTCCAGCACCAAAATACTCTTTGCTTCTAAGCTATTCACCCCATTTTTTATTGTTCCCTGTAGAGGTTTAATCCCAGCCAGCAGCCAAGTACCACACAGCTGCTGCTGACTCCCTCACCAGTGAACCTGGGAGAAAATCAGAAGGGTAAAAGGTAGGAAACTCACAGGCAGAGATGAAGACCTTTTAATAGAGAAAACAAAAGCCACACACACAAGCACAGCAAATAAAGAAATTAATTCACTGCTTCCCATGGCAGGCAGGTGTTCAGCTATCTCCAGGAGAGCAGGGGCCCATCACACGTGTGGTGATTTGGAAGGACAAGCACCATCACTCTAAATATTCCCCCCTTCCTCCTTCTCCCTAGTTTATACACTGAGCATGATGTAATTTGGTCTGGAATATCCCTTGGGTCAGTTTGGGTCACCTGTCCTGGCTGTGTCCCCTCCCAGCCTCCCATGCACCCCCGGTCTCCTCCCCAGCATGGCAGAATGAAAAGCAGAAAAGGCCTTGGCTCTGTGCAATCCCTGCTCAGCAATAACAAGAACATCTGTGTTATCAACTCTGTTCAGCATAAATCCAAAACACAGCCCCATACCAGCCATTGGGAAGAAAACTGACCCTACCCCAGCCAAAACCAGCACATTCCATTACATAGCACAACAGGTCTGATCCCAATTAAAGATTCTGTTGAATTACTACCAGGAAAATGCTTCAAGAGAACAGAAATAGGAAAAAATTGTTACATCTGTCAAAATGAGAGGTTGATTAGATAAAGATGTCCTTAAAAGATATAGGAATACTGCAACTTATTGGTACTTGTTCAAATACCTGAAAGGTAAATGTTTGTTTTCCATACTTTGGTGGTTGTTTTTGCTGAAATACAACTTCCAGCCTGTACCCTTATGTAGGAACATTGACAAAAGACAAGGTTATACTAAGAACTTAATGACCAACAAAAACAAGACACAAACCCCCCCAAAACCCAGAAAAAAAGCACCAAACAAACGACAACAAAAGAAACAAGAAAAACCCCAAACAACCCAGAATGGAAAAGATTTTCATGTAAAGAACACAAAATAAATTGATAATGGTTTATTTTCTTTTGTTATAGAACTTCAAGCAATATAGCAAACTGGTTTCTCCTTTCCATGCCTGGATTTCATGAGATAATGTTTACAGTAAACCCATAATTTATGATGGTAAACAAGAATTAAAAAGCAGAGTTCATTCAACTATTGCTAGAAATACAAATAACCTTGCTGTTGATTGTTTACAACAGAAATAAAGATAGCATCTGTGTTACTCTGTTTATGCAATAGCATTCATATAAAGATTTCATACATTCATTTTTAACAAATAAGATATATAGTAAGAGGAGAGACAGCCAGGCTGATTCTATGTTTGTATCACTATAAATTTACTCTTCATGATAAATAATGTTATTTGAAGGATGGCAAAAAAGTAACAAGCAATACGGAAAAAAAAATCCTTTTTCCTCTCTGAAACATTAACTTCTATTTTCATAACAGGGTTTAAACCACACAGGAAGGGTCTTCACACACCTGTGGGATTTCCTTGGCAAAGCCAACAGTAGTGTTATCTGCAAGTTGGTGGTGCTGTACAGAAAGTTGATTTTTAGAATATTTTAGCACTGTTTAACAACAGCCATACTAAGGAAAAAATAGAGCTAAGCTGCAACAGCATCCTTATTTTTCTTTTTTTTTTTTTTTAAGCATAAGTAAAATTTGCCTTATTCATTTAAAATTAACATTTATAGTATCTACAGCACACTGGTGGACATAACCTGATTTAGGCAGGTCTTGCATGACTTTTTCGGTAGCTTCACCTTCTGGTCTTTCTGCTCCCAAGTTCAGTAATAACAGAAGACTGTGAGAGCCCTCTCCTGGTGAACAAAGTTCATCTCTAGCTGCTGCTTGCCGACCAGAGATTCTGAGACAGATACTCCAGCTGTAAAAGAAGATAAACTTAAGAGTGCATTATAAGGGTTATTTATTAATACTTTTCCTAAATTAAAAAAGTCACAAAACAAAAGGTTTATTTTCCACATACCACCTTATAAAGTGAAGCGGAAAGTCAAGGAAAATACTTCTCAAACCACTTCTGTCTGCAAAGAAATACTACCTTCAATATACTTTCCCACCAGTACAAATTTTGCATGGCTAAGGCTGACACCCATCTGAATGTTTTAAATAAAACTTTAAAGATTTTTTTGTTAGCGGTAGGTTTTGAGAAGGTTGCGTGCACAGAGTCACTCCCCAGACAGAGAACGAATGAGTGAGCAAAGTCTGCGGACCCTGAGGCACCTAAAGGGAGCCCTGGGATGCTCTGAGCTGGGAGTGGAGAGGAAGGCTCTAAGCAAGAGCACATTTCCTTTCTCCTGTGTAATCAACCAGAGACAGCCCCTGCTGGGTGCACAAGTTATTCTTTCATGCTCCCAAAACTGAATCTTTTCCTAGGCACTCCCCTTCACTCCTAGCACATATATGAGGTAGCCCGCCCACATTATTCAGAAAAGGGAGCAACATATATTAAACACCATATCTTTGCTATGTCTGTAGTTGCTGGTATTAAATTTTGCACTTTCCTTAACACCTATACTTGTAACATGAATTTGGCTTATTTGCCTGCTGTGCTCTCTCCTTTCCCTGTAGCAAGAGCTCAATTTAGGTTGAAACACTGTCTCTTTCCCTTGCACTTCTGCTTATCTTCTTAGTCTGATTTACTGTATCAATTTTAAGGACATTGTGTATCTCTATTCCCATGACTTTTGAGGCCTGAGAAGAATTCTAAGCTCAAAATATTTTAAATTCAAATCAGACTAAATCAAGGAACTACCAGACCATGCTTGGGTCTAGCTTACTGTCTAGATAGCATCTCAGTAGGCTGCAAAAGCAGTTTAAGTAATGTTGACACAATAAGAATGCATACATACTTAAGGCAAAGCTTAGTAGCTTTGAGACCTTTGAGCTTTAGAATACACAGAGGCAACAAACACCCTTCCATTGCTGTGGGAGCAAAGCATTTTAGCTGTGATCACACCCCCGTGCCTTGGGGAGCAGAGGACTCCACACAGCAGTTTCACAGGGGTTTTTTTGGGGAGCAATGATGGCCCACGCAGCCTAAAATGAACTCAATGATCATTTGCATCAAAGCCGTCTCAGCTGAAAGCTGAATTTTATCCAGGTTGAAAGCAACCCAGAGAGGTTTATGGGTCGGTTTTTCAGTGCACCAGTGTAAATTGTGTTGCCTTATCTGAAGAGTTTGCATGGAGATGGCAGAGGCTGGCTGTGTAGCAACTGCTAGTGGAAGAAATGTTCAGAAAACAGGGAGTTTAATATATGTACTTTGCTCTTAATGTTGACACATGGCTGGTTAAGGTGTGGTATGTAGTCAGTGTAGCGAGTCAGAAAAGCTGTATACACTGAAACTGTTACACACTGGATAACTTTTATGAGAGGCAATTTTCAATCAGTTATAAAAACAAGTGTTTCACAATGTAAACTTTTCTGCTCAAAAAGGGAAGTTCTAATTTTTAGCTGGCAGAGAGTGGTTTTCCTCAGCAAGAAGGAAAACATGAGCAGTGAGTTATTATGTGGAAGAGCCTTCCATGATTTCAGAGACAAACACTCCCAGTTCAGCTTACACTAGCACTGCTATCTCTTGTAGATGTCAAAGAGCTGAAGTAAGGCCTCCTTATGAAAAGGACATACTTATATATAAATATGTATCTAGGATTCCCATTTCAGATGATCTAATACAAGATCTCATCTCCTCTGTTTCCTTTAGAGCAACAAAGCACATTAACCCTGCTATTTCTAGCTTCAGCTAGAAGCTAGAATCCACTGTAGCAAAAAAATGTGTGTCAGCTGGGAGAAGTAATGTTTGGAGGCAGAGTAGTGCTGGCCAATTTGATTCCTAGCTATGGCTGCAATGTGCTGTAAAGATTCAAACTGACAGCTAGGAAAACACTTCTGTATGAAATGACTTTAAGATGACTTTTTTGTTTCCTTTTTCAATACCCTTTTTACTTTTTTTTTTTCCTACCGTAGTCTTTTCCTTAAATAAACATATATTTTGGTCTCTGAAATTCTGTTATTAAGAGTAAGCTCAAATGACAACAGTAGGTAGAGGGTTCATTGCTTGTCTGGAACTGAATAATTACAGTGAAACGCTGTACAAAGCAAACCACCTCAGAGCATTTGTACTCTAAAATGGAAACTGGGACGTGTACTCCGCAAATCTAAAAAGATCAGTCTGAGGACTTACATCACTGAGAGAACTCAAGAACTTGCTCTCAGCCATTGACCAGCCTTGCTGCATTAAAAAAGTAACAGGCAGATCACTGATAACACTGAATAATTCCCAAATTATCACAGGAGCCCTGAGGACCCTAAATAAATACATCTAAGTTGGGACAAGTTTTCAGAAGTGCTAAATGCTCTGCAGACACCCCTGTAATCAGGGGCAAAAGAAACCACAGCAAAACCTCAAAGAGTGACCCTGTTTCCTGCTGGCCTCCATTCAGGAGATGAGGAGAAAGAGGAGGGCTCTGCTGGCTGCCACTTGCTTTTTTGGAGCTGCTCTTACACTCTTGACTCACATGCTTCACAAGCACGTAAAGCATATGTTAACTTCCATTTCCCACTTTTTTGAGGCCCTGGAGAAGTTTTGCCCCTCTTTCTCTCTGTTGCTGTACTACATCCAAACAGAAATACCTGGGAGCGCTTCCAGGTCTGAGCTCTCTTCCTTGTCATGTCCCACACCAGACCACAAGAGCAAGGCATGGAATGAGATACAGGGTAACAGGAGAACAAGACACAAGATATGACTCCTCAGATACCTAATGTAAAATTTCTAAGTACAGCCAAGAAACCTAGTTCCATTCCAGTTTATTTAATCTAGTAAAATTATTTTGGGTAAACCAGTGGAAGTACCAAGATAGCAAGTAAAAAAAAAAAAAAGAAAAAAGTGACTTAGCTCCTTCTCTAATTCAGTAAACTCATAACTATCTCATTCAGTAAAATAATGAGGTGTGCTATTTTATAAGGGATTATATGAGATGATTGTTTTTAATCAATTAGGGTGTGGCAAATATTGTGCCAAGTGGTCCTTTAAATTAATGGTATGCTTTCAGCTACAGTCACATGGATCATGCTGATCACCTGCATTTAGACACAGCAGAAGAGAAGACCATCTCTAATTAATAAATACATTTCTAGCAAAAAAAGGTAAGTTAGCAAACTGCATAAAAAGACAGTGTTAATGAAAAGTTAGTAGAAACACCTAGTTATCCCTTTGAATGTTACCTACAGAAAATGGGCTCTTACAGAAACTGCTGACTGTAAAGGGACACTATTAATACAATGCATACTTAATCTGTAAATTTATTGTCAAAAGTATTGCAAAGGTCAAAACCTTTGTGAACTGCATCACTTAATGACAACACAAAAACACTTTTACACAAACCCCTTTTTACACCTGCTAAGTGATAAAAGTACTTAATCATGAGATCTCAGGCTCAGTTGTAAATTAGTTGAAAAAAAACAGTGCATGAATAAAATATTCTCTGACTGCCACTTGGAGGTTCTAAGCTACACCAGTCCCTGGTCTGATCCATTTATAAATGATTACAAAATTCCACCTGAAACAGCTGAAGTTTCAAGACAACACATGTTACAAAAATCCCCCACCAAGTCTAATACTTTTTGATACAATGTTTACAGAAGGCTAATGACAAATGATCAAAACAAAATCTGTAGTGGTGATAACGAATTATATCTGTGTGCGTCTACCAGTTCAGTTCCTCTGAAATAATTAACTGAAGATAACAATTAGGCAGATACTATCATAAACAAACAGCTATGCTGCTCGTGATACCTGCCTAACAAGGTCTCCCCCAGGATTTAAAATTTAACTCACTAAAATAATTATTGTTCTAGAGTAAAAATAGGGTACAAAAGTATATCATTAAGACCATATTTTTCTTGTAGAAACCAGAAAAACTAGAAAACTAGATGCCAATGCAAGAAATGGCTAAAGGAATTTATTAAAAATTCTCATCTCTATCATCAATCTATTTCTGGATTAGATTGAGATATTGCCCTTCTAATATAAAACATTTGAAGTTTGATGTCCAGTAATTCTATTTTAGGAAGCATTAGGCACTGTAACCCAGACTTTCAAATAGGGATAACATTAATAGATCCCTTGGATATTTTTGAAGTTTTAGATCTATCATTCACCATTAAAAATCTTAAACAACCTAAAGATACATGGAAGCAGAGAGGAAAAAAATCTTTATCAAAGATCCTGCTAAAACATAGTCTTGAAAGTTCACACAAAAGCAATCGAGTGTGTATGAGACAAGACAGCTCAACATTTCTACAAAATTGCTTCATTACAGAAGAAAAATAGCACAAACAGTTTTTCAAAGAGTGAGCCTCTTGCAGGAGATGATTTTTCTTTATACCAAGACCTTCACTTCTCGGTGGACAGGCATTTCAAACTGATTCTTCCAATTACTGTACCCCAGTGAAAAGCATCAAGTAACATCAGAGAGAGCTTCAGTTTGTCTTCCCATTCCCCTCAGTGAAATGCATCTACCTGGTTAGCAATGCATGAATTGCTCAACAGAGCATCAAGAACCAAGCTGAGGCATGTCATAGTGGGCATGGAAATGCCTTTTCATTTAAAATTTATTGTGACAGGTATTCATTAGTGATTTAAGGAAGCCAAAAACCTCTCCTGCCTCCTTGCACTCACCAGTATGCTGCAACACCAACCTTGGCCCAAATGCCCATTCAAGTTACATATGGCAACGCTACCCCCCTCTCATGTTCCTAGTTAGGCCAGTACTCATTTTAAAAACCCACTTTATTATGGACTTGCAGACTTCCCCTCTACCACCTCTGATTTTTGCCATATTCTAATTGCTCAAAATCTGTTTGCCATTAGTTCACAAAAATTGCAACCGTAAAATGCGGCTCATAGCATTCTTTAAAGCTTTTCTTTTAAAGTGTCTACTTTTGCCCCATCCTCAGGTAACCCTTCTTAAATTTTTCTTTTGCAATAGTGGATGGTAATATCTGTGGATAAATGGGTTATTATTTGAAGTGTCAGATGAATGGGAAGAAAAATTTCTAAGTGAAAGCAGCAAATGCCCACAAAGTAGAAAACTGCTTTTCAAAACATCAGACTTTTCCAAATTAAACCAGTTCTTCTTAATAGAAATTGTCACATTTAGGAAGAGACTTTCTTTGTGAAGTCTGAAAATAAAAACATTGTGATCTATCAAAGATGATAAAGCCAACATCTTCCCAAATATCCTTATTTTTGCACTATAGATTTTTGAAAGAAGACAGAACATGAAAAACCAAAAAACTATTAGGCAATTATCGAACTTGCATAACATTGTTTGAAACATTAGAGAAATTCTTTTCTAAGATGTTAAAGTTATGTTTTCTCTCTATTTAGAGTAAAACACCTGCAATACTTTTATGCTCATTATTACCAGCAGAAACCCCTGAAATTATGCTGACAAGTTGTTTCAACAGGATTTTATTTAACAGATGCAACAAAATATGACCAGCTTTCCAAATATTGCCAAATAGGGCAAAACTTCTCTTTTAACTTAGCCTCAGTTTTCAAAGAATATTCCTGTTATAAAAACAAGGTTTTGTTCGTCTCCTTCTAACAGGAGAGATGCCTGCAGAGATGTCACCTCCCTGTTTTCTAAGAAACATGATTCTCATGATGTAAGAAAATGCTTCTCCTGACAATCTGTTAGAGAAATGTATGCATAAGTACCTTTTTCAGTAATATAAACACAAAATATAATTATCACTATGACCATGGGAGCTAAATGCAGAGAAAAGCCTCTCTGAGCACTTGCTACTGGCTGTTGTGACTCTTCAAAAGCCAGGAGCCACACAAAGCCCACAAGATATGTATACAACAAACAATAATGTCCATGCACTTCAGCATGAGTCCTCTGTACTGATTATTCCTACTCAGCAGCTGCTAAGTTGGGAGTAGCTGAAGGTGACAGCAAAATCAAGTTGAAAGCCTCACAAAGAGAACTAATCCCCTGGTGAAGCCATGCTGGATGCCTCCAATCACCTCCCTGTCTTCCATGGGCATAAGCAGAGCTTCTAGGATCTGTTCCATGACCTTCTCAGGCACAGAGAAGTAAAATGCATGCAATAGGATTTAACACTGAAGCCTCAGAAAGCAAAGAAATGCTCCTCTTGAAGTTACTCAAATTCTATTGTGTTGCAATTTTTTAAAAAAAATCTTTAGAAACAAGAATACCAAGTTAATTTAGCTCCTAGATTTCACATGATGCCATGCAATAAAACTGTATCTTCCTGCTCTGGCATTGTTTCATTATAAACTAATTGAGACTGCAGAATGGCACATGTCATTTTGAAACTCTTCCAATTATCTCTGGGGGAAAAAAAAAATTAAAAAAAAAATCAGATTAACTGGTTTTTTCTTCTTGTTTTTTGTGATACCAAATGTACAGTCTGACTAATTTATCTGGTTTGCTTTTCTGCCTATACAAATGAAATCATTTCCAGAAGCTCATTAGGAGTAATAGCGCCTAATGTAATAGTAAAAGGAGGGAAGGGTCAGCCAAGGTAAATGGCCATACTAATCAGGGCAAAAAAAAAAAAAAAAAAAAAAAAAGTGAAATTCAAATTCATCTATGTATGTCTACACTTGCCCACACAATTCATTATTTAACAACAATATTTAATAATTAGTGTGATTTGAGTAGATTGTGCACTTCATATACCTAAGTAGACACGGAATGCTGAGTCAAACTATCAGATCTGGTTGTTTTATTGAAAAATCACCAAGAATTATAACATTAATACAATTAATATGTTTCAAAACAAGCTTCTTTTTGGGAGACATTCAGACACACAAGGCAGATTTCACAATAAATGCTTGTCTTTCTCAGGAGCTCTGAATTTTATTCTGAACTTGGTGTAAACTGACGCTGTGAATAATTAATTTGAAGACTACTGCCTCTGTTCATTTGTCAGTAAAGCAAATAAAATGATGATGCCCAGCAAGATGAAGTACTTCAGGATTTCTTGGGGACAAGAGTACAGCTAAGTGACTATACACCTCACTCATTCAATGGAGGGCACTCCAAGATAGGTATGTTGCTCACAACCTTGGGATGAATTTCAAAGCTGACAAAGTTTCAAGCCAGACTTGTGCTAGAGCTTTAACTTACATAATTGTTATGCATAACAGCCCAGCTAAATTTATGAGTCAAGGTTATATTTCTTCCCTATATGTGAAAAATAGAAAGCAAATATAGTTTGAAGATATGTGGTCTTTTGTTTTCTTGACACACCAGGAATCAAACAGACAATGTAGTTTCAAAAAAGTGATTGTTGTAAACAAATAACAAATTTCAGCTACAAGTTTCTAGGCATGAATTTAATTGCAAGACTCAAACACCATGTGCAGGGAGTTACAAGATTATTTGCAAATCTCCTGGCAAATTTACTGCAGGGCCTTTCTGTGAATTGTTTGTGGTCCCTTTCCTATACATTATATGTCAACCTCATGAAGACACATGGTCATATCTAAAATAGATTACAGGTTATCTCGCACCATGGGGGGCATTAAGATTTCTGAATGGGATAAATTTTTCCCTTTCAGTTCCCCATAGCCCTCTATTTGTTGCCATCTTATTGCAATAGTTCCATACCTTCTTGGTGATTTCTCATGGCCATTTCCTCACAGCACTTAATCCTTCTTCTTCACAGCACAACCAACAAACTCCAACTCTCTTCTCCATGAGCTAACCCACTCTTTTGTGGCACTTGTCTCCTTATTGGACACAGCTGGGGCCTATTAAGGGCAGGGCTGTTCCTAATCTTTGGTGATTGGCACAGCTGCACCTCCTCAGGTGTGAGACTGCCTTCTGCACTATTCTCTTACAGTCTATCTCTCCACAATCTATTTCCATATATGTTGTTACTGGACAGCATTCTGCCAGCCATACAAATCAACTCTCTGTGATCCAAACACTGGGAAACACCTACGCATGAATGGGTTTTAAATATGGTTGGGGGCAGGATTTTTTGTAGGGGGAGGGATAAGAGTTTTGCCAAAGGTGGCTCCAGATTCAGCACTACATAATCACTTGTAACTTCCACTTGTATCACACCATGATACAATGCAGCAATTGTCAGTAACATTTTTGTACAGCTCCGAAAGACATCATTCAATTGCCGAAATTCACAGTGACCCAGAAGAAAAATGAATTTTGGTGCAACTGCACAAGCACAGTAAGGTTGGAACCAGAACTGGCTTCAGCATGCAACAATCCACCACCACACACCAGCTTTTCTGCCCTGAAATATTGTAATGGAGGATGGAACTCAAAGTCAGGGACTGAACAAAGCCAATAAACTTTTATAGGGATGGTCCATAGACTAAGGGCATAATATCTGTATATATTTATATATATGTAGAGATAGAGAGATATAGATAGATAGATAGATAGATAGATAGATAGATAGATAGATAGATAGATAGATAATCTCAAATGACCAGAAAGATGATGGTGGTTAACTGGGATGTATTGGGAAGCGTGGGATATAGGCATGATGTAAATGGTTTGGAATAAGGAGTAGATACTGTCCTGGATTTGTCAAGGATAGAGTTCATTTTCTTCGTAGTTGCTGGTACAGTCTGTATTTTATATCTCATATGAGAAGAATACTGAGGACACACTGGTGTTTTAGTTGCTGCTAAGTAGTGCTTACTTCAGGTCAAGGACTTTTCAGTTTCCTGTGCTCTACCAGTGACTATGACATGCAAAAATAGTTCTGTACTCTAGACATATATAAGTGCCTATCATACTATTTCAGTTATGGCCACTTCAGTTAATGTTGTTTTAGTTGTTTCTTAACCCCAGTTTTCATTATTTTTCCCCCTCCTCTCATTCAAAAGCAAAAGGCAAGGTAGAGAAACTAGCATCTTGAAACCATAATTATATTTCCTCAGGAAATATTGTCACCAGTAGCTGCCTTTAGTTTGTTTGTCTAGTAATTTGGATTACTAGAAAAGGCAGAAATTATTTGGTTATTTCTGTACAGTTCTATGCAGAGGTACTTTATTTTTAAAATAATGGTGCTTTTCATTTTGCTTTAGCCCAAGCAGCAGAATTATGTTTCCCATGCATGCCATATTACATGACAAATAATAAAGATCTGAATCCTCAAGAGCTGTAACTTGAAATACTGGCTTGAATGAATGCTGTCCCTAAGGAAAAGTAATGTTAAATCTTATTTCAAACAGCGAAGTGCCAGCTTATAAAAGCTGAAAGTCTGGCTGGAGAGCTTTTTGGAACAGACTTTCTGTTGCAATGTTTTGCCTTTCATCCACCAGTGACAAACCAAGGGCTTCTGGATTCCTGGCCCGGCCATGCAGGTTACAATTGGTATACTGAGGAATTCAGTATCGATGTGAATGCACCTGAGCTTGCAGCCTGGAAGGCCATATAACCAGCAAAAATAAACAACAAGCCACCAAACAAGCAACCTTTTACTTACCATGGCAGGAAATACATGCTGGAGACACAATTGCTCATGAGCACTACAACAGGGCCTCTGGGGCAGGGAACATGGTTTTTCCAGAGTCCCTCCAAAACAGCTTCCAAGTCTACGCAGCAGTGAGCAAGAGAACTGAGAGGCCCAGTTTGTGTGACGAGCATCAGTCTGATTTTCTAGAATGTAATGTTATTTAATATAAAGACCTTCTGTGAGTTAAAATGAGTTCAAATTATTTCAAATTTGTTTTTATAAGTAAGTTCTTTTATTTTGTAAAGAAGCATCTTTTCCTACTTTTTATTCCAGAAACTTTTTGTTTTGGTTTGAGATTCATAATTTTAGAGGGAAGGGAACTAATGATTAATAACAACATCAAAGATCAGAGCCATAGCCTATTAGGCATATCATTTAGTACAGCTGTCTGGTAATACTGTGAAAGTGTTTATACTCAAATATAATTTCTTCTTATCCTGTTTTAAATACCAGAATACACAACATTTTTAAGTCCACTGAGGGTTTTTTTCCAAAGTAATTCTCAATATCCAAAGAGTACAGTACCCACCTTGCAAGAGATGTCATTACATTTGCTGTGGCAGGTCATAGCCAGTGGGAAAATTGCCTTTGGTGGATGGGTGCAGTTATACCACTTCAGAGCTACTCAGGAACTGCTCTGAGCATGGAAGCAGAGTTTTACAGGACTTCATCACCATGATTCTGTGCCATTAAATTACACAGAGGTCACTGAAGGTCTTTGCCTTGAGACAATTTCAGTTTCACACAACAGAATTTCATTACACAGCAGTCACTAATGCACACAGTGATGGCTTTTACACTAATAACATTCAGTAATGATTTATATCACGCTAATTGTTAAGTCTGTGCTCCCAGTGTTTTTTACAGTATAATCAATCATAATATGATATTTTATTATTTTCTAAATATTATTAATAAGAAGCTACTAATCGCCCATTTACATGATTGAGGCTCCTCTGCCAAAAGAAATGTTACTATTCAGTAGGGTATGATTTTTTTAAGGAACGAATGCACTATTGAATATGGGTTGAGGTACTTCTCAGTCTAAGTGGTTTTAGAGATTTTTTACAGTTTGCAGGGGATGAAATGATCCAAACTCTAGCAATTACATACACCAAAAGCTGAAAACAATCAAAGCTCATCTTTATTTTCCTCTTTTTCCTAAAGGTCAATTCCTTTAAATAGGCACTAATGAAATCACAGGACGAAAAATAGAAAACATTAAAGGGACTAAGGAGATAATCGGAATTATAAGGATTGTAGAAGGTTTACAAGGAGAAGTTATATTTATTTAATGAGGAAAGCTAGGCAATCAGCCAAAAAAGTCAAACCAAATTTAAAATAATGTAGTTTCAGATACAGGTATATAGCAGTAAGCTTGAACATGTTTATCTAGACTATGCCCAGATCATTCTTGCAGACTTGGTTTGAAACTCAGAAGTATGCAGAATATCTACAGAAAAAAACCCCAAAAACACTGTAGGAGAGGCAAAATGTGCTATGCTGCTGCAGAATTTATGGGGATTGCATGCTTTTAAACTGAATATATCAGAGAGGTAAATTCATGTACATTTAAATTTTGCATAACACTGTGACATGTTTTGCCAGCAGTAATGAGAGAGTCTATTCTGAGTTTGAAATAAACAGGAATTAAAAATTAGTATGAACAAAAAAAAATATCAGAAATTATTTGTAGCCTCGCCTGATTATTTGTAGGCACCTGACAACACAATATGCCTGCTAGAGGAGCTGAGGAAAACCTCCTGAGACCTGATGAAATCCCAGACAAGATTGAATTTCTGGAGTCAGCTCATCTAAAATATTACACAACATGTTCATGTAATAGCCTCAACTGCTGCAGCCACAGGGCCTGAAGATTGAAAAGGACAAGAAGGAAAGAGACCACTCAAATGAGACAGTTAGATTAAAAAATTATATGCTGTCACTCAAATTTTAATGAAAGCATTGAGATTTCAATCTTTTCACGTTTTTCTGTTTCACACAGTACCAGGATTTTTTTTTAGGCTAACTTAGTAACCATCTTTGTATTGTCAGAGAATTTCATCCTTATTTTTCCATTCTTAGTGTATGCATAATGAAAACATCCTGACATATCAAGGACGGGTCTGATGAATTTACCAGAGATTACATTCAATTCACTATCGAAGAAAAAAGTTGCAATAAAGTCTCACAAGAATAAAATTGTGAATTTTGGTCGCAACTTCACAAATGGGTATATTTGAAAGGTTATAAGGAGGAAGTCTTCAAATGGATGCCCAGAGAAAATAAACAAAAGTCTAGGCAGGGAAGAAAATTTTATTCTCTAAGCTTCAGGCATGTTGCCCAGACACAGCCACCCCACACTGAACTTTGGATCATTTTATCTGAGCATTAACCACTGGGCAAACCCCGGGGTCAAGGAAACTGTGGGTTCCAGAGAATCCCTTGAAAATTTTTGTGTATTGACATACTTGCATGCACCCTGACTGAAATAATTTGGTCCAGAAAAGTGTCTGCAAAACAGAGCATTTAATGGATCTAGTACAAAAGATTTTCTTTTCTTTACTGAAGCTGCCATGCTACAGCATGTTATACTGCTACTCTGTAGGCCCATTTCTGGTTCTTTTCTCCAGAAATTTTTAAGGGTAGATACTTCTACAGTTGATATCTTGAAGCTGGAAACTTGCAGAGTATGCTACACAGCTCCCGTGTTAGCATGGACTTGCAAAAGGTGAAGCATTGTAAGAGAGCCCCTGCAAAATCTAAACAAATGAAGCAGCCAGAGCTCTCATTTCAAAAGGTTAAAAAGATGGATAAAAGAGGCTCTGTCAAAAAGACTAAGTGGTCTTCTGATGTTCTGATTAGCAGCAGGAATCCATTAGGAAGAGCTTAAGTGTAATTAGAATGGAGAGATTAAAAGAAATACAATAATAGAAGCATTCAGAAAAAACAGAAAGTGCAGAAATAGGCAACCTGCAACATAAGCAGAGGAGCATATAGTAGGTGTTTTCAGTAGTTTCTTGTGCAATATAGATTAGAAATTATTGTAAACCATGTAGGAAAGAGTGAGTTATATAAACAGGTACTTCTATCACACCTTTTCTTAGTTTGTCAGCAGAAAAATTAAGATATCAGTGCAAAAGGCATCAGTATCAATGGCATAAGTAAACCCAAATCTACTGAATATAAGAAATGTGAAGAAGATTTCAGACAAATGCTAGAATGTCCAGAGCACAGGTTTTAAAACTTGACTTTATTTAAAGCTTTCTTGAGTGATTTAAGTTGAATTTGTAGAAATATTACCTCAGCCACTCCTGTTCACAGTCTATAAACTGTGGGCATAAACAATGACATTGAATTGACAAGAATTTAATGTCAGAGCATAAGCCTGACTAAATTAAAAGCAAATGGCATTCTATTTATGAACTCAGGATACAGAAAATATTAAGGTCTGTCTTTAAACCAATGAACACATCCTCAGAATTGCTGAAGCTCAGGCAGTCACCTAATTGTGACAACTATGAGCTCAATTGTCAGCTGAATTATTCTCCTAAAGGCTGATTTAAAAATAACACAGGTCATGTACAATTTTCAGTACTTTATAATTCTTACCCAATTTATTTATATTTAAACAATACAGTTTCCTTCATATCATCATTACTTGAGAAGATCTGGCCTCTGCATATGTAGAAAGAGACTAGAATTCCTAGGAATATATAATTAATGAGGAA